>NC_083347.1:113140434-113460186 GCF_019175385.1 Lycium barbarum | reverse complement strand
AATACTCAACACAAAATTATGAGTCACGGAAAGAAAAAAAAAATTGCAGTTAAGTAAAAAATTGTGGGAACTGACCTTAAAGGTCGCTTAGAAAGTGGACAGACCAGAAATTCCAAGAGCGACTTGTTAATACCAACATCTTTCAGAAGTATTTTTCCAAATCTCACCATTTTTATTTTTTCTTTCTACCTGTTGATTTCCAAAAACATAGGGATTTTATATGTTTTGTTTTCGGGTTTGAAATGCTGGGTAACGGGTCAAAAATAAGTCAGCTCAATTTTTAGCTCTTAAACTTTCTACTATTTTTTTTTTGTCCGGTAGTACGATTAAATCTGGATTCGTGCCCAGTAGTCTCACATTGGGAGGTAAAACACTCTCTAATAATGGTGACTTCGTACTCAAGCGAGTTCAAACTCGAGACGTCTCGGTTAAGAATGGAATAGTATCAGCCACTATGCCGTAATTCTTGTTGGTAATATTTTACACCCCTGCTGTCTCTGTAACTAATTATATTTTTTACTCCCATTATTAGGTGTATGTGTAACTAATTATATTAAAATATATATTTTTCGTTTCATTTTAAGTGTCTTATTTTTCTCTTTACTTTGTCCTAAAAGAAGTCTTTTTTTTTTAAGTTGACAATTCAAACATCCTACGTGGTAAGTTTATAACCACAAGATTCAAATGACATTTGAATACATTATACACATCTTTAACTAGGAACCACAAGATTCAAAATTATCTCTTTATTTCTGAAACTCGGTGCCTAATTAAATTAAGACGGTTAAATTGAGACGGAGAGAGTAATTTAAAAGATAAATTAGAATTATAAATAAGTAATTATGCTTTTATCTTTATGAAATTTTAAAAAGAAGATAATATTTTTCTTGGAACGTTTTTGTTGGGATTTTTACAAAAATATACAACCCGACATAATATATTACACCTACATAGCCATATTTTCAGTTTATATCCCCATATCAACTTTTTTCTTTCACAACAATACTTATACACAGTATACAACATCATACGACATTAAAAATTATACAATATTATACACTTACGACTAAACAGTATGTCTACCTGGTGTATAATAGTAGCATATAAGAGATGTTTAAGGAAAAATTAGGCTAAACCGGATAATTAAGAAAAAAATAGGCTGCACCGGGTAATCTAGGAAAAATTGGGATAAACCAAGTAAATATTGTTTGTCAATAGACATAGAGTTGAATTTTCCCATATTTAATGGGTTGTTAAGTACAGAATATTCATAATACCGGAAATATAAATATTTAATCTCTATAATAGAAAATCAAGTCTTATTACAATGACAGACATGGTCTAAGTACATGGCAGAGCGTCTTGCTCCCACTTATGTATCTAAAATGAGAAGGATGGGATTTTGTGAAATATGGATTGATATGATTTATAGGCATATTTCTAGAATTCGTATTCCTTACTTGTAAATGGCAACAGGTAAATTTGAAAGAGGATTAAGGCTAAGGAGATCCCATATCTCCATCTTTACTTGTTATTTGTGCTAAGTTTTTATCTAAAAAAACCTAACTCTTTAACTAGTAAAGAAAGATGATTTCATTGGCTTTAACATGAGCAAAAAAGGTCTTACTATAAATCACTTGGCATTTGCTGATGACATAATTTTGCTTTGCAGTGGTTACAGGACATCTTTGAATATGATCATGGATACTTTGGCCAGATATGAGAAAGTTTCCGGGTAAAAAGTGAACAAAAACAAATCTAGTGTTTCCGTATCTATCAAGGATCGGAGTCAGGAATGGATCATGAATCATTCTCTGTCAAGTATTTGGGTTGTCCACTCTATGAAGGAAGGAGAAATTATGCAACTTTTCTAAAAAAGGATGAGCAAGGTGCTAAAGAGGATTGGTGGTTGGCACACTAAGTTTCTTTCATTAGGATGAAGAGCTGTTTTGATTAAGCATGTACTGCTTTCTCTTCCAATACATTTATTGGCAGCAATTCAGCCAAGTGGGACTAATGAGATTAAAAAGTTTCATTGGGCATCTTAGGAAACTTATGCTATCCATATGAGGAGGGTGGTGCTGGATTGAGGAGACTCCAAGACACTTACAGAGCTTTTATAATGAAGCAGTGGTGGAACCTGAGGACAAGTCAGTCTTTATGGAGTGAATTTTTTCTAGCTAAATAGTATCAAAGGATTCACCCAGTAAAGAAAAGATGGTACTCAGTAAGCTCTCACTCATGTAATGCTATTTGCAAATTAAAGGCAGAAATGGATCAACATATTCAATGAAAATTTGGTAAAGGTGAAGTATCCCTGTGGTATGATAATTGGACAGGCTTTGGGGCACTTTAAAAGTTTCTTCCTAAAGACAGGAAACCAAGAGATGTCAACATAGTTTATATCTTTGAAAATGAACATTAGTACTGGGGAGGGTGGGATGTGTATATCCCAAATGAAGTGTTAACTCATAAATGAAATATGAAGATCAAGCTAAACCTGGAAGGGGAGTCTTGGCGTAACTGGTAAAGTTGCTGTCATATGACCAGGAGGTCATGGGTTCGAGTCGTGGAAACAGCCTCTTGCAGAAATGCAAGGTAAGGCTGCGTACAATAGACCCTTGTGATCCGGCCCTTCCCCGGACCCGCGCATAGCGGGAGCTTAGTGCACCGGGCTGCCCTTTTTAAGCTAAACCTGGAAGTGGAAAATAACCCTATTTGGACAGCTGATCAGAGAAGAAAATTCACAGTTTCATCTGCTTGGAACATTTTGAGACAGAAAAAGCCAAAGAGCTGGATTGATTCATTAACCTGACAGCATAAAGTGCCTTTCAAAATGAACTTTATTCATTGGAGAGCTCTGAGAGACAATACACCTACAAATAACATGCTAACTAAGATGGGCGTAGCAATTTCCTCAAAATATTGTTGCTGCAAGAACCCTCAAGAAGAAGATATTTAACATCTTATGTGCTCTAGGGACTTTGCAAGGGGCATTTGGGAAATTCTCTGTGGACTTTCAACACAACAACATTCCTATGAGATAGCTACTAAAACATTGGTGGATATGGAAGGCTAAGAATCATGTTCTGGATCTCCTAATGAAATGTGTACCAACAGTGACCATGAGGGAAATCCGGAAAGCCAGATGCGGTGTCAAGTATGGTAAGGAAACACTTATTACTAGAAAGACCAGATCATATCTCTTTTACTTTGTCACTGGTAATTATCAACCAGTTTACCAAAGTCAACCTGAATCAAAATTGGGATACTATTGCAGCACTAGTGAGGAGCACAATAACACAAAAGAGAATCATAACTGTGAGATGGATCAAGCCTTCAATCAGTTTTGTGAAGATCAATTTAGATGGTAGTTGTAAAAATAACAAATATGAAGAGGGAGGGATGATAAGCGACAATGAAGTTCATATGATATATGCCTATTCCCTGAACCTAGGAACTGGCACCAGTAATTGGGCTGAGGCAGTTACCTTATTACATGGAGTCAAATGGTGCACTAATAATGGATGTGACGTGATTCTAGCTGAAATGGATTCAAAACTTTTGGTATATTGTGTTAATGAACTTCCCTACACTCCTTGAAAGATCCAAAAAGAAGTGGAAGAACTTAAAGAGCTTATGATTGATGCAGGCTTCATTCTACAACACTGCTATAGAGAGGCTAATAAAGTAGATGATAAGTTAGCATTTTTGAGCTATTCAATCTCCAATGTCAAAACTTATGAGTTGTTTGCTGATCTACCTAGAGAAATCAAAGGACTCGTGACCATGAATAGATGGAATATGGCTTCATTCAGAACTGTAAATAAGAAAAAGAAAAAAGATTACTTGGGATCCTCCTTGAGTCTTATCCTACTGTTTATATATAGAAGTGAAAATACTTTTGTAACTCTTGGTACTTTGGTTTTCATAGTAATATGACCAAGTATCCAAGCATTGTTTGTGCATTTACCTCATCTCAATTAGAATTTTGCTATCCTTCAAATCTGAGTAGGGAGAAGTGAGCCACTTTTTGAAACTCCCTTAGATCACAGTATAAGTTTTTGGTTGGAAGATGAACAAAATGCATAAAATTTAAAGTTTAAAAAAAAGTACGGAAAGGGTCAAATATACCCCTGTACTATCGGAAAAGGGCCAAATATACCTCTCGTTATACTTTAAGTCCAAATATACCCCTATTGCTATACTTTGGGCACAAACATACCCCTCCAACGTTAAAGTTGTCCAAGGTGGACATCCAATCCTACATAATAATGACATTTGCTGAGGTGGATGCCACGTATCATGTCACCTCAACACTCTAACCCATTTTATCCCTACCCTCAATTTATTTTTCCACCTCTAAAATTTCCTCCTCCTCTAACACTGTGTCAAAAATGGGGATAGCTTGCCTAAATTACATTTCCACAGAGATAACTTCAACGTTTCTCCATACCGAACACACCCTAAGTGTAGTTTAACTATAGCAGGTTACATAGCTTTTTTTTTTTTCAGAAACAACAGTCACCTATGGAGTTCTAAGTGCGACATGATAGTGAAAATGTCGATGTAAATTAAACCCATCAAAATCAGAATTGTAATAGCATTACTTTTCTCACAGAATTATAGCAAAGAAAAAAAAAAGACTTGTAAATTATTTCTCAATAATGACGTGGGAATTAATTCTAATGGTTCAATTTTTAGAGAGTTCACCCAAGTACGGTAATCAATGCACTCAGCTAGATAGAAAGGGGGAGAGATTTTTCTTTTTTGGACATGGTGGCGGAGGGAGAGGAAATTTTAGAGGCGGAAAAATAAATTGAGGAGAGGGGTAAAATGAGTTAGGAATGGCGAGGTGACATGCCGTGTGACATTCACTTCATCAAATGTTAGCGCTAAGTAATATTAAATGTGCACCTTGAACAACTTTAACGGAAGAAAGATATACTTAAACCAATAGTATAACGGCAAAAGTATATTTGAATCCAAAGTATAACAAAGGGTATATTTGACCTTTTTTTATTTTCTTATGTTACCTAAACTACACCACAAAAGTGAAGCCAATCCAAACAGGCTCTTAGGGCCTGTTTGGAAAGCCACCCAGGTAATTGGAATTGGGTGTAATTACACAGTTTGGTCTGTTTGTTTGACCAGATAATTACACATTTAGGTGGGAATTGGGCGTAATTGAGAGCGTGTAATTACACTCTCCAATTCTCAAGGGAGGGGTGGGGGAGGGGGGAGGGGTTGAGAATTGGGTGTAGTTACACCTTATAATTACAGAGTTACTTTTTAGTTTATTTCTTTTTAATTTTATTTTAATTTGTTTTCTTTTTTAATTTATGTTTTATTTCTATTATTTAATTTATTTTTAATTTATTTTAATTTGTTTTCTTTTCTAATTTATTTTTTATTTCTATTATTTGATTTCTTTTTTATTTTTAATTTTTAATACTATATTTTTCTTTTTATAGAATTTATATTTCATTTCCTTTCTTCTCATTCCCAACCTTTACTTCTTGTGGTTTCATGTAATTGCTCGTATTTTTTTAATTTTTAATTTTATTCATTTAGCATAACCGTGTTAATATTTTAATTTTTGAAACTACATCTCTTAATATTACAAAGAATGAGTCATTAGCAAACTTGGCATATAAAAAGTGACGTTATTAAAGTAGAATTTCGTTGTGAATGAGGTTATTGACTTATATTTTCTCTTTCCTTTGAATTATAGGAGTATTTACTTACGTTACGGTAAAACTTACTTATGTAATGTTAGAATTTGACATAAGAGTAGTATGTTAAAAATATTCTTTCGAATTTTGAATTTAAGTTATATTTTGAATTTTAAAAATATTTGCTTTAATTCTATTGACTTGTTATTTCGCATTGCATGTTGTTTATTTTTCACTTACGGTTGATAGAATTATTGTCAAACATTTGAATAGTGTTATGGCATTATATTTATAAATATTCTTTTTTTTGTCAACATCCAATCCCATGATATTCTCACAAAAAAGGTATGCTTTTAATTTGAAATTATATATCAATTATTTTTTACAATATTAGTTACAAATATATGATTATTAATTAACATATTTTCAAGAAACAATGTATTATTAAATAACTAATTTAATATCATTTATAAAGGCACATATTTTTTAAATATTAATTTTAAATTTTTTATAATTAAATTTTAGTTTAAATTAAACTAACTGTGTAATTACACTTGTGCAACCAAACAGCACGGTTGTAATTATACTGTAATTACATTATGATAAACAAATAAGTCATTGTAATTATAATATTATGTATTTACTAGGCTGTGTAATTATTAGGGTAGTAATTACACCAATTCCAATTACAGGTGGCTTTCCAAACAGGCTCTTAGTGTAATTAACCGAATTCTTTTTCCTAATTGAAGTACTTGACACTTCTCTCTTTCCCCTTTTCATTTCATTCAAGAACAAGAAAAGAACCTTTAATTGGATCCCAATTGCTGGAAATCCCTCTTTCACTCATCAAATTAGGGCATCTAATGGATGCATCTTTAACTCTCTCTCTTTCTCAATCCAATTCCAATAACACTCAAGAAAACCTAATCGGTTCTTACTTCTTACAACAATGGCGACTCAAATCCAAAACCCGACCCGATTCCCCAAAACCCGACCCGATGGAATTAGACGAAGAAGAAAACGAAGAGTTACCAACTGAACTGGATACTTTGAATAGTTCGGGCGGGTTTTCAATTGTTGGACCCGATAAACTTTCGGTGCAATACCCTAATGTGGATCTACATGGACATGATGTTGGTGTTGTTCAAGCTAATAAGGCTGCCCCTTGTAAAAGGCTTGTTTATTATTTTGAAATGTATGTGAAAAATGGTGGTACTAAAGGCCAAATTGCTATTGGTTTTACTACTCCTGGTTTCAAATTGCGTCGCCAACCTGGGTAATTTTACTTTAATTTTGATCGTAATTGTAGTTTCTTTATGAAAATGGATGAATTTTATGATCTTCTTGTTTTAAGTCTTTTAACTATATGGTCTTTATTACTCCCCCGTTCCAATTTAAGTGTCTTAGTTTGACTGAGCACGGAGTTTAAGAAACAAGTGAGACTTTTGAATCTTGTGGGCTTAAATTAAAGATGTGTGTAGTCCTTTATATCTTGTGATCTAAATGTTGAAATGTTTGTGAAAAATGGTGGTATTAAAGGCCAAATTGCTATTGGGTTTACTATACTCCTGGTTTCAAATTGCGTCGCCAACCTGGGTAATTTTACTCTCTTGGAATTTAATTCGATTGAAATTGTAGCACTTTTACGGAAATGAATGAATTTTATGATCTTCTTGTTTTAGCTATATAGTCTTTATTACGCCCCCTGTTCCAATTTAAGTGTCTTAGTTTGACTGGGCACGGAGTTTAAGAAACAAAGTGAGACTTTTGAATTGTATGGGCTTAAATTAAAAATGTGTGTAGTCCTTTATATCTTCTGGTATTAAACCTTGCGACGTAGACTGTTGGAGTTGGAAAACTTACTAAATATAGAAAGGGGCACTCTTTTTGGGACAGAGCAAAAAGGAAGTAGGCTTGATTCTAATAAAAAAGCTTAAATTGGGAAGGAGGGAGTACTTTGAATAGTTCGGGTGAGTTTTCAATTGTTGGACCCCGATAAACTTTCGGTGCAGTACCCTAATGTGAATCTACATGGACATGATGTTGGTGTTGTTCAAGCTAATAAGGCTGCCCCTTATAAAAGGCTTGTTTATTATTTTGAAATGTATGTGAAAAATGGTGGTACTAAAGGCCAAATTGCTATTGGTTTTACTACTCCTGGTTTCAAATTGCGTCGCCAACCTGGGTAATTTTACTTTAATTTTGATCGTAATTGTAGTTCCTTTATGAAAATGAATGAATTTTATGATCTTCTTGTTTTAGCTATGTAGTCTTTATTACTCCCTCTGTCCCAATTTAAGTGTCTTAGTTTGAACTGGGCACGGAGTTTAAGAAACAAAGTTAGACCTTTGAATCTTGTGGCCTACGTAGAATGTTTGAGTTGGAAAACTTACTAAATATAGCTAATCAAAAAGGAAAGTAGGCTTGATTCTAATCAAAAAGCTTAAATTGGGAGGGAGGGAGGTAGTACTTTGAATAGTTCGGGTGGGTTTTCGGTTGTGGGAGCTGATAAACTATTAGTACATTACCCTAATGTGAATCTACATGGACATGATGTTGGTGTTGTTCAAGCTAATAAGGCTGCCCCTTGTAAAAGGCTTGTTTATTATTTTGAAATGTTTGTGAAAAATGGTGGTACTAAGGGGAAAATTGCTATTGGGTTTACTACTCCTGGATTTAAATTGCATCGCCAACTTGGGTAATTTTTCTCTCTTGGACTTTAATTTGATTGAAATTCTTTAATTTGATTGAAATTGTAGCACTCTTATGGAAATGAATGAGTTTTATGATCTTCTTGTCTTAACTATATGGTCTTTATTACTCCCTCTATCCCAATTTAAGTGTCTTAGTTTGACTGGGTACGGAGTTTAAGAAACAAAGTAAGGCTTTTGAATTTTGTGGACTTGACTTAAAAATGTGTGTAGTCCTTTAAATTTTGTGGTCTTAAAACTTGATATGTAGAATGTTGGAATTGGAAAACTTACTAAATATAGAAAGAGGCACTCGACAGACCAAAATAGAAAGTAAGCTTGATTCTAATCACAAAGCTTAAAATGGGAGGGAGGGAGTGCTTTGAATAGTTCGGGTGGGTTTTCGGTTGTGGGAGCTGATAAAATTTCGGTGCATTGTCCTAATGTGAATCTTCATGGACATGATGTTAGTGTTGTTCAAGCTAATAAGGCTGCTCCTCGTAAAAGACTTGTTTATTATTTTGAAATGTTTGTGAAAAATGGTGGTACTAAAGGCCAAATTGCTATTGGGTTTACTACACATGGATTTGAATTGCGTCGCCAACCTGGGTAAATTTACTTTAATTTTGATCGTAATTGTAGTTCCTTTATGAAAATGAATGAATGTTATGATCTTCTTGTTTTAACTATATAGTCTTTATCACTCCCCCTGTCCCAATTTAAGTGTCTTAGTTTGAACTGGCATGGATTTTAAGAAACAAAGTTAGACCTTTGAATCTTGTGGCCTTAAACTTGCGATGTAGAGTGTTTGAGAGCGAAAAATTACTAAATATAGAAAGGGGCACTCTTTCTGGGACAGACCAAAAAGGAAAGTAAGCTTGATTCTAATCACAAAGCTTAAATTGGGAGGGAGGGATTACTTCGAATGATTCAGGCGGGTTTCCAATTGTTGGACCCGATAAACTTTCAGTACAATACCCTAATGTGAATCTACATGGACATAATGTTGGTGTTGTTCAAGCTAATAAGGCTGCTCCTTGTAAAAGACTTGTTTATTGTTTTGAGACTTTTGTGAAAAATGCTGGTACTAAGGGGCAAATTGCCATTGGGTTTACTACTCCTGGATTCAAATTGCGTCGTCAACCTGGGTAATTTTACTTTAATTTTGATCGTAATTGTAGTTCCTTTATGAAAATGAATGAATTTTATGATCTTCCTGTTTTAACTATATGGTAATGAATTTTATGGTCTTCTTGTTTTAACTATATGGTAATGAATTTTATGATCTTCTTGTTTTAACTATATGATCTTTATTACTCACCTGTCCCAATTTAAGTGTCTTAGTTTGACTGGGCACGGAGTTTAAGAAACAATGTGAGACTTTTGAATCTTGTGGGCTTAAATTAAAACTGTGTGTAGTCCTTTAAATCTTGTGGTCTTCAAACTTGCGACTCAGAACGTTGGAGTTGGAAAACTTATTAAATATCGAAAGGGGCACTCTTTCTGGGACAAATCAAAAAGGAAATAGGCTTGATTCTAATCACAAAGCTTGAATTGGGAGGGAGGGAGTACTTTGAATAGTTCGGGTGGGTTTTCGGTTGTGGGAGTTGATAAACTATCAGTACATTACACTAAAGTGAATCTACATGGACATGATGTTGGTGTTGTTCAAGCTAATAGGGCTGCTCCTTGTAAAAGACTTGTTTATTATTTTGAGATGTTTGTGAAAAATGGGGGTACTAAGGGGCAAATTGCCATTGGGTTTACTACTCCTGGTTTTAAATTGCGTCGTCAACCTAGGTAATTTTACTTTCTTGAACTTTAATTTGATCATCTTGTTATTTAACTTTATAGTCTTTATTACCTTTTCACGGGATATGTTGTTTTTGTATAATTTATTACCTTTTCACTGGGTATGTTGTTGTTGTTGTAGTATTTATTACCTTTTCACTGGGTATGTTGTTGTTGTAGTATTTATTGCCTTTTAATTTCAACTCTAATCGTCGCCAACCTGGGTATTGTACTTTCTTGGGCATTAATTTGATCGTAATTGTAGCTCCTTTGTTAAAATGAATGAATTTTATCATCTTCTTGCTTTAAATTTATAGTCTTTATTAGTTTTAGTTTCAATTCTAATCGTAAAGCTCGATTCTTGTCCTCTAGTGTGATGGGATAGATGTGGGGTTGGGTGGGGCGAGAATCTACTAGATCAATCGAGTAGCAATCTCTCTAGTTTTAACCAAATTGCCATTGGGTCCACTATCCTGGATACTTTGAATAGTTCGGGTGGGTTTTCGGTTGTGGGAGCCTATAAACTATCAGTGCAATACCCTAATGTGAATTTACATGGGCATGATGTTGGTGTTGTTCAAGCTAATAAGATTGCCCCTCGTAAAAGACTTGTTTATTATTTTGAAATGTTTGTGAAAAATGGTGGTACTAAAGGCCAAATTGCTATTGGGTTTACTACACCTGGATTTGAATTGCGTCGCCAACCTTGGTAAATTTACTTTAATTTTGATCGTAATTGTAGTTCCTTTATGAAAATGAATGAATGTTATGATCTTCTTGTTTCAACTATATATTCTTTATTACTCCCCCTGTCCCAATTTAAGTGTCTTAGTTTGAACTGGGCATGGAGTTTAAGAAACAAAGTTAGACCTTTGAATCTTGTGGCCATAAATTAAAAATGTGTTTAGTCCTTTAAATCTTGTGGTCTTAAAACTTGCGACGTAGAATATTGGAGTTGGAAAACTTACTAAATATAGAAAGGGGCACTCTTTATGGGACAGACCAAAAAGGAAAGTAAGCTTGATTCTAATCACAAAGCTTAAATTGGGAGGGAGGGATTACTTCGAATGGTTCAGGCAGGTTTTCAACTGTTGGACCCGATAAACTTTCAGTACAATACCCTAATGTGAATCTACATGGACATGATGTTGGTGTTGTTCAAGCTAATAAGGCTGCTCCTTGTAAAAGACTTGTTTATTGTTTTGAGACTTTTGTGAAAAATGCTGGTACTAAGGGGCAAATTGCCATTGGGTTTACTACTCCTGGATTCAAATTGCATCGTCAACCTAGGCAATTTTACTTTAGTTTTGATCATAATTGTAGTTCCTTTATGAAAATGAATGAATTTTATGATCTTCCTGTTTTAACTACATAGTCTTTATTACTCCCTTTGTCCCAATTTAAGTGTCCTAGTTTGACTGGGCACGGATTTTAAGAAACAAAGTGAGACTTTTGAATCTTGTGGGCTTAAATTAAAGATGTGTGTAGTCTGTTATATCTTGTGATCTAAATGTTGAAATTGGAAAACTTACTAAATATAGAAAGACACTCTTTTTGGGACAGACCAAAAAGGAAAGTAAGCTTGATTCTAATCACAAAGCTTAAATTGGGAGGGAGGGAGTACTTTGAATAGTTTGGGTGGGTTTTTGGTTGTGGGAGCTAATAAACTATCAGTACAGATTAACCTAATGTGAATCTCTCATGGACATGATGTTGGTGTTGTTCAAGCTAATAAGGCTGCTCCTTGTAGAAGACTTGTTTATTATTTTGAAATGTTTGTGAAAAATGGTGGTACTAAAGGCCAAATTGCTATTGGGTTTACTACTCCTGGATTTAAATTGCGTCGCCAACCTGGTTAATTTTACTTTCTTGGACTTTAATTTTGATACTAATATAGTCTTTATTGCTTTTAATTTCAATTCTAATTGCCTTTTCACTGGGTATGTTGTTCTAGTAGTAGTAGTAATTATTACCTTTATAATTTCATCTCTAATCGTCGCCTAACCTTGGTATGGTATTTTCTTGGACATTAATTTGTTCGTAATTGTAGCTCCTTCATTAAAATGAATGAATTTTATCATCTTCTTGCTTTAAATTTATAGGCTTTATTAGTTTTTGTTTGAATTCTAATCTCAAAGCTTGATTCTTGTCCTCTAGTCTGATGGGATAGATTTGGGTGGGGTGAAAATTCTAGATCAACCGAGTAGCAATCTCTCTAGGACTTTAAGTACATTACCCTAGTGTGAATCTTCATGGACATTATTTGGTGTAGTTCAAGCTAATTGTGCCGCGCCTTCGAAAAGGCTTGTTTATTATTTTGAGATGTTTGTGAAAAATGGTGGTGTGAAAGGTCCAATTGCAATTGGTTTCACTACTCCTGGATTTAAATTGCGTCGTCAACCTGGGTAATTTTACTTTCCTGGACTCTAATTTTGATCGTAATATAGAAAATGAAAGAATTTTACATCTTGTTGTTTTAACTAAGGAAAGTTTCTTAGTTATTGTACAACAATAAAAAATACTCCACTATATTATGTGAGTTCTCTGCCAAATTAGATGGAGTGGGGAAGATTAGAACTATTTTCACTTAGTTAACTAGACATATGTAATGAATCTGAACACATACCAATTGTCTAACATGGCACTATTTGTCTTTTCTATGGTTCATTGTTTATGTAACATAGACAGAGGAATTGCATTGGAGGAGTGATATTTTGTTGTTTGATCATTATCTTCCGGAATTTATTTTTGATTTTTCTATGTTTGTCAGCTGGGAATCAAACAGTTATGGATATCATGGTGATGATGGACTGCTTTACCGTGGACAAGGAAAGGGAGAGGATTTTGGCCCAGTTTACTCAACAGGTGATACTGTTGGTGGTGGCATCAATTATGCTTCTCAAGAACTCTTTTTCACGTAAGAATTTATCTAGTTTTACCTCTTCTATAAAGGTGCTCGTGTCCATTGCTAGATGATTTTGGCTGGGCTTATAAAAAAATAGTCTTAACTCTTTGCAGTATTATTTCTGGACTCAAGAATTTGTGCTTTATTTATTTTAATGCCAGGAAAAATGGAGCTGTTGTAGGAACGGTTTTCAAGGATGTAAAGGGGCCATTATTTCCTACGGTTGCAGTTCACAGCCAAAATGAAGAGTATGTCGATGGATCCTTGTCGTCTATACCTTGAACCTTTTATTTTCCTTACTATTCGTCTAACATAAATTACGGTTGGCAAAATTCATCTTTTCGAGCATCGTGTTCTCAAAGCACTTACTGTACTGACATTTTTTTTGGGGGTTTTTGCCTCCAACAGCCTTCATCTGAAAGATTGATAAGATGACTTGCAATGCCATTCAAATTATGTATCTGATAATCTGAATATAGTTCCTTATTAAAAATTTGCTGACTCATGCTGCAATATTGTTCTCCACAACCTTTCATTGTCTTTCTTATTATCAGTGTAGTCCTTTAACCCCATTCCAGGCCTCTTTTTTTCGGATCAGTGCAATCCTCTTTTTTTCTTCATGAAATATATCAAGGCTGTGAACTATGTAGAAGACTCTAGCCCTGGGTTTTTATTCCTTTGATGCTACCTTTTCTCGTTAAATTAAGACAAATCGGCATTGAACTTGCTATGCTTCAAAGAATTAGCTTACTAAGTCATTTTTCTTTTAGTTCCCCCAGCCTTGTGCTCTTTCATACAACAGGTAGAGATGTAGAGTAAGGAGTATATAGCATTATTGACACATGCATGTTCTTGAATGTGGAGAATGCTGAACTTGACATGCATAACTGTGAGCTTTCTGAATTTCCCCCAGTTACTTCTCTGTATTTTTTTATTTTTTTTGAAACTGGTAACTTTAGTTACTTCTCTGTATTATATTGGTTAAGTTTCATATATTTTGTGAAATGCTTAAACAGTGTTGGAGCTTATTCATGGGTTAAGAAACAGAATTTTTACATCAAAAAGAAAACCACCCAAAAAAAGAAAACATAAGTTTCACTAGTAATTATATGAGGGCTTGCTTTACGTACGAATCCATTTTAAGATATCAGCTGACACCCTACTTGGCTAATCTTAAAACTAAAGGCATGCAATCCGCTAATTTCCCATCATCTCGCAGAAGCATTAGAAGGTTTTCTTCTTTTAAGCTAGTGATATAAGAGCCTTTTTTGCAATTTGGATTTAGAAATGAGGTAATCTTTCATCCTTCAGAAGAAATGTCAGTAGCTTTTCCGTAACTGCTTTTTTCGTTGGCCACTATTTAAGTTTAGGATGGGGGCTTAGGAGTTTTCTTGGTTGACATGGACTCACAAATGATAGATCAGTTTTTGGTAAGAAATTACACTAATATTGCACTAAACCGGTGTCAAAGTATTTAGGACAAATAATGATTGGCTGTGGCCCACAGTTAGCTAACAAGTTATATCAGTCGTCTATATCAGTAGTTTTTTTGTCTCATTACAAAAGAAGAAGAAGAAACAAGAACTATCTTTCAAGTTATTTATATCCTTTTCAATCTTTTTTTCCATCTCATTCCACACTATTTCTCACAACAGCCAAATCATGCTTGACATAAAGTATCAAGAGAGAATGTCCGCGAATTCTTGAGCGCGTGGAGTTTCCCTTGCTATTTGAACTCTGCTAACCTTAATAGTCCTCTGTATTTTGTTCTTTTGGTGTAAGTAGGAAACTTCCTGTTGATAGAGATAATTGTTGTGTGTGTACTAGTAAAAAACTTCCATTTAATAATGAAATATGATTTGTCGAAATATGGAGGACTCAGATTAGGGTAGAAGGCTAGTAGGTAGTCGTTGTTTCGATCTATAGTCTATTGCCCTTTGTTTCTTGCTACTATATGTGGTTTCTTGTACTTCGATTATCTTATTTATCTGTGGTAGCTACTGTTCCCTTTTTTTTCAGACTGCTTTATTCTGACTTATTCGCTTTCTTTAGTTTCATTTGCATTCTGCTTTGAACTGCTTGTGCTTATCTAACCTTTCTCGTTGTGATTTCTTTTGAGTCGAGGGTCTTTCGGAAACAACCTCCCTGTCTTCCGAGATAGGGGTATGGTCTGCGTACATTTTACCCTCCCCAGACCTCACATTGTGGGATTTCACTGGGTATGTTGTTGTTGTTATTGTTGTTGATTTGTCGAAATGAAAAAAATAATAATCTGTAGTTCTATAATTAGTTCTAGGTTGATGCTCTCAGCAATAGCTGTGTTGATCCTTGGCTAGTGTATCCAAACTCTGATTTAGTAGAATGCATCATCAAATTTAGCATTTCTGACTTCTTGAAGTTATTTGTTAATTTACTATCACAGGGTTACCATCAACTTTGGGAAGGATCCATTTGTTTTTGATCTTAAGGTAAAGATCCTTCTCTTTTAATTTAGTTGAATAGTTCTCCTTTGCTCTTTCATAAACTATAAACTGGATGTGATAAATGTAACTGAGCCTTTTACCTTCGGGTGGGACTGTCGTTGGTCTCCTCCCCTATTAATTATGCTTGTGATGCTGTGTGCTTCCATTTTCAAGTCAATCTCAAATTGACAGTAGATGCTGATTGTTACTACTATGTATCAGTCCTTAAATATGACAAATGCATGTTTGTACACTCATCTTTATGCCTTAGGTGGGTTATGGTCTCGACAACTTTTCTTGATAGTCTGTCATTGCTGCTGATTCATAAGATATGTGTATCATTGTTAGTTGAAATCCAGTTGCTGGTCTATGTTACAGGAAACAAATTGAAAGCACAATTTTCAGAAATAAGGTGATAAAAAGCCTGAACATATTTTAAGTATTAATATACTGGTTTTTGCTTTCTTTGTTTAGGCATATGAAGCGCAGGAAAGGGCAAAACAGCATTCAACTATTGAAAAATTGTCTATACCTCAGAATGCCAGTTATGGGTAAGTAATCTCTCCATCCGATTGCTATTACCATTATAATTATAGTTTTTAAATAAAGATGAGCGGTCCCATTAGTAAAGAATAAAGATAGTGTTCGAATACTTTCTATCTAGCATAATATTCAGCAAGTAATAAACAGTGAAGAGAAAGAAGTTCTGATCCAAGGAAGGTGGACGACATTTTAGGACGGACTGACAAAGTCGCCTAGGGTATGGTCAATAAAGTGGGGGAGAACCATGAGGTCTTAGAATCAAGTCTCAGTGGGGTTGAAAAACACTAGGTGAGATTTCTTTCCAGCTGCCTAGCCTTGGTGGTCAGAGATACCTGGTACCTGCGGTGATAGGATGTAGCATGTACCCGGTGGAATAGACGAGGTGTGAGAAAGTTGGCCCGGACACCACCGTGAGAAAAAAAAAAGTAGGACGGTGAATGAGGCTCATTGAAGTTACTATATCTATTTTCTTCCGGATAAAAGGGGTGCATGATTTTTATATTGTCTCAATTTAGATCTGAAGAGATGGGTAGATAACGGAGTTTCAACACACATTGAAGAACAAGGAGAATCAATAATGGACATCTGTACTTGGCAACTGCGTCTTTACCTATCACATATCCAATTATTGTCCTCATAGGGTTTTTGTAAGAATATGGGGCTGAATGAGTTTAAGACATGACCACTGTAGGTTCATACATCCAGTAAATATACCCAACAATCCAAAGGTGATTACCTTTTCTTTTTAATTTTTTTTGTAATATTCTCTAAACAATATAAAAGGTAATAATAATGCTCCAAAGAAACCATTATTATTTACCTTTAAAGAAAAAGCTCAAAAGACACTGTTCATTATTGTTAGAGCATTTATCTGGAACAGCTAGTAGTTATGCTGTGAGGCAATTATCTCATACACTTGTAGAGATTTAAAGAAGCAATGCCTCAGTTTAGATTCAAAATTATATAGGGACGGGGTTGGCATTTTTGAGAGAAAAGTTAAACCTCCTTGGTTTAGCGGATCTTTTGGACTAGCCGCATGGTTTGAGGTCCAAAATTGTATTAGGTCGGGGTTGGCATTTTTGAGAGAAAAGTTAAACCTCCATGGTTTAACGGATCTTTTGGACTAGCCACATGGTTTGACCCATACATTTTTGGAAATTTTTGAATGATGGGACTCAATATTTAAATGTGCTTAGTCGGGCATCACGAAGAATTATTTGATAACTGAAAGACCAAAGTCATAATTTATTTTGATAGTCGAAATCAAAGATAATGAAATAAATAGTGGTAGACTGGTAGTGCATCTTTGCTGAGATACTCTAGTCTCCCAGATATCAGGATGAGTGTGTCTTTGATAATCAAGTAGATTTGAGTGATTTTTACCCCATATTCTGCTGAATCTTGCTTCTGACCTGAAAGAAAAGGAGTGGCGGAAGTGTTTAGACTGTTGAATTAACAGAGTAATTAAAACACTTCTACTTAATTTCTTTCTGCATATTGCATGTCATTACTATTGGAAATGCATTTCTATTTTTCTAACGGGTTTTTAACAATCAGAATTGTTCGCTCATATTTACAACATTATGGATACGAAGATACACTGAGAACGTTTGATGTTGAAAGTCAAAGTACTCTTCCGCCCATCTCCTTTGTTCAAGAAAACGGCTTTGCAGAGGACATGAATACGTATTCATTAAATCAGAGGAAGGTTCTTCGTCAGGTATGAAATTTGGAAGCATCTTTTTTCTACCATGATGATATTAATGTGTGATGCCATGATACACATTAATCACCTGGTTTATAATGCTGTGGGTGCCTGCCTTTTCCCTTCTTTCAGTTGTTGGATTGAGAGAAACTAATCTATCTTTAACTTCGTTTATTTCCTCCTCTACTGTTTGTTACTCCTTGTAAAAGAAACCATGGAAGACATAATGAAAAGAGGGAGTAAGAAAGAGAAATTGGGTGGGATTAGTTATTATTTGCGATGGGTAGAAAAGGACACAGGTAAATAAGAGTGCTCTTTGTATAGAGTGAGAGAAGTTCTGTTGGCTGGTGCAAAGATGTTTTATGTTGTGTATTTCTTCTCCTTTCACCAGACCCCACGTTGTGGGATTTCACTGGGTTGTTGTTGTTGTATTTCTTCTCCTTCCTCTTATGCTTTTATCAAACACGAAGGACTGGATAATGTTTAACTCTTTTACTTTCAAAAAAGATATTGTTTGACCCTCCTCTTGCTTTCCCTTTTGTTACATGGTTCCCAAGAAAAAAAGAAGCCATTCTTCAGAGGACACAAATTTTTCCTCTTTTCTGTTGCTTTTTTTTTCGTTAACTAATTTAAATATTTGATGGTAGTGGAAATAACTAATTGAATAATTTGCCAAGACAAATAAAGTCATCTGGTGAAAGAATATACAGGTGCTGATTCTGAATGGAAGTGGATAAGAGAAGAATATAAGCTTTCAGCAATGTGGTTAACTATGAATCAGGAATTATAAAGACAATATTAGGTGATATCATTGTCTAATTTTTCAGTTTGAAACCAGTCTGGAATTCTGATGTTCAAGAATTTTCGTACTTGTCACTTAGTACTATTGAGGATGACTCTATTCACACAAACAGCTTCCATTCTCTCTTTAAGTGATACGAGTGTAAAATCTTTTGATCAACGTCCCTTTTTCCTCTTCAAATATCTTGAAGGAACATCTAATTTAACTTTTGGCGGATATTTCTGATGGTCCCTTTCTTCAACCCCTTCCTTCTAAGAAAAGAAAATTTATAAGGTCGAAGAAAATAGAAAAGAAAAAGATCGTAGCTTATCAGTTGATGGAAGCTTTTGTATGCTTAACAGTTTTAAGACTATTGACAAGTGAAAGTATAGCTATAACTCAGCCTTTTGGCTAAGATCAAGTGTAGTATTTGTTCCTATCAGTTTTAAGACTATTACCAAGTGAAGGAATAGCTTAGTAGAAAAAACCCTACACCTCCGACATAAGATTGGCTGTTTGAATCACCTGGGGAGTAGAGCAGGAAAGGACCATCATTAATTTCCTGGGTAGTGGGGTCTGGGGGACGGTTTACCATAATAAAAGATCGGAGTGTTCTCTCTTTGACAAAGCAAAGTTTAACACATAAATGTAGTCTCTGGTAAGATATAATATCAAAAACTTCTGTTCCTCTGGACAGGTTAGTCGACGAACAACCAGTAACTTTCTACCATCCATTATTGTTCTTCTCTTCTTGTTAAATACTAGTTTTGGTTCCATATTATTTTCAGATCTGCACAAAACAATGTCATTAACTCTCCTCCCCGCGCACACTCCAAAGGAAAATCATTATGGAACTTCCATCTGTTGGCTTTTTAACCCGTCCGACCTGCTCTATATAGTTGTCATTTTGTTGATATAGAAATGATACTTACAGGAATGTTATTTTTGTTTAAACAGCTAATTCGGAATGGTCAAATTGGTGATGCATTTGGAAAACTAAGAGAGTGGTATCCACAGATTGTCCAGGTGGTTTTCTGTTGGTTGATATTGTCAAACGTCACATTACTCCTGTTGATCTTCATTCACCTCCCTTTACCTTTTGACACACAATGTTGTTAAACTTCCATACTTAATGTCAGTTGATGTAAAATTTTGCGACCTTAAATATCGACCCGCAATTCATGCTTTTCGTTTTCTACCTTTTAAATTAGTTCTATTTTTCTCAAATTTTTCCTTCTTTTGTTTCTTGACATTAGTTTAATAGATATATATGCATGGTGGTCAACTTATTCTTATCTAATATTGTGTACGCACATAAGATGTAGATGTGGACATGAAAAGATAATTTTTGTTTTAAACTCCAGATTGTTTCTTGAACGTCACAAGAAAAAGTAGAACACTTGTCAAAAAATATGAAAGGAATTTTTTTTTGAAACTGATAGCTATTGTATAGATACATACATGTACTCATCTGAGTCTATCTGATTACACCAAAAACATAATAGCAAAAGACAATTCAGTTTGATCTTCTGCAAACTATTCTATGTATTTTCAATTCATCTTGAGTTCCTCTCCTTCCAGATTGTCCACCAGATGCAAGCAGGGACTATTCTCCATCTGCTCTGTTCTTTGCCATAGATCCTGCTTCCTCCCAACTTTGTAAAGCTTCTGTAATCTTTCCAGGCATGATCCAGGATATGCCTTTAAGGTTAAAGAAAAATCTCCACAGCTGTCCTGTTACTTTGCAATATAGGAATATATGGCTAACTGTCTCTGCTTTAACTCAAACAAAAAGCATTTGGGACACATTGTGATCTTTCTTTTCATTGGTGAGGACAGCTTCCTTAGCCAAGAGCCAGACAAAACAAGCTACTTTGTGTGGGATATTAGCTCTCCAAATATGCTTCCAAGGCCAATTATCACACTGCTGATTAGACTGATTTATCAGCCTGTATGCTACGTTCACCTTGAAATCATCACTGTTGTTACTTTGCCACCTCAATTCACCTTGAAATCACCACTGAATTGTGCAAGGATGCTATAAAGTTCAGTTACCCTGTCCATCTCCCAATCATTGAGTAATCTTCTAAAAGTAATATCCCAACCTTGAGGTGTCCATAGTTCTGCTATAATCTTCTAGTGTTGAATCACAAGATTGAATATGTCTGGAAAGTGTATTTTAGGAATCCCTAT
This sequence comes from Lycium barbarum, assembly GCF_019175385.1. Taxonomy (NCBI): domain Eukaryota; kingdom Viridiplantae; phylum Streptophyta; class Magnoliopsida; order Solanales; family Solanaceae; genus Lycium; species Lycium barbarum. The sequence continues at coordinate 113,439,441 of NC_083347.1, read as the reverse complement.
TTCATGCCAATTGTCCTCCCAGAAGCTAGTTTTGATACCGTCATAAATTTTGATCTTTGTTTTTCCAGAAATGTAAATATATAGTACCTATAATCTCTGTTGTGCTGAACTATTAGAGTTCATTCAGAAGAATTTATAGATGCTTGTTTCATTGGAAAAAAAAAAGAACTTCTACTATAATTGTTAACCTTTTTTTCCCTTTTCCGGTTCATTACCGAAGCGCGTCTTAGTTTAAACTACTTTCTAATAAAGTCACTTAAAATTTGCATAAATTATCAGTCAAGCTACTTGAATGTGGATCACATGGTACTTGTAACAGTTAAAGCAATATAAATTATAAGTAACCAGCACGTCACTTTAACACCTAAAACTGGAATATATCAATAAATTACGTGGTATATTACAATTTTTCTTATGAACAATAATTCCTTATAAGAGAGGATGTTATTGAAATTTTTTAAGCTGTACTTGGCATGTTCTATAAAATTGGTTGACAATGAGCTTTTCAATAAGTCGCAGTTTTCAATAAGTCGCAGTTTGCTCGCGGATGAACTAGTTTACCATTCTTTTGTCCACAATGTGTCAAAGAACTTGTATTTTGACTCACTTTTCTTTTGCTGATATCTTTAGGATGGCACATCAGCTATATGCTTTCTGCTTCACTGTCAAAATTTCATTGAGCTAGTACGGGTAAGTTGTTTGTACACATGGTTTTGCTGCTTCATGTTTCTCTCTTATGTATAAAACTTGTAGCTGCAGGACAAATGACTGCAGCAACCCATAAGCAAAGGGCTTAAATTTCCGACTTCTTGGACCAAGAATCTTTGGTGAAAATTCAATTTTTTTTTTAGTGTGGAATCATATTGAGAAGAATTTAGGTTCATGCTAGAGATTAGGCAGGACACAAAAGCTTAAAGTAGACAGAGTGCATGAAAAAGAAAGAAAGCTCATACTAGTTCACTATGTCTCCTGGATTCTTCAGTTTTCTTCATGTACTCATATCGAACAGGTGTGACAAGGATGTGGGTCTTTTATATGGATTTCTCAAAATACAGTGGAAGGTAGCAAAAGACTTGATGTATTCGTACTGAACGCGCACCCATAAATGATTCATGTGATATAGTTAGTTTTCTAAAGTGCTTAAGCGATCTTTAACAACACTGATCTGGTGCTTTACCTTATCAAAATGTCTTCTGACTAAAATTGAAACAGAATGTGTTTGCGTTGATAACATATACCAGTGTTATTAAAAGCGAAAAGTGCAAAAAAGCTCTAAGGTTAGCTCGGGCTTTAAGCGCAAAGCACAAGTAAAGTGTGGGCTTTAATGAAAAAAGGCGCAATGGTGAAAAACACAAATATATATATGCTTAGTCCAAGACTAATAATAATAAGCATGAACAACAAATATATTGACAAAGAAATTGTAAAAACATTACAGTAAAGTGAAATATCAATTATCTAGTGTCACCTCTTCAAGAGAGCCTCATTGTCAAGGAAAAGTATGTCTTAGAGCCTTGTTGATCACACTGAAGTGCAAATAAAGCGAGGCGAAGCGCTCAACATGTTTTGAGCCTCGCTTCAGGGCTTAAGCGCGCTTTTGACAACACTGACATATACTCCTTCTGTTTCAATTTATGTGAACCTGTTTGACTGGGCACGGAGTTTAAGAAAGAAGAGAAGACTTTTAAACTTGTGGTCCTAAATGAGTCACATATGTTTTGTGTGGCTATAAATCATTGCATAAAGGTAAAAGTGTTTCCAAATATAGAAAGTGATCATTCTTTTTGGCACGGACTAATAAGGAAATACGTTCACATAAATTGAAACAGAGGGAGTATGTATCTCCAAAGAAATGAACATTTTGGTACTTCCTTTGACATCGTTTAGATGCATCCTCTAATTATTTTATTCCTGGACTCTTTCTAGGATTGTATAAGCATGTCAGTTGTTGGCTAATCTTCAGAATATGTATTTCATTTGTTTTTTATGGTGCCGTATCTTCATATAATTAGGATACAATCAGAAGTTTTACTTCATATAATTAGGATACAATCAGAAGTTTTACTTGTCATCTGTAGGTTGGAAAGCTTGAAGAAGCTGTGTTATATGGGAGGACTGAATTTGAAAAATTCTACAAGTTGGGAGACTATGATGACTTGGTCAAGGTACTGGAGGAAATTCTGTTAACCCTTTTGTGGCTGTGTTACTGATTAGCATTATATTAGTATGAGCCGCCTCACTGAAAAAAAGGGTATAAAGTTTTCTCATTTGCAAATATCTGTTCATTGTAGTACTGAGCTAATGAATTCTATTATTTTATCCTCATAGGTTGTTGTTGTTGTATCCTCATATACAATTTGTATATTACGTACACATCTAAGTTTCAAAATATGTAGAGCAGTAACAGCTTGTGTCCTAGACATGACCTTAGATAGGAGGCTGTGGAGGACACGGATTAGGGTAGAAGGTTAGTAGGTATTAGAGGGTTGTCTCGGTTGCCCTTCCATACTACTAGTTGTAGTATTTCTCTTATAGTTTCTTGTCATTTGATTGCAGTTACTATCTGTTGTTTCTCGTACTTTGATTATCGTATTATTCTGTTTTAGTTACTGTTCCTTTTTTTCCCTTTATTTCAGAATACTTTGTCTTGCTTTTATAGTTCTTTGCAATAGTTGCATCTTCCCCGTTATTTCTTATTTGGGTCTGATTTGATATGCTTTTCCTTGAGCCGAGGGTCTATCGGAAACACTCTCTCTACCTCCCAAGGTAGGGGTAAGGTTTGCGTACACTCTACCCTCCCCATAACCCATTCGTGGGATTACACTGGGTATGTTGTTGTATGTAGAGCAGTAACATTTTCGTCAAGAAAACACATTTTCATCAAAAGCATCTTTGGTTTCGATATGACACAGCATGCACAAGCAGGGACTGTTATCAACAGTTATCTCAGTTCCTTCCTACATCTGTACCCTATCCAGCAGCAAAAGAGTTCATTCACAGTCATGGCCGTTACCCATCTTACCTCAAATATATTCAGAAAAAGATTCCAAATTTTCCTTTATTAGGATCTGTATGATTATTCTAGAGTATTGTAGATACAATATATAGCTTAATCTCAATTTACCAGTTTCAAAAAAAATATATAGCTTAATCAAAGATAATATACCCCAAATAGGTTGTTGGTTGAGAACCAATCTCTCAACCAAGTATACCTGCCAGCACTTGAATTTCAGTCATCCCATTTACTGAAAATAATAGGTTCTTCCTCCATTTTACATGTTGTCTAGACACTCCTTCAAAAACAGTTAAGATTAAGGGTGTGTTTGATATGGAGGAAAACATTTTCTAGAAAATCTTTTTCAATTTTCCCATGTTTGATTGGTCAAAATATTTTAAAAAACATTTTCTCTAGGAAAACAAGTTCCTTAAAATTGAGGAAAATGATTTCCCTAAGGGAAGTAAGGAAACAAGTTCCATAAGTGACATTCCAAGTTCAATTGTCTCCCTCCCCACCCAACGCCCCAACCGCCACCCCTTGACCACCCCAACCCACCCCCTAGTGTTTTGCTAGATTACATGTAAATGCTCTTCGGATAATATTTTCTTGCTTGCTTACCAAACACTAGAAAATAAGTAAGAGACCCACTTGTTTTCCAAGAAAACATTTTCCTTCATACCAAACACACCCTAAGCTTAGGTGCCTTAATTGCTCCAACTGAGTATCACAGAACACCAGAGAATCAATCTCCCTATAACAACTATTATTTGAACTTCCTTTTAGCCATCCTCGTTGAGTGGCAGGCTTTATCATCCTGCTGGGCCCGTATGTGTCCTCTGTTTATTGCAGATTATATAACTAATAATAGTCCGTGTCTTACCTAACATTTCAACAAAATTTTCTTTGCCTTGCTTTTGTACTGTCCAGCACCGTCGTCTTTTCATGATCCAGAAGCCTAATAGTTACTACCATTTATGTCTTTGTATCTAATGTTATCCTGAGCAAATATTGTTTCATATTGTTTCTCTGTCTATGTCATCATAGGATTGTGCTGCTCTGCTGGCATATGAACAACCACAAAAATCCTCTGTCGGGTATCTTTTAGGAGATTCACAGCGAGAAATTGTGGCTGATGCTGTCAATGCAACAGTTTTGTCAACGAATCCTAGCGTGAAAGATTCAAGAGAGTGCTTACATTCACGTCTAGACCGGCTACTCAGGCAGCTAAGTGCTAGCTTCTTGGAGAAAAGGTCCTTGAACGGGGATCAGGGTGAAGGTTTCCATCTACATAGAATACTTAACAGTGGTAGGAAAGGCTGAGAGGTAGTCGGTTTGTGTTCCAGCCACTCTCAACCCATGTATATGCTCAACCAATGTTCTTTCAAGTCACTATCTGGGGGAAATGCCCCTCGGTGACCAGCATACGTGCTGTGTAGAGTCGTATGTACTTCGTTGATTTGTAGTAACCATTCATTTTCTGGAATATTGGTTTGTCTTCATTTCATGCCCCCACGGCGGTAAACCTTCTGTAGTTCGTGCACATCGAATGGTCGAATTCTCTACTCCAGGATAATGCCATCCGAGGTTCTATCGGATAGCTTTTGTACAGATTAATTTTTTTAATTCAGTAGATGTTGTTTTTGTGTAAGCTGACCCTTCATGTTTGATCCGAACAACTTTTTGGAAATCATAATTGTTGAAAGAAGGCAGATTGATGATGATGTTGTTTCTTTGCTTAGAAACCCCTAAAAGGGGCAGTAAGTGTTGAGACGGGGGGAATATAAGAACCCAAACACGGAAAAAAGAGAGGGTAAATTGTGCTAATCACCCCATATAAATATCACTCGGTTTTTAGATACGTCAAATGCGTTTCTAAATTAAACACTTAGCATCCCCATATTAAGAAAAATCCTACACATTTTCTTCCCTTCATATAATAGTTAATAGGCCAAATACCTAGAAATGAAAATTGAAGCCAATTTTGAGGGCTGTCTTTATAAATATTTGGCCTAGTTATTATATGGACAAACTTGCCCTTATCCCCTTTAACCACATACTAGTAAGCATACGATGTACAGTTTGGAAATCAAAACATAATTTATTACTTAGTTTCTACTTTACCTTTATTATTAACTATAATCATTTCCAAAACATTAAATTTATTATATTTAAAGAATGATATGGTAAATTGTCATTTTATTAATTACTTCTTAGGGGAAGTATCAAGTCAAACGTACAGAAGTGAAAATGGACGGAGGGAGTAAAATTTATAGCAAATTCTCATTTGGATGTCTACTTCTGCAAAATAGCAGTTCACCATTACTCCATCTACTTTGACCATTAACTACATCGTCTCCTGCCATTATCGACTACCACATTTAACTACCAATTTAGCAACAACCACCACCACCATTGCTAATCACCACAATCAATTGTCAACACCTTTAGCTACCATTTACACTCATTACCACCAACTGCTATTACATCTACCAATAACTACCAACCGTCACAATCACCAGATTACTATGTATTGCCAACGGCTGTCATCATTAGCTGTCAATATCATCCACCATAATTATCAGTCGCCATCGCCACCAACTCGCTGTCTACAACTATCGTTAATCACTATCTTCAGCTACCATCACCATTAGCTACTACCCACAACCACCACCATTAGCCAACACTATCACAATTGGCCCCCACAAGCACCATTTGATTTGAATTTTATATTTATTAATTTTAAATAAATGCAAGTTTTAGACATTCAATTATTGAGAAAACAAACAATCTTAATTATTTAATACTTAATGTAACATTTTAATATTAAGATGTGCATTAATATTTAAACATCTAAATATTAATGCATACTTTTAAATTCAAATGTGTATTAAGATACAGACGTCTTGATCTTAATAAAAACAGATGAGATCAAGAATCTAATATTTAAAAATTTATTTATGCATATTATATATATTTTTTGTTGCTCATTCGTTATCCGCTTTGGAGTCTGACTATCCCAATTTTCTTCTTCAATTCCATGTATCCAGATTTAACTTTTAGTCAATCCCTTTGTGTATGTCGGTATTTTCATATTTCTCGAATACTAGTACACCTCTCTTTCAAGTCTAAGCTAATCATTTTTACAGATAATCTGTTCATCAAGGCTTGAAAAGAAAATTACCTACTAATTTTGCCGCCACTAAGATTTGAATTTGAAATTTCATCGGTCTCAACCCGCTTCATTGACCACTAGGTCACACCCTAATATACGAGTCCAAGTTAATCACTTGCTTCTTCCAAATAAATCATTTTTGTAGACTTTTTGAAGCTCTCACCTCTAGTGTTGTTTTGATCCTTTTAAATTGTCGATCACTTCTTATATCCATCAATATTTAACAAAATTTTATCTGTTAGATTTAAAGAAACTGTGAAAAGAAAAAAAATTCCAAAACCTTATTTAGAGATGTAATTTTTAAGGTTTATGTTACTTTTGATGTATTCATAAAGTGTGAAGCAACTTTTTAAAGTGCAATTTCTATTATTTTTGGTCTATTTTGGTATCTAATGCATTACAGTTTCTAGGATTTGACGAGACTTTCCTAATGTTTTTGATTAATCTTTCTTTTCCGTGGTCCCTCTAAAATTTAATAAAAAGTTTGTTAAAATAATTAACGAACACCAACAGTGTTCACTTTTGGCAAACTTAAAAGATTAAAACTGCTCAGGAATATATCTAAGGGACTACGTTGAACCTACTCCCAAACATAAGGGGCCATTTTTGTCATTTTCTTGCAATTATATAACTTTCTCCTCGTCTATCAAAAATGTCTTAGTTTAATGAAGGTCCATTTGAACTATTGTTCAAACAAATGATGTTATTGTACCATGATCTTCTTCTTACTCCCAAACCTGATTAGAAAAAAGAAGATTGTAGTGTGATAACACCAATTTAAAACTAATCAATTTAGGATGAAAGGTTGTTAGCCATATCGGATACATATTGCACTCGTGCAAGAAATGATTTTGTATCCATGCTCATTATTCCAAAGATAGATTAGCTTCATGGCTAACATTGTTATCCTCTCATATCACTGGTGCTCAGTTAGGTCTGCTAAGTTAAGCATTGCCCAAGTTCGCCAATGCATCGGCTTCGGTGTTCTGCTCCTTAGGCATATGCTGCATGGTCCCTTCTTTGAATCGATGTAAAACCATTTGGATTTTCTCTAGGTATTTCTGCATTCTTTCGTCTTTCATTTCAAAGACCCCGTTTACTTGATTGACGACCAAAACTGAGTTGCATTTTGTTTCGATGATTTTAGCTCCCAAGCTTCTAGCCAGCTCTAAACATGCAATCATAGCCTCATACTCAGCTTCATTTTTAGTAAATTTTACAGTTCTTATGGACTGTCGAATAATATCGCCCGCAGGGTCTTTAAGCACTATTCCAAGTCCGGACCCTTTCACATTCGATGCTCCATCCGTGTGTAGGGTCCAGATCCACGAGGTTTTTTCTGAGGTTAACAAAAGTTTTTTCCTACCTCGGTAACCATTGCGAGTGTAAAATCTGCTGCAAAGTCTGCTAAGATTTGAGACTTTATAGCCGTTCTAGGTTTATAATCAATGTCGTAACAGCTGATCTCAACTGCCCATTTCGCTAACCTACCGAACAACTCCGGTTTATGCATGACGTTTTTTAATGGATATGTGGTCACTACGCATATTGGGTGACATTGAAAATAAGGTTTTAGTTTCCTAGATGCGCTTAACAAAGATAAAGCCAATTTTTCTAAGTGAGGATAACGTTTCTCCGCATCCCCCAAAGTTGTACTCACATAATAAATTCGAAATTACGTACCTTTCTCTTCTTGAACCAAAATGCCACTTATCGCTACCTCGGACACTGCCAGGTACAAATACAGTTGTTTATCTACCATCGGAGTGTGCAACAACGGTGGGCTTGACAAGTATTGCTTCACTTCATCCAAGGTTCATTGACACTCCGGTGTCCATCTGTAGTCATTCTTGTTCTTTAATAAAGAAAAGAACCGGTGGCTTTTATCCGAAGATAGAGAGATAAACCTACTCAAGGCCGCAATCCTCCCGGTTAACCTTTGTACTCCTTTCACATTGTCGACTATTTTGATGTCTTCGATAGCCTTGATTTGGTCCGGGTTAATTTTGATTCCCTGATTTGACACCATAAAGCCCAAGAATTTGCTGAACCTACTCCGAAGGCGCACTTCTCAGGGTTCAACTTCATGTTGTACTTGCACAGTCTATTGAAAGTTTCCTGCAAATATTTTAAATGGTCCTCTGTTTCCTGGGACTTAACTAGCATATCGTCAATATAAACTTCCATCGTTTTCCCTATTTGTTCTTCAAACATTCGGTTAACTAGGCGTTGGTAAGTTGCTCCAGCATTTTTTGGTCCGAATGGCATTACGTTATAGCAGTAAGTCCCATATTTACTTATGAAAGAAGTTTTCTCTTGATCCTTCGGGTTAATCCAAATTTGGTTATACCCGGAGTAAGCGTCGAGGAAACTTAGCACTTCATGAACTGCTGTTGCATCGATCATTCGATCGATGTTAGGCAAAGGAAAGGAATCCTTCGGGCATGCTTTGTTCAAATCTTTATAATCTACGCACATTATGAATTTATTACCTTTTTTAGGTACAACTACTACGTTAGCTAGCCAGTCTGGGTATTTAACTTCCCGAATGGAACCTATTTTTAAAATATTTTTTACCTCCTTGATGAATTTATATTTGACCTCGGCCATTGGTCTTTGTTTCTGCTTCACCGAAATGAAATTCTGGTCAAGACTCAGCTTGTGCGTCGTCACCTCTGGTGGAATACCTGTCATGTCTAAATGGGATGATGCAAAACAATCGGCGTTAGCTTGAAGAAATTCAATTAATTTGCGCTTGAGCTTCGGGGCCAACTCCGTGCCCAGGTATACCTTTCTATCGGGTAGGTGAACGAACATGATAAATTGTTCCAATTCTTCCACGGTCGATTTGGTTGCGTCCGATTCATATGGTAGCACAAACGATCTCAGAACGCCAAAGTCATCTTCCTCGAAGTCCTTCTTCTCTTCGTCTTCAGGTCAGGCTGGGTCCGAGTCCTGTGATTGCTATTTGGGTGCGGGTGATTTCAGTGCTGGAGTTGTTTCTTCGACCGTAAATATTTCTTTTGCTTCCGGTTATTCTCCATAGACTGTTTTTATTCCCTCTGGGGTCGGAAATTTCAGCATCTGACGTAAAGTTAAGGGTACTACCCTCATGTTGTGTACCCACGGTCTGCCGAATAAAGTGTTGTACCTCATTTCACCATCAATGATGTAGAATTTTGTATGTTGAACAATCCCAGCAGTGTTCACCGATAGAGTAATTTCTCCTTTCATAGTTTCACATGTCATGTTGAACCCGTTGAGGACCCGAGCTGCAGGTACAATTTGGTTCAACAGACCCAGCTGCTCCACCACTTTCCAACGGATAATGTTGGCCAAACTATCTGGGTCAATCAAAATACGTTTAACTCGAGATTTATTTATAAGGACAGAGATTATCAAAGCATCGTTGTGAGGTTGAATGATGTCCTCTGCGTCTTCGTCGCTGAAGGAAATGAATCCCTCCGGTACATAATCTCTAGTTCTTTTTTCCCGAGTGATCGAGACCTTTGTTTTCTTCATCATTGGACCTTGAGGAATTTCTACTCCTCCGATAATCATGTTGATCACGTTCAGGTTTTCGCCGGTTCAGCTTTCTTATTTGCTTCCCTGTTTTTGTAATGACCCTTTTCTCTGTCACTCAAGAATTCACGTAAGTGTCCGTTCTTCAATATCGAGTGACTTCATCCCTTAGTTGTCGGCAGTCCTCGGTTCGGTGGCCATGAGTCGTGATAGTTGCATACCACGTTCGGATCCCGTTGGGCAAGGTCGGTCCGAAGTGGACTTGGCCACCTCGCATCCTTAATGTGGCCAATAGTAGAAACAATACTAGCAGTGTCGACGTTGAAGTTGATTCGGACAACCACGGGCTCTCGGCAGTGTCAGATGCCCTAACGGGTTACTCCTGAATTGCAAACCCCTGCTTCCAGAACCGCGATCATTTCTCCTGTCATTTCTTACCAAATTATAGTTGTGACCAATTCTTCCTCTATCCGTCCTAAAGCCGGACCTATCAAGCTAGTCGTATGGCTGATACCGGTCCTTCGCTGGTTTCAACTCTGTTTCTATAACCCTTTTTAGCCTCTCTATATTTTTGTTTCGGCTTGCCGAACCTGGAGGAAGCTCGAGCTGATCGTCTTCCACTCGAACGTTGGACTCGTACCTGTTATGGACATCAGCCCATGTTACTACTTCATACTCCAACAAATTCTCCTTTAGTTTGAACGAGGCGGCAGAGCTACGAGGATTGAGTCCCTTAGTAAAATCTTGGGCTGCCCACTCATCAAGAACCGAGGGCAACAACATTCTTTCCTTCTGAAACCTTGTTACGAACTCTCGGAGTAATTCGTTATCCTTCCTCGCTTGGACCTTTCGAGCCCCGACATGAGACTTTCACAAAAGCATCTGCAAGCATCTTAAAAATTTTAATGGAGTATTCGGGTATCGTACAATACCATGTCATTGTCCCTTCAGATAACGTCTCGCCGAACTTCTTCAACAACACCGACTCAACTTCGTCTTCTTCGAGATCATTGTTGTTTACGCCGCAGGTACAAGAAGTCACGTATTCTTGCGGATCCATTGTTCCATCATACTTAAGGATATCCAGCATTTTAAACCTCTTCGGGATTAATTTCAGGGCTAAACTTGGCAGGAAAGGCCTCTGGATACAACGTTTGGAATCCGGCCCGACTAAAATTGGTAGGGCTCTGGGGATCTGGTCCACTCGAGAGTTTTAGTTTTCTACCTTCTTCTCATTGGTGTCGATCCCTTTGACCAGTGCCTCGAGCATTTTCAAAACCTCGGATGACCCGTTAGAACCTAACCCGCTAGAACCTGACCCGTTGCAATTGTTAATTACTCTATCTCCCCCATGGACCGGCTCGTTGATTTGGTTCGGCTTCGCTGTTCCTGTGCTGTTGTTCTTCTTTTAGAGTTGGGCTATAGCCGCCTGTTTTTCCTGCAACATATTAAAAATCAAATGCAGATTAATTTCTTCCCTCGCATCATCGGGTGTCTTTCGTACAGACGCCCTATCGACGGGCTGGGTGCCATTATCGATAGCATCATTAGAATTGACAGCATTTGGATCGACGGGAAGGCCGCTGTTTGGATCAATATTGGGCAGGTCATTTGCTGATACCCCATTGTTGAGATTCTCGTCGTGGTGACTTGAATCATCGTTGTTCAAGTGGATTGATTGGTTAAGGTTTGGCATGTTAAAGCAAACCTGAAATCACAAAGATCAATAGAACATGTGAAAGTAGGGTTGTAAACAAACCACCACTATTATCCTTAGCCCTACGGTGGGCACCAAACTGTTTACCCTTTAAAAAGGTAACAATTGAATTTATATGCGGTTAAAAGATACGTGGTTTAATCTATTGGTAAAGTAATGAAATAAGCAACAATGAGAAAAGATTCGTAAAGAGCAAGAAAAGAGATAGCCTTGATTGATAATTGAGGAACACAACTAATTGGTCGGGCTTGGAGCCTTTTTGTCTCGAACCCAAGCCAATCTTAAGAGAATTTGAATAGCTTTAGTGATTACAGATCTAAGAGTATGAAGTATGAGTGTAACACGAGAATCTGGGCCCTAATGAGAGGATCCACCTCTGTATTTATATTGCAAGAGTCAGAGTTATACATGGTAACTAAATATGTGAAGGAGATAATGATCCCGACGATCTCGGGCGCCTCAACAGTCGGTAGCGTGACGGGCGGTCAGATATCCGTTTCAGGTCAGATTTCTCGCGTTTGTGTCAACTAGGGCCCCTCCGGTTTGTGAAACCTCGGGCTTTATTCTATCCGACTGGCCGAACTCGAACTGACGTTACATCTCAAAGCCAACTCTCATATCTTGCTCCGATCTCCCGTTGACGGACCCAAAATATTTTACCCCGGTTTATCCGTATACAATGAGCATTTCTGATTTTAATTTCCATAGTTAGTATACGTATTTTATTTTGCATTCTTGTCATGATTTAATAGAGGGTATTATCGCTAACCAAATATTGCATCAGTTATGTAACGATTTTTTTTTTTAATACGACTAACTAAAATTGTATTATCTTATAGGAGATATTATGCTCAGATTAGATATCCTAATACAAGCACCAAACGCCACCTAAAGTCTAGTTATGCCCCAAAAAAAAAAAGCTTCAAAACAAACGACCTTTATAGTCACAATTGTTTTGTTTTCCTTTTGTTTATTATGACTATTTTTCTTCTATGCTTTAATAGTGCAAGCATGAGAGAAAGCCAATTAAAAAGATGAAATCGTGTATGTCCGGCCAACTTTCTACAGCGCAACTGAATTATAGTTGTCGAGTAGTGGTGCCAAACTGCTTGGGTCCTGATCGGCCTAAAGTACTAGAAAAATCAATAATTGTGGTGGTCCTTTTAGATTGGTGGATTGATTTTCTCTATGTAATTTGTGTTTGGTGAAAAAATATATCTCAATATGTAATTTATATTCTACGAACGATAAATTATTTGTGTTAACTCAAAGGCATTGGATCTAAATCCAAGGCAATTTGTGTAACTCAAAGGCATTGGACAAACAATGGACCATCCATTTTCCTTCGTTTTCACCGTCCTCTGACCAAAATGTATTATGCTTGCAAGATTGGAGTAGTCTTTCTGGTCAATATTAGTTGTCCTGTTTTGCTTTTTGAGAGTCAAGTTGATTAATTTTTGAAGTTAAATTAAATTATATTAGATCAATTCAATATTTTAAAATTATAATTAGATATAATAAAACTACACGAAAAGTACTATAAATTACAATTCTTCTCATATTTATATGGTGAAAAAATATATCTCAAAATGTTGGTCAAAATTTAGTTTAACTTTAAAAAATAAAAAAAACAAGTAATATGGGACGGAGGGAATACTTTTTAAGGGTTAGTAACACTTTTGTTCTTTCTGTTATTTGCGAAATTTGGCTAAATACATCTAATTTTCAATTAATTAAAAGGCTTAATGCATATACGACCCCCTAAACTTGACTCTTTTTTCCATTTTGGTACCTCAACTAAGTGATGTTCCTATTGAACCCCTGAACTCATCTTCAAATGTGTCTATCAAATTCAATCCGACTTATATAGTATTCCATCTTCAATGTCGCAACATACTAATATATATTCTAATTTAATTAGGTCATCTTTTAGCTTAGATTAGTAGTAATTGAGAGGGAAAAAAAGTAGCTTTTAATTAAGCTGGCAATGGAAAAGCAGAACCATTAGAAACCGACACATCCATGACCTAAAGAATAGCTTACCACATGTCTAAAATATTACTCTATCTTCATTTCCCTAATTTAATTTCTGCTTTTAATAAAAATCAAATTTAGGGGGTTTGAAAGACACTTGAGGACGAGTTCAGGAGTTCAATAGGAACAATACTTAGTTGAGGTGCCAAAATGGAAAAAAAAGATCAAGTTTACGGGGCCGCATATGCATTAAGCCAAGACTCCTTATCCAATCATAAAAATGGACAACACCTATTTTGAGTTAAATCAACACTTTAGAATTTATCAAATACGTAGTAGAGAAATATTTTTCATGCTACAACATCCAAGGCTCATACCAACCACGAAATTCAACTCCCAATCTCAAATACAAACTAATTAAGTTTCCCAAGTTCAACACAAGTACTGAATTTAAAATATTACAAGACTTGGACATGGACATTCCCAAAATAGTCAAGTCATTCATTAAACCAAGTTACAAAATATTAGCAGCGTGACCCCAAATTCATTCAAAGGTGCTAATTGTATCACATGGATCATGTATAAGTCCCCAAAAGTATATAAAATGAACATGCTCATGCAAATGTGATCTTCATCTAAGCTTTCAAAGAGTCTACTTCAAATCGTCATCCTCAAGTCTCTCTCGGAACATCACCTACGATAGTAACAAACTATCGCTAAGCATAAAGCTTAGTGACACATAAACTTAACTAACACTTAATATAAAAATATACATGTAAGGAGTACAAGAATAAATTCTAGGAATAAGCTTGTCAAAATCACCGTCAAGAACTAAATGAAGGTACAATCCTTTTAAGAGAATAAAATATCAAATAATAAAATAGTTCAAGATATCAATATTCAAAATCTCAAATATCAAGAAGTTTTCCAAAACAAATTCAAGAAAGTTCAAATGTGGTTAATTTCGCCCAACACATACAACCCAATAGCAATTTGCCCCTTAGTACCACCATTTTTCACAAACATTTCAAAATAATAAACAAGCCTTTTACAAGGAGCAACCTTATTAGCTTGAACAGCACCAACATTAAGTCCATGTAAATTCACATTAGGGTAATGTACTGATAGTTTATCGGGTCCCACAATTGCAAACCCGCCCGAACTATTCAAAGTATCCAGTTCAGTTGGTAACTCTTCATTTTCTTCTTCATCTAATTCCATCGGGTCGAGTTAAGGATGCATCCATTAGAATAGCAAAATTTGTGCCCTAGATTTGAATAGTGAACACTGAAATTGAAGTTAATTGGGATCGAATTGAAGGTTTTCTTGTTCTAGAAATGAAAGGGTAGTGAGAGAGAAGTGTCAGTTAGGTGCATAAGGCGCGAGTGTGATGTACACAGTCTACCTAATGCAATCGTTAGTGGCCGTTTTCATGGTTCGAACCTGTGACCTATTAGTCGCACGGAGACAACATACTTGATAAGACGAGTAAGTGTAAAATTATAAGAATATAAGTGTTTGATTGTAAAATACATGAAGTGATTCGTATTATAAGGTGTTTAGTGTAATTAATTCTAAACAGATTGACACATATATTTGGATTTTTTTTTTTTTTTAACATTCTACTTTCAAATAATTTTATAGCAATGACAATAGTAGCTTTAAAACCACAAGATGATACTTAACCAATGTAACCACTCACCTCTAAGGTCATTCTTGTAAATCATCCGTTATTTTGCCATAATCTTCTTTTTATATTTCAGTCCCAAACACCAGTAGAAAAAATGAGGGCTCGCGCTTGAATTGAAGCGAATACGAATAGCGCTCCTAAGTGGCATGTTCTCAGAGGCAAACCCTAAAATCAAGTGCGCCTTCGGAATACGAATAGGGCTCTTAAGTGGCACATTCTTGGAGGCAAACCGAAAGAAGAGCGAGGCGAGGCTAGAATAGTGATTTCAAATTCAGATGTCATTCATACTCCGACAACTTTACCTAAGGCAAAGTTTGGTTTTGTGATGGTGAAAAAGTTGTAGTAAAACAATACCAACGTAAAACTAATCAATTTAGGATGAACGTCCATATCGGATATTACATTCTTGCTAGATATGATTTTTTATCCATACTCATTATTCCAAAGATGGATTGGCCCTCATGGCTAATATATCTGTTAAGTGTGACATGAAATAAAATCTTCGCATTTTGTCCAAATAAATAAGAATGCCATTAGCAACTGAATTAACAATGAACCATTGAACTATAGGTTATATCTTTGTACACATTAGATCTGGATTACTGAGAATTACTTTACAGAATGATTCTAAATCCGGAGAGAATCTATACTCCATCTATCAACTGATGCAAATAATACTCTAATATGCTTATTAGCTCCAACACACCAATTTCAATTTCCTAAGATTCCATAAATTGAGAGGGCGGGGGGCTCGTTTTCGTCTTCTCTGTACCTGCATGATGTAGCATAGAACATCTGCATCATTTGTGAAGGATAAATCTATGAAAAATGAGCTTAGTGCAACACACAAATGTTAACATATACACAGACATCTTCCATTTGCACCTCGTTAATACAGAAAAAACATATGGAATAGGGAGTTCGAGATTCCAGTAAAACATACCGTTAGCCCCACGTATTTCCACTTCACGCAATTCTTGGACAAGAGCACAGCAACAACACATTAAATGTGAAAGAAAATCGTCTATGATGCCTCCCTAAAAAGAAACAATAACAGCAGGGCATCTAGATCTCAGTTTAATTTAAAGCCAGTTTATGTATGAAGGTACTTGTACATCACTAGTTGTCTTTGTCCATTGATAATTTTCAAATTCTATCAAGGAATTCAACATGATGAAGAAAAGGAATATTCAGAAGAATTTATTCATCTCGTTCCGCATGGAGAGGACTTTCTTTCCGCATGAAGGTCTTGCGGAAAGTATTTGTAAGTCTACTTATCATTTCCTATTTAGGGATATTATGTTTGCCAATCCAATTCTAGTTTCGGGACTAATATTTAGCTGCGGGAGATAGGGTATTTACCGTGATGTTTAGCTTTTTTCGAAGTTTCCTTCTGATGCAGCAAGTGTAACAACAGCAGGACAGTATCAACGAGTAAGCCATTAATTCATTACAAGCGTCCGCTGAAGCTGCATCCAACACAGTAAAAAGTTACTTTTGAGATATGCAAATGGTATCAATCATGAATAAACATCAAAGGCTGTTAGAGATACGTCCCACATCAGTTGTTTTTCCTAGAGGAATTGATAATAGTCTTGAACTACGTCAACCACAACGTAACGGTACAAATTGTCTCATCAACCACTTAACTTGTTTTGGGGGGGAGGGGATTCATTTATTTATTTTAGAGGTACATTCCGCTAAAAGCCTAAAACTATCACATGACGCCTCATAATATTAATTATGCCAAGGACGTGGAATTACTTTGTTGATGGGCATTGATAAAGTCTCAAATACAAAACCTATGCTACCATGATTGTTGAATTGTGTGAAATGTGTAATGTGAAACAGTAAAATTTTAGAGATACAACACTTTTATATATTTATTTTTGTCCTGCAGCATGTTCGGAATATGCAATGTCCCACATCGATTATATAAAGATTTTCATATAGGTTTATGGGCTTAGACTACTGTGTTCTTTTCAAAATTGTTCTCCCTTGGAAACAAATATGGTGGCAAAGCAAATGAAAGATGGATTAACCAGTTCTCCGACATCTCCTAGACAATAATTAGTTAAATTAACAACAAAACAAAGTATATATGTTCTTGCAGTGTACAGCACTTCAACTCCTAGTAGGACGGCTTTTTTTGAAAGACCCTCGGCTCAATAGAAAGCATAAAAAGAGATCAGATAAAGTCAAGAAATTCAAAACGGTATGAAAATGAAAAGGGCAGTAACTATCACAGATAAAATAAGAAAGTACAGGAAATAACAGATAGTAGGAGAAAGCAAAGCACAAGAACTTATATCGCGATAATGCGACTACTAATATGAAAGGATAAACGATACTATCTACTAGTCTTCTACCCTAATTTGAGTCCTCTATATCCTCCTATTTAAGGTCATGTCATCGGTAAGCTGTAACTGCGCCAAGTATATATGTTCTTGCAGTGTACAGCACTTCAACTCCTAGTAGGACGGCTTTTTTTGAAAGACCCTCGGCTCAATAGAAAGCATAAAAAGAGATCAGATAAAGTCAAGAAATTCAAAACGGTATGAAAATGAAAAGGGCAGTAACTATCACAGATAAAATAAGAAAGTACAGGAAATAACAGATAGTAGGAGAAAGCAAAGCACAAGAACTTATATCGCGATAATGCGACTACTAATATGAAAGGATAAACGATACTATCTACTAGTCTTCTACCCTAATTTGAGTCCTCTATATCCTCCTATTTAAGGTCATGTCATCGGTAAGCTGTAACTGCGCCATGTTCTGTCTAATCACCTCTCCTCAATACTTGTTCGGCCTACCCCTACCTCTTCTGAAACCATTCATGGCCAACATCTCACACCTCCGCATTGGGGCATCTGTGTCTCTCCTCTTCACATGCCCAAACCATCTCAGTCTCGCTTTCCGCATCTCGTCTTCTATCGAGGCCACTCCCATCTTGTCCCGAATAGCCTTATTCCTAATCCTGTCACTCCTAGTGTGCCCACACATCCATCTCAACATTCTCATCTCGGCAACTTTCATCTTTTGAACGTGAGAGATCTTAACTGGCCAACACTCCGCCTCATACAACATAGTCGGTCTAACCACCACTTTGTAGAACTTGCCCTTAAGTTGTAGTGGCGCCTTCTTATCACATAGCACTCCGGAAGCGTGCCTCCACTTCATCCACCCTGCCCCAATACGATGTGTGACATCATCATCAATCTCCCAGCTGCCTTGTATAAGAGACCCAAGATACTTGAAACTACTTTTCTTCCAAATGACCTGGGTACCAAGCCTCACTTCCACGCCAGCCTCCTGAGGTGCTTCACTGAACTTGCATTCCAAGTACTCTGTCTTGGTCCTACTCAGCTCAAACCCTTTAGACTCCAGAGTCTGTCTCCAACCCTCCAGCTTAGCGTTAACTCCGCTACGAGTCTTGTCGATCAGGACTATGTCATCCGCGAAAAGCATACACCATGACACCTCATCTTGAATTTGCCGCGTCAATCCATCCATCACCAAGGCAAATAAAAACGGACTAAGAGCTGATCCTTGATGCAACCCAATCACAACTGGGAAGTGCTCTGAGTCTCCTCCTACTGTCCTTACCCTGGTCTTGGCTCCCTCACACATGTCCTTGATCACCCTAATGTACGCCACAGGTACACCTTTAGCCTCCAAGCATCTCCATAGGATCTCCCTTGGAACTTTGTCGTAAGCCTTTTCTAGGTAGATGAATACCATGTGTAAGTCCCTCTTCCTCTCCCTATACTGCTCCACCCGTCTCCTTACAAGATGGATGGCTTCTGTAGTTGAGCGTCCCGGCATGAATCCGAACAGATTCTCTGAAATAGATACGCCTCTCCTCACCCTCATCTCCACCACCCTTACCCACACTTTCATAGTATGGCTTAGCAGCTTGATACCTCTATAGTTGTTGCAACTCTGGATATCGCCCTTGTTCTTGTATAGAGGGATCATTACACTCGACCTCCATTCTTCGGGCATCCTTGCCGTCTTAAAGATGACATTAAACAACCTAGTCAGCCACTCCAAACCTGCCGAGCCCGCAATCTTCCAAAATTCCCCAGGAATCTCGTCAGGTCCGGTGGCTCTTCCCTTGCGCATCCTACGAACAACATCCTTAACCTCCTCAACCTTAATGTTGAGTAACTTGCAAAAATAAATGTTGTTGCTAACTTGACCCTTTTATTCATTTCTGGTAAAATAAAGAAAAGAAGATTGAGTAACTAAAAAATGACTATATTTTATTTTTTTCACCTGTGACAGGACAAGAAAGTTTCAGGCAACCATAAAACCACTTACATATGTGTCTGTTGGCTGCAAAACTGGCAACTTTAGAAAATGTACCACAAGGAAAGAAAAAGGTTTTAATGCCTGCAAAGTAAAGAGACACGATTGTTACCTTTCTCAAAGAGTAAAGAGACACTATTAACTAGTACAATATATTGACATTGTACGAAAATATATTGATAGTTCCAAGGATGAACAACAACTAGTTTCTCATTACTTACATAGTAAAGAGCAAAAACAGAGTAAACACAAAATGAATTGGGTTGAACGAGAAGGATGATATGTTAAGAGGCCAAAATAATCTTCCTTTGGAGTAAAGAATAGTTCATAAGCACAATTGCCTTCCCAGCCAATATAATCTTTGAACTAACTTATACAGTAAAAATCAGAAAATAGGGGAAATAACTTTATGAATATGAAAACAAACAAGTCAGGCAATCAACTAATTTCAGGATTCTCCTAAAAATAAAGGATATTTAGTATGTGAAATGATAGAACACTGACTACAGCGTAGTACCTATCTATATAAAAAGACCACATGACCACCAGAAGACTGATGTCATGGATTCACAATATATTCCTGCTTTAGTAACAATAGCAAAAACAGCAGTAATAATAGGACAAAGTGATCACAGTAAGAAAAGACAATTTTACTTCAGTATCCTCTTTCAGCCATTGGAATCCCTCTAGCCTTAGTCAGCTAGAATAGAAATGATGTCTCTACCAAGAATGATACAAACAACATTCATTAGTTCTTTCTCAGGAGTAAATATATGTGCTATTGACAACTTGATCATGATTCAAATGTAAAGTTGCGACAAATACATATTCTGTTCCTAACATGGAGAAGGTATTCATAAATGTATAAATTATCCTATTTGTTACTCCAAACTGAAAAATGTATCAGATTAATTAAACTGAAGAATTATCCTAGTTGTTACTCCAAACTATGTGTCAAGAATTCCAAGATACTCCAAACTGAAGAATGTATCAGATAAATTAAACTAGTAAACCCAGGTAAAATCAAACTTTATGCAAGGTTCGGGGAAATTCAGAATATCACAAAGCAAATGTATCAAGAAAGAAGAACTGATTCATTCTTTGGACTTGAAAAGGGAGAAACAAAATCACCATAGTATATGATAGAACAAATATTCCACCCATAGGTAGAGGTGTCTTAAGGATTATGCTTCTATGAACTATTATCCAATTTCCTCGTCTCATTCTCTCTTTTTTTAAATGCACAATTCAACGTAGTATACCCAACAAAAGAGGAAACTATACTATGGAAACCTTTACCAGTCTAGAAGAAAAAAAAGACTATGGGAACCCTCAATTTTCATTTAACTCAACTAAGCTTATATGAAGTTGTTTGTCACCCCTGCTTAGAGCTAGGAACACTCACATTTCTCATTTCGCTTAAGAGGTAGCTCACCTTGATTATAAATTTGGACGTATTGGCAAAGTTTCATTTTCCTGGTGATTATAAGCCACTTTTGTTGTTATACATCTCAAATGCTAACTGGAAAATTGAAAAAGGGAACGCTAAACCTAACATTTCTCACCAATTGTCTTTTCAAGCTGGCATCAAAACCTTGTTTGCATGCTAGCACGTCTATAATTGGCTCTAAGGTGCAGTCATTTGCTTGTGGACTGACATGCAAGTTTGAGAGTATACCAATATATCCGCTAATCTCTGTCTTAAGTCTACAGATCCCTCCCTCTATAGACCCCCTAATCTGTTTCTGCAATTGAGAAACATTACATAAGCAGGTTATGACCTCATAACCTGCTTACATGTACATCCTGCTTTCTAGAAGTTCTTTATTTGTTAATACTCCTGATGATTAAGGAACTCCTCTATCTTGATCTAGTTGGCGTACTACGGGCCCTAAATGGAATCCCCAACCCCACCCATCCAAATACTTCCTGTAGACTTCTCCTGAGATATGAATCAAAAGATATTTATTAATTTGCACCATAATGGTGACAAATATATTGTGTACTGGAAACAGCCTCTCTACCCCCCACAAAGGTAGGGGGAAGGTCGGCGTACACCTCACCCTCCCAAGACCCCATTTGTGGGATTATACTGGGTATGTTGTTGATGGTGACAAATATTATATTAGTTCAGCATTGAGCTTTCTGAATATCTATCCAATTACCGCTATATAGTAATAATGCTTTCTCTGCACCAAAAATACAAATGAAAAAATAAATAGCTCTTAATCCTCCGGCTCAGTTTCTCCACGACCAACAAGTATTCATTTGTTCCTTTCAACCCAAATCATCCAAAAAAAACATAGGAGCTAGTTACAAAAGCTAAACATCAGGTCATAATTAAACTTCTAGTTTCTGATTGAAAGAGTGAATATATTGTTCATTTTGACCAATAATAACAAAATATCTCCTCAAGATCACACGCAAAATTGGACAAGTTAATAGAAGCGCAGTAAACGGAGTTGTCTGCACAAAATTTGCTATTCTAGACATTTCACTTCTTCAAGTATAAATATCCATTAAAGAAACTGCATATCTTTCCTTTAAGAAGAATAGGAAAGAAAAAGGAAAAAAGAAATAAGAGATGAAACAAAGTAATACAACATAAAGAATAGTAAAGCAAAGTGTAGTTATATGTACATAGGAGAGGTTCTGAACAGCAGCCCAACAGATCTGTATGCCACTCTTCATATCGAAGTGAACCCTTTGAAGACAGCAGTTCACGTTGCGATGAAACTGAAGAAGTAACTCTGCAGATAAATATATATAAAAATGAAAATGATTGAGTGAAATGACTATAGGCACTAAACTCTTATTTTTGTTATGACTCCTTTCACATTTTATGAGAAGATCGCTACTATTTATAAAGAACGTCTACCTTGAAGTTGACTGTTTCTCATCACTCTTACTGTAACTTTTATCATAGTGTTCCTTGTCACTATTGACATCTGAGTGACTGTGTTCCAACTTTTTGGTAGGCTGGTTGGGTGAACTCTTCTCAGAAAGAGACTCAGCTGCAACTACCTCTGTGACATCGAGAAGATGCTGAATGAGTTCACTGTGACTTGCATCAAAATTAGCTTGTGAATGTTGCAGTTCTAGCTGAAGCTTTTCATTCTCTTTTTGAATTGCCTCATTGATGGGCATGCTTGGGTAGGAACGGGTAAGGCTCCTCTTTAATACTACTGTATCATGTTTAGAGGGATCTCGTTTCATAATGACTTCTTGCACCTTCATGTCTTCAGCCTCCAAAGTGTATTCACGCTGGTCATTCTCAATGATTTCAAATCTCTCCTGCCAATATATGAAACAAAATGATTTATCGACTTTGAAGGTAGAAACAGATACCGATGACACACCAATTGTACATGTGTAAATGATTAAGTCAAAGCGCTGGTTACTCCTTCCAATTTTGAGCAGTAATGGGCAAACCAAGCTAGACGCATATTTAAATAGATATATTAGTAGAAGACAAACAGATTACATGTGAGCAGATTACTCTTATTGTAATGATGCATCTGTCTTCCAGTTACAATTTCTCTCATGCTAAAACTTGATAAGAAACTGTTGTCTTGGAAGGTATCGTAAACATTTTTTTTTAAAGTGGATGTAAAACAAGAAATAAGACAATACTGGCCCTTGATCATTGCAACAGACACAAAATAGCTTTACTATTTAAGAATGCTAAGGGGTCTGGTCTCTAATTCTTGTTCTTGGGAGAGATTAGTTATTGACAATGGTTAGGACCAACTTGCACATGCCTCAACTATTCCACCGGGTACCTTCTACCTCCCACTAGTACATGTACTGGGTAACTCTGTCAACCAAAGCTTAGGCTGATGGGAAGAACTAACCCTATATCTTTTGTCTTGGCTGATATTATGAACTTTGGTTTCCAAGGTTTGCCCACACTTCCTTGACCTAGACCATTAGGTCACACACTTGGGTGTTGGAAGATATTAGTTATCCAGATAGACATTCGTTTTACGAACTAACTTTTTCATTACAAGGGTAAAGAATGACTGTTAAAATGCTGTCTAACAGACAGACATTCTAGTTAGTTCATAAAGGTTACTCTATAATGTCCTACTCCTTGACTTTAGTTCATAACCTGTGAAGTGGAGACAAGAGAATAAGAGTGTGTAACCTGGCGGAATAGAGAGGTTGAAGACACAAAAATCAAGTGATAACAGTTACTATGAATTCCAACTCTAGACTGTTGTGCTTCACTGGGATTACCTTATTCCTAAGGAGAAACTGCTTAATACTATTATACTAATGTCTCATGGTATTTGTCCATCATCTGGTACACTGAACTAGTCCACATTACTCACACATGACAACACCTGATAATCTTATGCAAAACGAACAAGTTATCAGAGCCATCTATTATGCAGGAACCAAAATATTTAAGAAACTATCATGCACAAATTTCTGTCCTAATTGATCGCACTTTATATATACTTTGAAAGGTAAACTAACGTAAGAATATACTCTTGGATTTACTGACAATGTTGTTGGTATTTTATTATATTTTATTTTATTGATAAAGGAAAAAAAACAATGTTGTTGGTATTTGGCTTCATGATGCTAAGACATCCAGGTCTTTTACACGTGTTACAGCATAAAGTAAGTGAACTTGTTCTTCCACGCATTATTTAAGACAAAAATAAATCTGCTTAGCATCAGAAAACAAGGATTGAATAGTAATTAACCAACAATCCTAGTGAGATCATATGATAGGAAATACGTGCAAGATTAGCAGGAAAGAAAAGCCTCATATTATAGCTTTGGGTATAAGACCAACATCAAATGATGCAATGACGGACAAATAGTTCCAATTTCATATCATGAATTCATGACTAGACACCTATCATATTCAATAATATATAAATAAGAACAAATACATAGGCATGGGACGGATTACGAATGTTATAAAATAGATTATGAAGACATGTAAAGCTTAATCCGTGATGATATGGATATAGAGAGCAGAGTTTCAGTACCCTGACTCGAGCATTATCCACAAGCGTGATAAGAGGAATGATCTTCAAATATTGGTCAATTTCATGTTGAGCCTTCCGGAACTGGTAAACAATGTTCCATCCCATAGCCAACAGATAAAGATAGCTCCGATCCTGGCAGCTGTTAACCAAAATGTAAGATCTCCTTAATGCATCTTCAAGATATTCCAATGGCTCGCGGGTTTCAGGATACTTCTTGAGTTCTGTAATTCTAAGCTGCTCCAATAAATTACCGATTAACTTGAGATGTTGCGCGAACTGCCTGCAATTCTTCTTGTGCATCCGAGCTGTGTTTGCAGCTTTTACGATCATCCCAATTAGCTTCACTGCATCAAGGCCAGCAAGCTGAGCAACATTTGCAATTTCCCCAAAGTTTTCCCACGTAGCCATTTTCTCAATTGCAGATTATTCCGTCAACCCCTTATATATACTCAACTACAACCATATGCCCGTATCAAGAGAATGACCATAATACAAACAGCACCTCACTCAAAACTCTACCTAATCAAATTTCCCAAGCTTGATCTTTTCCTTATTCTTGGAGAAGTTGATCTCTGAATTCTCCTATGCTTGTTGTCTGTAGCAAGAAGTCCATGGTTTAGTCAATGTGCGTTCAAGTGACCCTGACACTATCCTCATTAAAAAAAAAGGGGGATGATTACATTTTTGGACCGCTCAAAAAAATAATAGCGAGGTTTTGTATATTAAGTATAAATATACATATAATACAACAACAACAACAAGATACCCAGTGTAATCTCACTTGGAGGTTTGGGGAGGATAGAGTGTATGCAGACCTTACGCCTACCTCGGGAGGTAGAGAGGTTGTTTCCAATAGACCCTAGGCTCACGGAAAATTATGTATATTATAATATACATAAAAAGTATATAGGTTTTATACATTTTGCGCCCGTAATTAATTTAGGCCGACTGGCCAATAATGAAAAAATCCCTTCAACAAATGGACGAGAAATAGATGCTCAACTTGCAATGTCCTCTTAAAAGCTCCCCACATAATCAGCTTTCTACAATTCTACTAGACCACCAAGGAGCACTACTTGCAACAGGTCTTGCAACAACTGATTTTCCATCTAAGTTCAAAAATGAGTCAAAGAGCTGTCAAAGACAGTCCATACTTCATTAAACCTCTCACTTTCCATGCAAGTTCAAAAATGAGTCAATAAGTTTAAATATACATATTGTATTCACAAAATATACATATGATATACATCATCTTTGTTTAGATTTTGTATATTTTGGCTAGCGCCCGTAATTATTTTCGGCCGACAGGCCAAAAAATGAAAAAAAAAAACCCTAAAAAATAGACGAGAAATAGATGCTCAGCTTGCAACAGATTTTGCAACTAAATGAAGTCCTAATCAGCTGCAACTAAGTTCAAAATGAGTCAACCAGCTTTCAAAGACAGTCCATAGTTCATTAAACCTCTCACTTTCCATTTCAACAAAGAGATAAAGGCCAAAGGAAGCAAAAGAATAATGGAAAAGATACTCTTTCACTGGTCACTTTATGCCAACAACAAAATACAAAAGCAAGAAACAGTTTTCAACATAAAATCATTAAAATTCCAACAACAAAATGGAAAAGCAAGAAACAACATTCAACATAAAATCATTAAAATTCCAACAACAAAATGGAAAAGCAAGAAACAACATTCAACATAAAATCATTAAAATGCCAACAACATTACCTGAATCAACAGTGACACTGCTGTCACCTCACTGTATTCCACTGGAATTTCAATTCATCATATGCAGCCACATATTAGCCCACCAAATATCTACATGATATATATTGTACAAATTACACACGGGGCAGAAAAAATTTAAGTTTTTTTTTTTTTCTTAAAACATAGTAGTAATTTTTCTTTTAAATAATATATGCAAATTTTGTACTCCCTCTGTCTCAATTTATGGGGGGTATCATTCGAATTTCAAGAGTCAAATTTTTTAATTTTGACTATGAATTCGAGCATAATATTTGAAATCTATGTAACCACTTCTATAAGTTGAAATATTCAACAATTTAAAATATTTAAAAAACATATCTAAAAATTGTGGTAAAAGAAAAAACTTGATTAACTCTCGAAATCCGAAAATTGGCCCATAAATTGCAACGGAGTATAACTATAAGTATACTTCTAAGAAAATAAATATACTGGAAACCTGTGTACCCAAAGTGTAAGCACAAATATTATAATGTAAAGAGAAAAAACACAAATATATTACTCCCTCGGATCAAAAAGACGGTTCACTTAGTCTTTTTTTTTTCTTAGTCAAATAGAGTGACCACGTATAAAATCAAGAAAGAATTGACCTTATTTTTTTAAATTTATCGTTGTTATAATCAAACTAACTATATTTATATAGGAATTACTATTTTCTTAACAGGCGTGCAAATCGCTAAGCGGACAATTTTTTTGGGCAGGAAAGTAAAAATCCCATATGGAGCGTCTCGAAAATGGTGCACAGAAGGAGCTAAAAATTACGTGAAAGAAACGTAGAACTTGGATTTCTGTGACATTACAGCCTTAGAGGCATTGATTTGAGTATACTTTCTCTTAAAAAAAAAAAAAGATCAACTATAGAGAAAAAATACTGGCAAATGTAGCTTTTTTGATAGGAAAGTAGAAACCTAGATGACTCAAAAAAAAAAAAATCTGTTGAAGCTGAAAATACTACATGGAAGAAAAGTAAAATTTAGAGCAAGAAGACATGGATTTCTGTGAATTACAGACTTACAGGCATTGATTTGAGGGAAACAAACTTCTGGATATGTTAGTATTATTTAAGAAACAAATCTCTGACTGAACCAGAGAAGAGAAGCCAGATAGATAGATTAAAAATGTGTTTGTGTGTCAAATGTGTGTGTGTGAGAGAGAGAAAGTATATGTGTTCCGGAGCGGAATTAAAATTTTTACTGAGGGGTATTAAAATATAAAAAAATAAATATAGGATGAAATTAAGGGTTCAAACACATAATATATATATATATAGAAAAATTATTTTTACGTATTTATATAGTATAATTTTTCGGCGAAACGAGTATCAATTGACGCCCCTTGAATGTATGTAGCTCCGTCATTGTGTGTGCCGTGACGGAATTAGGATTTTCGCTAATAGAAAGTAAACACACGAAGATATCAAAAATAAAAATAAAAATTATACATACACAGCGTAATTTTTCGTGTGTGTGAAAGAGAGAGAGTGGTTACCGGCTTTGGTGTGGTGTGTATGGGAGCTCTGGTTTGCTGCACTGCATAGAGAGAGTGAGTGTGTGTGTGTGTTTTGCAGAGTGTCCACAATTTGTCAGAATGCCAGTAAAGCAATTTGTCCTTTACTTTTCATTTGTCCATATATGTCCTCCATTTTTTCTTCTTCTTCCAAATTTACCACTACCCTTTTCTGCTTTTTTTTTTTTGGGGGGGGTTTTTTTTTTTTTTTTCATCTCGATGTTTAGTACCATATTGAAGCTCAATTATATTTGAATTTGCACTGCATATGGCCTCATTCGAGGGAAACACTTCCTATTAAGGTTTTTTTTATACTCAGGACTCGAACTCGAGACCTCTGATTAAGGGAAAAGCAGCCCTATCCGTTGCACCAAATCCTTTGATGGTCTTTTTCTGCTTTGCCTCTTCTTCTTTTTGGAGTGAAATCACATTTTTCTCAGCTAAGGCCCGTTTGGCTATGGATAATTTTCACTTGTTTCAGGATTATGTTTGGACACATAATCATTATAATTTTTTGAAAAACTCCAAATACATGTTTTCATATTTTTCACTCCAAATCACTCACAAAAGTTTAATAATTTTTCAAGTTGTATTTAGGTCGAAACACAATTCCAATTTTCAAACGGAGTATCATTTTTCATACTTCTTTTCAAATTTCGTACATCTTATGTCCGCACCTAATGTTTTTGTGTGTCTTTTCTTTTACCTGTTTGAGTTTTCTTTCATTTTTAAACAAATTTGTAAAAATGCTGAGAAATCTAAGTTTCTTTTCCATTTTTACACAATTTTGTAAAAAAGAAATATGAAGGTTGTTAAAGATGGAGCCGGAATTTGAAGGTTGTGAATTCTAAATTTAATCTTTTTGAATTACTGAATTCTAAATTAATAATTTATAAATATTAAATGGCTTTTTTTCAGACAAATATGACCTTTAAAGGTAAAGTTAGTAAGTTCTATCAAACTCATTTTGTACATTCTAGCTTCAGGGTGGTCCGTGAGGGCATAGGGAGTTTGAATCTATCTCTTCGAAAGAGTTGAAGATCACCCTTTCCACCTATAGAATAAACCTGTAAAAATAACACTATTAACAATAAGTAAGAATAGTTGTTGTCCCAATTATATACCTGCACATAAAGTAATTACTCCTCCATAATAAAATAAGAAAAAGTCCATTCATTGGAATTCGCGACTTAAGTAGTACAAAAAAAGAAAAGTTGAACCAAACTAGTACCCAAAAGAAAAAGCATATTAATAGGTTTCACGCACGAAATTCGTGCGTGAAAGGACCAAACTGCAAAAATGCACTTTGGGCTTTTCACGCACGAATTTCGTGCGAGAAAGGAGTAACTTGCAAATATATTTTGCCAGCTTTCAAAAATATACCTGGCACCTTTCACGCACGAAATTCGTGCGTGAAGTAGAATACCTTTTTTTTTTTCTCTTAATCTTACCTTTCAACTCACATTTTTTCCATACTTTGGGCAAAGATTAGTCATGTTTCAAAACCCTAAAATATCAATATTTTATATAAAACCTAATATTTTTTTTTGCGTACAACAATGTCGGCTCATTACATCAAGTCCACCTAAACGTTTGGATCGCCGTTTTAGGGGTTCTAAAGTGCGCCGAAGTAAGTTTTGAAACTTGTCTATTTATAGGGTTTTGATTTAAGTGTTTTAATATGTTTGAATGTACAAATATAAATATTTGATTTAATAATAATTCATCCAATACGAGAGGTTTATACTAATTAAAAAATAATTCATTCCATCTAATTACAATACTAATTCAAAGTAATACAATAATAAATTACAATAATAATACAATTTTCAAGTTCTAGAGACACTATTACTTTGAGACGTGCTTGTACTACCACGGCCTTGTTGCCCACACGAACGTTTGTCATGGCCATATTGCTTACAGGTAGAGCACTTGCGAGAATAAGTTCTTTCACTAACATCCATTTGATTGGGTCTACGACTCCGTGAGTTAATGCCCAATTTCCTGATGTAATCCTTGTTAGCAACCATCGAAAACGGCTCGTTTGGCCAATAAGCTTCATTACCAAGTGGGTGGTGTTGACACCCAATTTTGTCCCGCCTCTCTTCCAAAATACCTATTTACGCCTCTAATATTTTTAGAAAAATTAAAATATATATATAGTCATTTTTTACTAAATTATCAACTTCTCATCAATACCGGCACTTTATTATTCTGTTGCAGTTACTATTATTATTATTATTATTATTATTATTATTATTATTATTATTATTTATTACTATTATTTTAATTCACAATTTTATCATTTTTTTTAGTATTTTTTACCAGCTTACGCACACGCATCGCATTTATCTTTTTTTGTGTAATTAAATAATAGTATTTATTTTACTGTGGATTTTCAAAATATTATTGCACGGCTATTACAACGCCATTTTTTTTTATATCTGAGCATTAATGATTGCATATCTCATATTGAGCAATATTTTAACACAAGTTATTTAAACAGGTCTTTATTTAAATTTAGAAACCAAACTATTTTTTGTGCACGTAGTCCGTATTTTTGACTTACCGGACCCCAAATCAAAGTCCGATTAACTCCTAATATTTTTTGGACTAGACCATGTTTTTTATCTCAATTTTTAGACCAGTACATGTTTTAATTCACTAGTCCATCCTTTTAAAACCCGGTCCACAAATGGACCGGGTCCGATATATTTTCATCAAAATAAGGGAAACCTAAAAAGGGTTCCCCTCATTTTTTTCCTCCGCCGCTCCCTTCCTCTTTCTCTCTCTCTTCGCTCCCTCTTCTCTCATCGACAGCCCCACCACCGCCGCTCCTCTTCGTCATCTCCTGTTCCCCGCCACCCACACCACGCCGTTCCCTTTTCCCTACCCCCCGCTCCTTTCTTTCCCTTTCATCATCATCATCGTCGTACCCCGCTACCCCACTCTCCACTCGCTTCCGCCCCGCTCCCACTCCCCTCTGTTCCCCACCTTCGTCTTGTCCCCCCGCTCCACTCTCTTTTTTTCTTCAACTCAAAAGAGCCAAAACCCTATAAATGGTCGCGCGTTGAATCGTTTAGGGACAGGTTGGAGAACCCCCCAAAAATCGCCTTGCAAAAACCAGGTTTGAGAACCCGGAAATCCCCTGAGAAGAACAAGTTTCTGAGGGGGAGAAAAAGAGAAATCCCCAAGAATCGATGTCTTTGAATCGCCAGTTCGAATTTCAGTAGTGTTCGAGTGGATATCGAAGTCCCGCACCCACTTCGCTGCACCCGAAGAAGATAAATTTCCCTCCTTTAGGTTATTTTAGCATTTGTTTGAGTGTTTGAAATCGCTGATGTGATTTGTTGGTTTAGTTGTATTTTAATTTTTTCGTTTGTAGTTATTTTGGTTGAATTAAGCATGTTCAGTCCTGTTCAGTTCAATTCTGTGATTGTTTTAGTTTTATATACGAATTTAGTTTAGCCTGTTTAGTTAAATATGCCTTAGAAGTTATTTCAGGTTAGTCTGTCTATGCTAAGCATGTATCATATATTGGTTTGGCTCTATGTTAGTCATGATTTATATGTTGTCTTGCTAGAATTAAATGTCGTTTGTTTTGAATCTGATTGCGAAGTGTACGTTAGTCCACATTCTACATGTTACCTGCTCAAGCATTGTCTGTTATTGGCTTTGTTACTCCCTTCTGTGATAGATGTAATGCCATGGTTTGATCAGATGAGCTGGTTTTCTCAATGATGTGGCGGGAACCAAAATGTTGTTTTATCTCAAAATGTGGTTTGGTGGTATGCTAATTTGGCCTCGTGTGTTTTGACTAACACCGCTAGTCTTTAGAACTCTGCTGTCGATCCTTGTATAATTAGCATACAATTAGTTTGTATTCCTTCTTCGAGTGTATGACTTGTAGTCCTGATGATTAGTCGTCTCCTTAGATCTCAGCCCGATAATCGATGGATATAATGAAGAGGCTATTAATCTAATCAAATGTGTCTATGTGATAATGCCTTTTTCTTGCTATTAAGTGTTTCTAGCTTAGTTAATAATTGTGACTTAGTGTGCTGCCCTGGCATATGGTTTAATTTGTTATGGGTTTTGAAAGGGTTCCTCCTGGACATTATACTTGTGTTGATCATATGCCTGATCTCGTTATAGTTGTTTTATTGGTTCAGACCAACTAATAGACTAAGTATGCACCTGTTTTGAACAACTTTTATGATAGTATTTTGTTAGAAGGGATATTATGAATATGGATCCCTCTAAATGATGCTTAGACTTTTGCTTGACTGTTTGTCCTTTTAGTATAATGACATAAGGTTGTGCAGTTTGACATAAATGACTTGAACGATCCTATAATGATGATGCTTAATCCTGTTTGAATGTATGAGGTTGTTATTAAACTATAGTAATCCATTAGAGGGCCTAAAGCATTTGATAGTACGTTGATTGAAGCATATTATCCTAAAAGTCTTGAACTTGTTTTTTCTGAGACAATTTGTTTGCTCATGTCATATTGGTGTACAGACTTTGACCAGAATAAATAAAGTGCTACAGTTAGTTTAAAACAGGTCTTCATGAGGTTGGACATGCTTAAATAAATAAAAATGGGATCTAAACAGCTGAACCAGTGTAATGGTATGGTTTAGGATTCATCTAAGTCCGCTTAATTTCTCTTGAAATAGCCTAAGTGTGGCCTTGGTATGATTTAACTAGCTTCCACCAAGGATGAAACAAGTAAAGGTCCTAATTGAAACTATGTGAGTTTAGAAATAGAAAGATAGAATAACTCTCTTCTGAATTGGCCGAGGCTAGTCTAAAAATGGCATCTTGATTTGCTGAATGTCCATGTTTAAAGGAATAAATATGCAGCTATTGGAAGAACGAGTGTCCTTTAAAAGAGTGTTGGTTAGTTCTTAAGGTTGCAGGATGTACAGTTCGGATTTGTCACGTCCTGTTGCGCATGGATCCTGTTTAAAATGAAAGGAAGTTAAAAAGGCATAATTGCTTTTGTTTTCCATTCATTTCCCCTGAGTTATAGTATGCATGAGGGTTGTTCTGCCTGTTGCATTGTCTTCTCATTTCTGTGAAATTGACTGTGTCTTAATGATAATTTCTGGGCCATCTCTGAAACATTCAACTCAATCCTTCTGTGTTTCTGCCTTGATGCATTTGTGGCTGCTTTATTTAGTTTGTTGGTTGTGAAAGTAATGTTTTGATTAGTTGTGAAGCCAAACATTGTCACTTGTTAAAAAACATTGCCGTTGTCGAGTTTTACCATCTGTTACTGTGTTCGAAATCTGTTTTCTGCCATAATTAGTGGCTAGTTTAAAGTGTTATATTCTTTGGCTGCAATTTTTTTTATTATTCATGGCTGTATTATCGGTTGTTCATGGCTGTATTGTTCACAGTTATGATTATGAGCCCAATGACTGTTGTTTTCTAAGGATTGGACCGTGTGCATCAGAAGCTTCATACTATTTTTTTCTTTCTCTCTGTTGACTATGTATAAGTATGCATAGGACTAGTACATCTTAGTAAACATCCATATATATGAGATATACTCAAATATACAAAGTATATACATATAATCTCTGGAGTTTGCTTTGTACTTTTACTTGTCTAAGCCTATTGATCGTATACTAATATTTTTCCTCTCGTATCTTTTATGCATGACCGCCTCGTACGAGTCTGAGGGACTCGATTCCATCCGCCTTTGGCGTTGGGCTAAAATCCCAACACAATTTCTCTCTTGTGTCATCCCACCTGCAGCAAAATAAACAAAAAAAAAAAACAGATTCTGCGTTTGGCCCAGGCAACACAGCAGCCCACCCGCAGCAAAATTAAAAGGATTCTGGGCCGAGGCCCATAACAGTGGCGGTAGACAGCAGCAGCCCAAAATGGGCTAGGCCATTCATCACATCTTCCTACACCCTATTTATGTTGTTTGTATTTAATTTGTATTATGTGATTAACTTTTATTTTGTTTCTTTTAAACCCAGATGAATCCTAATGAATTAATAGATTAGTTTTAGTAACGGGTAGTTAGTTTAAGGACGATTAACGGGTAGTTAGTTTAAGGACGATTAATAGATTAATATTTATGTTTTATTTGGAATAATTAATTTGCAAAAATAGCATGACTATATATCTTAAATAAAGAAAAAATCATATTTTAATGTTATTATCACATACATTTCAAAAGGTTATTAATATGCAAATATAAACTTAGGTATATTTTATAAACCTCGTTTTCAAGATTCGTTCGACTATATATATATATTTTTTAGCCGAGCAAGGTTAAATAAGTTAGTAAAAAAGGAAAAAGAAAACTCACTTCTTTTGTATCCTATTTATAAAGATAAGTTTAGATTTTCATCCATATAACATAATTTTATCCAAAGATTCAAATTTGATAAGCCCTTTTCTTGAAAACTATCACATTATATGCAAACCATCACATTTTATACAAATCTTATGTTAAATAACAGTTTATTTAAAAGTTGAGCCATATTTATAAGTCTTCTTTAAATGACAGTTTTATCTTAACAATGCTTGTAAGTTTTATTTCATGCAAATTATCACATTTCCTATAAATCTTATTAAATATTATCTTTCATTTAAGGCTTCATCAATATTTTGATGTCTCATTTAACTTTTAGAATCTTCTTTTACGCACGTTATTATATTTTCTACAAGTATTATTTCAAACAATATTATTATTACTTCCATTTAAAGTCTTAGCGATATTAATAAGTCCTATTTTAAAAATGGTATTTCAAGTTTTCTTTTATATTATATTTTTGTAAATCTTATTTTCACTAATATTATTTTCTTTTAAAAAATTTAGCAACACTTGCGAACCATTTTAAAATATAAACATTACATTTACATCTTAATTAATTAACCTAAGTTTGGTCGGATAACCGTAGTTAACGGATTCTAAAGGATGCCTAATACCTTCCCTTTAGGATAATATAGAGCCCTTACCTAGAATCACACTGGTTAAGCAGACTATTAACGGAGGTTTAGTTTTAACTTTACCTTAGTTAGTATTTAGGTGTCCTAATTCATCTTTAAAATTAATTAGGTGGCGACTCCTTAAAATCAAAAAAATTTAGGAATCACCAATACGTCATACCCCTAAATCGACCCGGTTAAAATGGGGTGTGACAGCTTGGCGACTCTGCTGGGGACTTTAGGTTCTTAACCATAACAACTTAGGTTAATAAATAATTTGTTGGATGTTTTGTTTGTTTTGCTTTATTTATTTTTTTGTATTTTTTGCTTTATATGTTTTTAAATGTTTTATTATTGTTTTATTCTTTATATGCATTTTCTATGTAATATGTATGTTATTGCTTTCCTTAAATTGGCATTCCGTTCATATTTCTTCCACTCCTGGAAACTCACACATATTCACACACTTAAAGCGGCTTCGCAGTTTGCGCCCGTGCACTACTAAATTACCCCTTTAGTTGGATTGGTCTTGTGGATTTAGTCGATCGGCGGTGCAGTCGACGGCCACGGACTTTCCACTTCCAAGTTGTCCGCTTGGGGGAGCCTTGTGTCATAGGAAAACCACTCTTAGTCTACCTAGGTAGAGCGAAAAACAAAACCTTGTAAGGACATGCATCATTTTAAACCTAGGAGGCTTAATACCCTTGGTGTATTAAGTTCATTAGTCAACCTTACCAAATGTCCAAATGAGTCTATGACTCTAAGTGACACTATTCACTATCTATGTGCATTATTTGAAGGACAAATATGTGGGATATGTGGACCTAGTACTCTATAGATAAATATTTCAAGGAAATTGGCATTTGTTGCAGGTTGCCGTGGAGCATTAAATTAATGCCGGAGGTTGAAGACAACCAAAGGAAATTAGTGAAGTTGAAGTATTAGATATCTTAGGTTGATTTTGAGATGTATTATTGGCATGTAATAATTTTTATTCTTGCAAATTACTTTTAGGAGGAGTTGTGGAATGATACATAAAAGACATGTTTGTCCTTCAAATATTCGTTAGGCCTACCTCTGGCATAAAGAGGTCCCTTGCATTATAAAACGCGATGTATTATGTGCAATAATGTGTTTATATGCAATAATATGTCCTTACCGTATACTGACTCATTTTTTTTTTCTTCTTTTCTTATTTTATCATTTTTCTTTTTAAAAATTATTTTCAAAATAGAAGGTTGACTTGTGCTAAAGGGGAACTGGCGGAGCATCCATATTTCACACGGTCTAGAGCCAAGAAATCAGACCCTGACTCATCACTAATCGCCTGGTTAACTAAAAAGACTCGTTCTAAAATGGAGCAAAGTTTGATCAATGCAACCACTTCATCTGAGCCATCTCTTAGTCTACCGATCACGAGTGATCCCACATCCTCCAAAGAATCAGAAACACATTTGGAGACCATTGCTCGTCTGGAGCGACGAGTTGCCGAACTAAGTCATATGGTACTTCACAACCGGTCATTTTCTCAAACACCGCCACATATGACTCCGTCCCAGGGAGTTCGTCAGACTTTGCCTATGCCACATCTATTCCCAAATTTGGACGAATTTAACCAAGCAAATTATTTTACCACCTCTCAGCCGGTTCGTTCCGAACCCCTCACTCAAAATGCTCCCCTTTTATTTACAGCCACCTCTTCAAAAACTCAGTTCATACCGCCTGCACATGATGTTACCAATACACATCAAGTTCCGCCAGTATATACTTATACCACAGCTCCACCCATGACACAAATCCAGGGACAATGTCGCACAGATGTCGATCATTATGTCGGAGTTGAAAATGAGGCACGGTCAATTAATGATGAAATGATAAATAGAAAGCTCAAAAGTTTGGAGGATGCCATGAGAAGTTTGCGTGGACTTGGTAGTAACCAAAGCGTGAGATATGAAGAATTATGTGCATTTCCTGAGGTAGAATTGCCACCAGGTTACAAGATTCCAAAATTTGAGAAGTTTGATGGGTCGGGGAACCCTTTCTTCCATTTGAAAGTCTATTGTGAAAAGTTGATTGGTGTGGGGAAGAATGAAGGGATAAGAGTCAAACTATTCAATCAGAGTTTGAGTGGAAAAGCCTTGGAGTGGTATTCTAAGCAAGATACAACCAAATGGCGTACTTGGGATGATTTGGCAAATGCTTTTGTGGATCACTACAAGTTTCATGTTGAGATCGCTCCTGACAGAATCTCAATTACAAAGTTGAAGAAGAAGTTCACCGAATCATTTCGAGAATATGCTATACGGTGGAGGGAAGAAGCATCTAGAGTACACCCACCCATGGAGGAGACAGAAATGGTTACTTTCTTCATTCAAGCGCTAGAGCCGGAATACTATGAACGTTTGGTGACAATGGGTGGAAAGACTTTTGCAGAGGTGATCAAAGCCGGGGACATGATTGAAGATGGCATTAAGACAGGGAGAATAACAAGTCTTGCGACTTTACAGTCTACTAGTAGGGCCATACAAACTGGTACTCTCGGAAACGGAAAGAAAAAAGAGAAAGAAGCAGCATCGGTAATGGCTTTGGGAAACACATCATACCACCATCAACAACCCCCGCGATATCATTCTAACGCTCACCACTAACAATATTTCCAATATTCTCCACATCCATACGACCAAGCTTTATCTTACCAACCTCAATCACCACAAATATCCTACCCTGTTTACAACACACAACCAGCATATCGAGCTCCACGACCACCAACATGCCCAGCTCCACCATCGCAATCTCATCATCCAAACAATGCATCCGCACCTCGCCCAAATAGACCTTTCCGCAATTTTACACCGTTAGGAGAGCCATTGAGCGTTGTTTTTGAAAGACTGCAAGCTTCAGGTTTATTGTATCCTGTGGAAGGTAGAATTCCAGATCCATTACCTAGAGGTTTTGATCCCACTAAAACATGTGCATATCATTCGGGGGTAAAAGGCCATTCCACTGATCGTTGTTACTCATTAAAACACAAGGTTGAAGATCTTATTGAAGCAAAACAGATCATGGTCAAACAACCGGCACCAAACGTGGTTAACAATCCACTCCCGACCCATGATGGGGCCACGATAAATATGATTGGAATAGATGAAAATGATGACGATCCAGCTAAATTCATAGTATCTGTGGATAGCATGGAAGATCATGGTTTTGTAGCTGTTGCTTCTCCGGCTGTAGTGATAAGGGGTTGTGTACCTGTCGAGATATTAGGAGCTTCATCAACACCTGTGGAAGTAGTTCAAGCACCAAATCAGTTACCAGTGCTCGATACCAAAGCCGTACCATGGAATTATCAACAAGCTGTGATGGAATGTCGAGAAAAGGACACGATCACTGACAAAATTAAGACATCAGGAATGACAAGGTCTGGAAGATGCTATTCCCCAGAAGAGCTAGCTAGATTGGGGCAAGCTAAGGAAACCAATATAACAATCACAATCACAATATAAATTCGTATATAAAACTAAAACAATCACAGAATTGAACTGAACAGGACTGAACATGCTTAATTCAACCAAAATAACTACAAACGAAAAAATTAAAATACAACTAAACCAACAAATCGCATCAGCGATTTCAAACACTCAAACAAATGCTAAAATAACCTAAAGGAGGGAAATTTACCTTCTTCGGGTGCAGCGAAGTGGGTGCGGGACTTCGATATCCACTCGAACACTACTGAAATTTGAACTGGCGATTCAAAGACATCGATTCTTGGGGATTTCTCTTTTTCTCCCCCTCAGAAACTTGTTCTTCTCAAGGGATTTCCGGGTTCTCAAACCTGGTTTTTGCAAGGCGATTTTTGGGGGGTTCTCCAACCTGTCCCTAAACGATTCAACGCGCGACCATTTATAGGGTTTTGGCTCTTTTGAGTTGAAGAAAAAAAGAGAGTGGAGCGGGGGGACAAGACGAAGGTGGGGAACAGAGGGGAGTGGGAGCGGGGCGGAAGCGAGTGGAGAGTGGGGTAGCGGGGTACGACGATGATGATGATGAAAGGGAAAGAAAGGAGCGGGGGGTAGGGAAAAGGGAACGGCGTGGTGTGGGTGGCGGGGAACAGGAGATGACGAAGAGGAGCGGCGGTGGTGGGGCTGTCGATGAGAGAAGAGGGAGCGAAGAGAGAGAGAAAGAGGAAGGGAGCGGCGGAGGAAAAAAATGAGGGGAACCCTTTTTAGGTTTCCCTTATTTTGATGAAAATATATCGGACCCGGTCCATTTGTGGACCGGGTTTTAAAAGGATGGACTAGTGAATTAAAACATGTACTGGTCTAAAAATTGAGATAAAAAACATGGTCTAGTCCAAAAAATATTAGGAGTTAATCGGACTTTGATTTGGGGTCCGGTAAGTCAAAAATACGGACTACGTGCACAAAAAATAGTTTGGTTTCTAAATTTAAATAAAGACCTGTTTAAATAACTTGTGTTAAAATATTGCTCAATATGAGATATGCAATCATTAATGCTCAGATATAAAAAAAAATGGCGTTGTAATAGCCGTGCAATAATATTTTGAAAATCCACAGTAAAATAAATACTATTATTTAATTACACAAAAAAAGATAAATGCGATGCGTGTGCGTAAGCTGGTAAAAAATACTAAAAAAAATGATAAAATTGTAAATTAAAATAATAGTAATAAATAATAATAATAATAATAATAATAATAATAATAGTAACTGCAACAGAATAATAAAGTGCCGGTATTGATGAGAAGTTGATAATTTAGTAAAAAATGACTATATATATATTTTAATTTTTTTA
Source organism: Lycium barbarum (assembly GCF_019175385.1). NCBI lineage: Eukaryota > Viridiplantae > Streptophyta > Magnoliopsida > Solanales > Solanaceae > Lycium > Lycium barbarum. The sequence continues at coordinate 113,400,008 of NC_083347.1, read as the reverse complement.
AAAATATTAGAGGCGTAAATAGGTATTTTGGAAGAGAGGCGGGACAAAATTGGGTGTCAACAACTTGTCCCTCTTTGCCCGGTAATGATGAAAGAGTTGTCGAGCAAAGACGTTGACTCAGTAGCCTATTTTGTCCCGGCTAAAAGAAACTTGAGAGGATTATGACCGAACTCCGGCCTCTGAGTTGCCTACATATCTCGGGCTGTACGAGAATCAGGTCGAGTGTAGTTCTGGGATACTTACGACACTTGAACCCCGATTGGCGCGAAGCTTGCAAAATATTGTCCCAGTGTTGAATTATGATAACACTGGGTATTATGATAGAAACTTGAGAATTCTTGAAAAATTGAATTGATAGAATGCAAGAGAATACTTGTAATTAGAGACGAGTGTTCGAGGTAGATCTTTGACCCGTGTCGGAAAGTCTGATTATCCTTCCCGACAAATTGCCCCAGTTCGCTGCCGAAGAAATAGTTCCACGAGTTGATGTGTGATGCCAACTTCGATATTGTCAAAAGCCACCAGCTAAAAACAATTGTTAGCAACAAGAAATATATGTGTAAATAAGACAGGGTTGGAGAAGTTTACACTTGTAACCCCTGTTTCGAAAGTTGAATCCACACCTGAACTGAAATATAAAATACCCGCATTCGGAGGTGGGTGCCTGAACTGAAATATAAAATACCCGCATTCGGAGGTGGGCGCCTGAACTGAAATATAAGATACCCGCATTCGGAGGTAGGCGCCTGAACTGAAATATAAGATACCCGCATTCGGAGGTGGGCGCCTGAACTGAAATATAAGATACCCGCATTCGAAGGTGGGCGCCTGAACTGAAATATAAGATACCCGCATTCAGAGGTGGGCGCCTGAACTGAAATATAAGATACCCGCATTCGGAGGTGGGCGCCTGAACTGAAATATAAAATACCCGCATTCGGAGGTGGGCGCCTGAACTGAAATATAAGACACCTCCTGAACTGAAATATAAGATACCCGCATTCGAAGGTGGGCGCCTGAACTGAAATATAAGATACCCGCATTCGGAGGTGGGCGCCTGAACTGAAAATATAAGATACCTCCTGAACTGAAATATAAGATACCCGCATTCGAAGGTGGGCGCCTGAACTGAAATATAAGATACCCGCATTCGGAGGTGGGCGCCTGAACTGAAATATAAGATACCCACATTCGGAGGTGGGCGCCTGAACTGAAAATATAAGATACCCGCATTCGGAGGTGGGTGCCTGAACTGAAATATAAAATACCCGCATTCGGAGGTGGGTGCCTGAACTGATATATAAAATACCCGCATTCGGAGGTGGGCGCCTGAACTGAAATATAGAATACCCGCATTCGGAGGTGGGCGCCTGAGCTGAAATATAAAATACCCGTCCACTTCCACAGTTCAAAAATATAAATCCACGTCCGCATTTCACGGTACAAAAAATGTAAATCCACATCCACTTCCACAGTGCAGAAAAATAAATCCACGTCCACTTCCACAGTGCAAAAATATAAATCCACGTTCGCATTTCACGGTACAAAAATGTAAATCCACATCCACTTCCACAGTGCAGAAAAATAAATCCACGTCCGCATTTCACGGTACAAAAAATGCAAATCCACATCCACTTCCACAGTGCAGAAAAATAAATCCACGTCCACCTCCACAGTGCAAAAAATATAAATCACGTCCACTTCCACAGTTCAAAAAATATAAATCCACGTCCGCATTTCACGGTACAAAAAATGTAAATCCACATCCACTTCCACAGTGCAGAAAAATAAATCCACGTCCACTTCCACAGTGCAAAAAATATAAATCCACGTCCGCATTTCACGGTAAAAATGTAAATCCACATCCACTTCCACAGTGCAGAAAAATAAATCCACGTCTGCATTTCACGGTACAAAAAATGTAAATCCACATCCACTTCTACAGTGCAGAAAAATAAATCCACGTCCACTTCCACAGTGCAAAAAATATAAATCCACGTCCGCATTTCACGGTACAAAAAATGTAAATCCACATCCACTTCCACGTGCAGAAAGAAATACATCCACATCCACTTTCCTCGGTGCAAGAAAATAAATCCACCTCCACTTTCACAAACTTTAAAAATAAATCCACTTGCACGTCCACAATGTTCATATGAATCCACATTCTTTCCCACGATATAAATCTACTTCTACTTCCACGTCCACATCCACAATGTAAATCCACGTCCACTAAAAAAATAGTATTGTAGAAAGGTATCCACATTTATATCCACATCTTAATCCGTGTTCCGTTTGTGAGGGAAGTGAAATCCATAATTATCCCCACAATTTAATATACGACGCAAGATTTCAATCTTGTTATCTTATTAAAATACCACATTCTAAAAGAACTTGTTAGCGACTTGAAATAAATAAAAATGTACAAAGTGATGACAAAGTTGAGGAATTCAAACCAATAACAGGTGTCCACTGTCAGTATCCACTTTGAAGAAGGTTAAATCCATGATTATGTGCACTTGATCCATCGAGAAATGCCACGAGCTAAAACAACTGTTAGTGGTGAGAATATGTAAATAGCTGGGTTTGAAAGAATTATGCTCGCAGTCCCTGGTTGGGAAGATAAATTCATGTCCACTGTTGCGATCAAAATTTCATGAAGAGTGGAACAACGTCCATCGTTTAGCGCAGGCTGACTTTACATCCACATTGAAGAATATTTGCCTTTTGAAGAAAGCTAACTCTTTGATCACGTGCATAATTAAAATTTTAAGAAGAGTCAAATATGCACCACATTCATATTAATGAACCTGTCTCATCAAAGAAAAATTGTGAGTTTAAAAGAAAATTGGTTGACTTGTGCAGGTCGGGGAACTTGGCCTTTGAATTGATCCTTGTTTCGGTCGCGTTCACGTTCTTCGATACCTCATTCCATATTTTGCCTTGCCTGGGGAGTTTCAGTCATAAAAGTGTATTTTGCAAAAATAAGAATAACGAGATTTGGACGATTTCGAAGGGAAATACTTAGTGGCTCTAATAGGTAAAATGATTAGGAAGACTCTATTTTTGAATTTATCCGCATTTTAGAAATATATGGATGGACTTTTATTTAAAATTGTTAAACATTTAAGACCACTTTTATGCTACTTCTAAAAAATTTGTCCCAGTTTTCAGTCCTGAAGACACTTGGCTCTAAACGATTTGAAAAGTGAGAACTTATAATGAAAGTTTTTGGAAGCGATTTGACCGATTTCAAAATTTTGTCCCAGTTTCAAGTTACTAGGACATATGAATTTAAAAAGTAGGAAGGCCAAAATCTTATATAAAAATCCTTATGTATTTTATAGGAACCAAAATGGTTGGATAAACCGAAGGTATTAAAAATTTCAAAATAGAAGGGCCGAACCCGCCTCGGGTTGCCTACGTATCCCAAAGGAATCAGGCCAGACGTAGTTCGTGATAAAAATAAAGACTTTTGAGTTTGTTGTTCTTTTTTTGATAAAAAAGGGGGCCGAGCCCTATATGGGTTGCCTACGTATGCAAAAGGAAATCAGGCCACACGTAGTTCCACCCATAAACAAAGATACTGAAATGATTTTAAAAGAGTGGCCGAACCCGATGTGGGCTGCCTACGTATCCAACAGGAAGTCAGGCCAAACGTAGTTCGTTACCATAAACAAAGATACTGAAATGATTTTAAAAGAGTGGCCGAACCCGATGTGGGCTGCCTACGTATCCAACAGGAAGTCAGGCCAAACGTAGTTCGTTACAAACAAAATGACAGAATCTTAATTTAAAAAGGTCGTAACAAACATAGAGGCAACATGACAAAAGGAACTAAATGTTCTAGTTGATGCCTCCGGCCTACTACAAAAGGAAATTTAAACTTAAAATACTGAAACTCCCGGCGAACCGGGGCTAAGATAGAAGTCCAATTTTTGCAACTCCGGTCCTGGCTCAGCAGCCTATAAAGTCAATATTTCAGCAAAGTCTTTGATTATCACCGCATGATCATCTTCATTTTCCACGAACAGGTTCTTGACTCCCTCCACGATATCATCATAGGCAACTTCAACAATCAGATCTGAAGGTTTTGAGAAAGTTTGATCAATGGTAGGAATGGGTTTTGGCAATGCAATCTCTTTCCTTTTATTCTTTCGTGCTTTCTTCACTTCTTCCTCAGTTGGCTCATATCCCAAACCGAATGTAAACTGTTGCGTAGGGAGAATGACTGGCTCAACCCGCCCATTTAATGTCTTCCCTAGCCCAAATCCAGGTTGGTACCCATTTCTCAGCATTTCTTTTGCAACCATAATCGCGGCGCATGACCTTTTAAACTCTTGAGTTTGACAGACTTCACCCACTTTAGTGACATTCACAACCTCCCAAGCGTGGTAAGCTGCTCCGTCGAACCCTCCTTCTGCCTCGATGAATGGGATGGATTGCTCTCGATAGAAAGACGTATCCCCTTCTCCATGTATACATATTTGTTGCTGATCCCACTAGAATTTGACAGTTTGGTGCAAAGTAGATGGTACAGCCCCAGCCAGATGTATCCACGGTCTTCCTAACAGCATGTTGTATGTCGTGGAAATATCCAGTACTTGAAAATCCATAATGAATTCAACAGGACCAATCAACACTTTCAACTCTATTTCTCCAATAGGGCGCCTTTGAGCCCCATCAAATGCTCGAATATTCACATCACTTGTCTTGAGCTCACTAACATTATATCCGATCTTCTTCAGACTTGTTAATGGACAGATGTTAAGTCCAGAACCCCCATCAATCAACACTTTAGCCACAAACATGTTACGACACTTGACAGTTATATAGAGCGCTTTGTTATGCATGCATCCTTCTGGCGGCAGTTCTTCATTATCGAAACTGATTCGATGACTGTCAAGCACGCGCTCGATCATCCCAGCTAACGCCTCACTAGTTGTTTCACTAGGAACATATGCTTCATTCAAGATTTTCAACAGTGCATTTCTGTGCATATCCGAACTCAAAAGCAAAGAGAGAATAGGAATTTGAGCATTGGTCTTTTTCAACTGATCCACGACCGAGTACTCACTGGCCTTAATCTTCCTCAAAAATTCTTCTGCTTCGAATTCTGTCACGACCCTTTTGGGAGGTACATTGGTTTCCTTAAGTCCAAAATTTGTTTTATCTCAAAATGTGGTTGGTGGTATGCTAATTTGGCCTCGTGTGTTTTGACTAACACCGCTAGTCTTTAGAACTCTGCTGTCGATCCTTGTATAATTAGCATACAATTAGTTTGTATTCCTTCTTCGAGTGTATGACTTGTAGTCCTGATGATTAGTCGTCTCCTTAGATCTCAGCCCGATAATCGATGGATATAATGAGGAGGCTATTAATCTAATCAAATGTGTCTATGTGATAATGCCTTTTTCTTGCTATTAAGTGTTTCTAGCTTAGTTAATAATTGTGACTTAGTGTGCTGCCCTGGCATATGGTTTAATTTGTTATGGGTTTTGAAAGGGTTCCTCCTGGACATTATACTTGTGTTGATCATATGCCTGATCTCGTTATAGTTGTTTTATTGGTTCAGACCAACTAATAGACTAAGTATGCACCTGTTTTGAACAACTTTTATGATAGTATTTTGTTAGAAGGGATATTATGAATATGGATCCCTCTAAATGATGCTTAGACTTTTGCTTGACTGTTTGTCCTTTTAGTATAATGACATAAGGTTGTGCAGTTTGACATAAATGACTTGAACGATCCTATAATGATGATGCTTAATCCTGTTTGAATGTATGAGGTTGTTATTAAACTATAGTAATCCATTAGAGGGCTTAAAGCATTTGATAGTACGTTGATTGAAGCATATTATCCTAAAAGTCTTGAACTTGTTTTTTCTGAGACAATTTGTTTGCTCATGTCATATTGGTGTACAGACTTTGACCAGAATAAATAAAGTGCTACAGTTAGTTTAAAACAGGTCTTCATGAGGTTGGACATGCTTAAATAAATAAAAATGGGATCTAAACAGCTGAACCAGTGTAATGGTATGGTTTAGGATTCATCTAAGTCCGCTTAATTTCTCTTGAAATAGCCTAAGTGTGGCCTTGGTATGATTTAACTAGCTTCCACCAAGGATGAAACAAGTAAAGGTCCTAATTGAAACTATGTGAGTTTAGAAATAGAAAGATAGAATAACTCTCTTCTGAATTGGCCGAGGCTAGTCTAAAAATGGCATCTTGATTTGCTGAATGTCCATGTTTAAAGGAATAAATATGCAGCTATTGGAAGAACGAGTGTCCTTTAAAAGAGTGTTGGTTAGTTCTTAAGGTTGCAGGATGTACAGTTCGGATTTGTCACGTCCTGTTGCGCATGGATCCTGTTTAAAATGAAAGGAAGTTAAAAAGGCATAATTGCTTTTGTTTTCCATTCATTTCCCCTGAGTTATAGTATGCATGAGGGTTGTTCTGCCTGTTGCATTGTCTTCTCATTTCTGTGAAATTGACTGTGTCTTAATGATAATTTCTGGGCCATCTCTGAAACATTCAACTCAATCCTTCTGTGTTTCTGCCTTGATGCATTTGTGGCTGCTTTATTTAGTTTGTTGGTTGTGAAAGTAATGTTTTGATTAGTTGTGAAGCCAAACATTGTCACTTGTTAAAAAACATTGCCGTTGTCGAGTTTTACCATCTGTTACTGTGTTCGAAATCTGTTTTCTGCCATAATTAGTGGCTAGTTTAAAGTGTTATATTCTTTGGCTGCAATTTTTTTTATTATTCATGGCTGTATTATCGGTTGTTCATGGCTGTATTGTTCACAGTTATGATTATGAGCCCAATGACTGTTGTTTTCTAAGGATTGGACCGTGTGCATCAGAAGCTTCATACTATTTTTTTCTTTCTCTCTGTTGACTATGTATAAGTATGCATAGGACTAGTACATCTTAGTAAACATCCATATATATGAGATATACTCAAATATACAAAGTATATACATATAATCTCTGGAGTTTGCTTTGTACTTTTACTTGTCTAAGCCTATTGATCGTATACTAATATTTTTCCTCTCGTATCTTTTATGCATGACCGCCTCGTACGAGTCTGAGGGACTCGATTCCATCCGCCTTTGGCGTTGGGCTAAAATCCCAACACAATTTCTCTCTTGTGTCATCCCACCTGCAGCAAAATAAACAAAAAAAAAAACAGATTCTGCGTTTGGCCCAGGCAACACAGCAGCCCACCCGCAGCAAAATTAAAAGGATTCTGGGCCGAGGCCCATAACAGTGGCGGTAGACAGCAGCAGCCCAAAATGGGCTAGGCCATTCATCACATCTTCCTACACCCTATTTATGTTGTTTGTATTTAATTTGTATTATGTGATTAACTTTTATTTTGTTTCTTTTAAACCCAGATGAATCCTAATGAATTAATAGATTAGTTTTAGTAACGGGTAGTTAGTTTAAGGACGATTAACAGATTAATATTTATGTTTTAGTTTAAGGACGATTAACGGGTAGTTAGTTTAAGGGCGATTAATAGATTAATATTTATGTTTTATTTGGAATAATTAATTTGCAAAAATAGCATGACTATATATCTTAAATAAAGAAAAAATCATATTTTAATGTTATTATCACATACATTTCAAAAGGTTATTAATATGCAAATATAAACTTAGGTATATTTTATAAACCTCGTTTTCAAGATTCGTTCGACTATATATATATATTTTTTAGCCGAGCAAGGTTAAATAAGTTAGTAAAAAAGGAAAAAGAAAACTCACTTCTTTTGTATCCTATTTATAAAGATAAGTTTAGATTTTCATCCATATAACATAATTTTATCCAAAGATTCAAATTTGATAAGCCCTTTTCTTGAAAACTATCACATTATATGCAAACCATCACATTTTATACAAATCTTATGTTAAATAACAGTTTATTTAAAAGTTGAGCCATATTTATAAGTCTTCTTTAAATGACAGTTTTATCTTAACAATGCTTGTAAGTTTTATTTCATGCAAATTATCACATTTCCTATAAATCTTATTAAATATTATCTTTCATTTAAGGCTTCATCAATATTTTGATGTCTCATTTAACTTTTAGAATCTTCTTTTACGCACGTTATTATATTTTCTACAAGTATTATTTCAAACAATATTATTATTACTTCCATTTAAAGTCTTAGCGATATTAATAAGTCCTATTTTAAAAATGGTATTTCAAGTTTTCTTTTATATTATATTTTTGTAAATCTTATTTTCACTAATATTATTTTCCTTTTAAAAATTTTAGCAACACTTGCGAACCATTTTAAAATATAAACATTACATTTACATCTTAATTAATTAACCTAAGTTTGGTCGGATAACCGTAGTTAACGGATTCTAAAGGATGCCTAATACCTTCCCTTTAGGATAATATAGAGCCCTTACCTAGAATCACACTGGTTAAGCAGACTATTAACGGAGGTTTAGTTTTAACTTTACCTTAGTTAGTATTTAGGTGTCCTAATTCATCTTTAAAATTAATTAGGTGGCGACTCCTTAAAATCAAAACAATTTAGGAATCACCAATACGTCATACCCCTAAATCGACCCGGTTAAAATGGGGTGTGACAGGTGGAATTGGCCGGAATATGCTCTAAGGTAACTGTGGACCTTGTATTCCCCCGCCACATAACGTGTTACAGTTTTTCTCATTCTCTCGAAGCACTTGACAGCATGAGAACACGGCATGTGATACGTTTGCCACTTACCGCAAGTGCATGTTCTTGTTGCCTCATAAACGGTATGCACGTTTCCACCCTTACCGTTGCGATAACCCGTCCTAACTTCATACACATGTTGAATTGGGACATACTCGGTCATTTGGTGATGCTCACATTTTTTTCTATAATGCTCCATAATTTTGAAGGGCTCTGGCATCCATGTCCCGCCGTCGGCTAATATCGCTCTAGTCTGCCTAGTCCTAACAACAAATCGCTCCACAACCTGCTTGAAAGTCATTCTCACCATTGCGGTGACAGGTAGTCCTCCAGCAGATTTCAGCAAGCCATTGAAAGATTCTGAGCTGTTTGTTGTGAGCATGCCCCATCTTTTGCCTCCATCAGCATGAAGCATCCATTTTTCAACTTCGAGCTTCATCAACCAAACATATGCGGGTTCACTCACTGCCTTGATCAGATCCATTTTTGCAGCCCATTTTCGTTGTTGATGCTCCATCGCAGCCCGTCATATCAATTTGTTTAGAGTGCCATTGTGAAACATTGATTGCAAATTTGCCTTCAAGTGTCTTAAACAATAGCGATGGTAAACAAAGGGAGGCTGCTGTCACACCCTAAAAATGGTAGGGCATGACGGGCACCCGACTCTCATCAGAGTCGAGCGAACCCTTAGACATTCGCTCTATTAAAACCTGTCATTTCAAAAACTTTTAAAAACATGAAACTTTCCCAAATAGAGGTCATTACCTTTATACTGATTATGAAAAACTTTCAATCAAGTACTTTAGACCAATCTAAATCATCGAAAATACATACTCTTTTAAAATCCATAAATGACTTAACTGATATCAGTTTGTCGATATCTCGACAAACATACCACAGGACACTGTCTGCAGAAGTCTCTAAGGAGTAAACTGAACACTATGAGTCAGGACAGGGCCCTGACATACCCGTAATCATACGTATCTATACATGACTCAGCACCGCTCCAGAATGAGGTGGAACTTGCCAATCCCAGCTGACGTCCAAGCATCCTAGCTATATACTTAACCTGCCAAACAATCTGGGGCTGCGGGCATGAATGCAGCGTCCCCAGGCAAAAGGACGTCAGCACGGACAATGTACTGAGTATGTAAGGTGATAACAAATCATGATCATAATTTGATTTAGGAGAGAAGAAATCACAATCTAACTCAATACCTGCAGCCTTCGCTGGAAGAAACATAAACATATACACGAAGTCTCCAAAACAATCTTTAAGTAAATAATGCAATCTAACACACATTATTTAAGTAAATAATGCAATCTAACACATATGCCGCTTCCGACATATTAACAAAATGGTCCCTTCGGACAGCCGCTTCCGGCTAGTATCACAATAGTCCCTTTGGACGGCCGCTTCTGGCATAGTAATGATAGCCCCTTCGGGCAGCCGCTTCCGGCTTAATAATAATGATGGCCCCTTCGGGCAGCCGCTTCCGGCTTAATAATAATGATGGCCCCTTCGGGCAGCCGCTTCCGGCTCAATAATAATAATGCTATGGAATGTAAACATAAGTCGTAAATGAAATGAAATAGTAAAATCTCGCACCCCCTTTGGAGTGGTTTTGAAAATCTAAATAGTAAAATCTCGCACCCCCTTCGGAGTGGTTTTGAAAATCTAACTTTATGTTTCCTTTAGTATAAAACTAATTTCCTCGAAATCATTAGTAAAACCTTATACACATCTCAACTGGCACCTTATGGGTGTTCCCTTCGGAACAGAATAGGAGTACAATATCAGTAAACCATCACAAGAAACATTTAGACCTTACTCGTCTAAGAATGGAATCATATGGAGTACTTATAGAATGAATAACAACAAGGATCATGCCAAAATGAAAGAAGGAATAGCCTTAACATACCTTTAGCGCTTATTCGCGAATCTTTTTCGCCTCGTCGCTCTTTTAGCCTATTTATATAAAGTAACGTTGTCGTTAGTAACTACATTTTCTGGTTCACAATTCCATAGCCCATTCCTTATAGAACTTATCCGTTAGGTCACATATTTTCATTTTAAGGCTTTCTATTATCTAAAGACTTGACGAAAATCGGGCAGCACCTCCCCTATATATTCGCTTATCTCGAATTTTCAATTACTCTCCTGTTGACACAGAAATACCAACAACAATATATGGGCACAACCATATCTTCAATTCTTTTTAATTCAACAAGAACAACAACATATCAAAACAGCCCCCAACTATACATAACGATGCCCGAAATTCTAACGAACACTTACAATACACCAAGCAGCCCATATACACTTCTTACACCTTATTTCGTGCAATCTTTTTAGCAAATTTTAGGAAAATACAACAGCGGCCACATGACACCACATCATCTATTCATATGCAAGTAAACCACATTATTATCTCTATAATCCTTACAACAACCCACAATAATTTTAACTCCAACTCTAACCATTAAATTCCTTCATTCTCATCACATAATCCATGATTATAACAACCAAAATATTAATTCAAATCAGTCCATCAATTTCAATTAAAAACAGCCCCTACGGCATTCAACAACATTCCAACACCAACATATATAATTTCATTCATGCAAATTATGTTACCAAGTTACAACTATGCTTCAACCATGCTTCAACATCAAAACATATAATTTCATACATACAATTTACATTTACACATTCATCACCCATCAAAATTCATCCTAAAACATATAGAAAGTGATAAACTCTTACCTTAACAAATTGGCTCCTTAATTTGCTGAATTTAATGGCTTCAATTAACAACCACCCTTGCTGCCGTCAAGGACCAATTCACGTTCCCAAAGACCTTCATTTGATTTAAAACACCATGGAAAATTAATTTGAATCAAGCTTGGTGAACTTGATTTTTTTCCACCATAGCCGTGAGCATTCCCTTTCTCTTTCTCCTCCAATTGATTGAAAATTGAACAATTTAATGGTGTATGATGGGGCTGGCCGTGAACAGTGTGCCGCCGTGAACAGTAGCGCCACCGTGAACAGTGCCCGTGAACTTCTCTCTCTCTCTAAGCTTGAGAGCCCCTCTCTCTAAGACCTAATTTGCAAGATTAATTTGTGGTATAAGTGACGACTTAGTCATCCACTTATGCTTATATATATCTTTACAAAGTGGACATGTGTCAATTTTCATGGCATGTGTCCATCTTTATTCAAGTCCAACCAAATCTCGCCACGTGTCGTGGGGCCCACTTTTTGATAATTAGATTAATTAATCACTAATCCTTACTTAATAGTCTAATCACAATTTATTAATTCCTAATCTCCAATATTAATATTTTCATACCAATTAAAATTTATAGGCAATTTGTGATAATCAAAGTTGAAAATTAAAAGCTCTTATTTCATGTCCGAAGATAATTCCGCCTTTAACTTGAGTCGATTTGCTTGCGGATAATTTGTCGTATAAATGTACGGGGTATAACAGCTGCCACCCCGGTAAATTAGCCATATTGTGCAATATGCCTTTATGACGATCAGACAACACGCATATTCCGGTACGATCCTTAATAACATGAGTTTTCAAATGGGTCAAAAATATCCCCCACGTGTCGTTGCTCTCGTTAGCGGCAATTGTGAAAGCAAGAGGAGATATTGACCCATTGGCATCCATTCCTATTGCAATTAGGAGCTTGATGTCGTAGGCACCATATACATGCGTACCATCTATGGATATCACTGGTCGGCAGTGAGCAAAACCATCAATGCATGGTTTGAATGTCCAAAATACGAAGTTGAAGATTTTACCCTCTATAAGCCGCCACTCTACAACAGTACCATTATTAAAATGTTGTAGAGTTGCCATATACCTTGGCAACGATCGAAAAGAAGTATGTCAATTTCCAAAGACCATCTCAAAAGTGTGTCTACGCTCGAGAAATCCCTTTCTGTTGCTTATAGTTTTACTATATACGGTTTGAACGTTTCGAATACAATCTTTGATGGGGATCCTGCACATGTTTAAACAAACAACATTTAGTAATCGATCTTTTAATCGATATAAGATATATAATGTACTAGGTAGGATAAGTTACCTTGGCATTTCAGCAACGTCTTTAAGTAATACTTGAGCAATCATGTTTGTATCTAAATTATAATGATCTGCTCGATTTTCTTCCATATCACAAGTGTGTATTTCGCGGAATTTTGTGATAGCCCACATACTATCAGGCTTAACAATTCCCCGAAGCAACCACTCACAGCCTTGATCCGTCGTTTACAAACTAGTCTCCATATCTTTGTGTTTGATTGATCAACCTTAAACTCCCTCATGTCCTTAAAACAATAAATTTTGACAGCCCGTTGCAACGCCTTTTTGGATGCGAACAACATTCCCTTTGCAAGGTAGCATCGATCTTTGTTGAGATCCTTTGGTTCAATCCAGGTTTTTTGGCGACTATCATCATCTTCTCTTGTGAAGACAAATGCATCATCACGACCCTGCAGACTGTCAAGATAAGGGATATTGTTAGAATGCCACTGAATTGGGCTTTCAGAAGTTGGGTTTTCAGCCATCGGTGGTGGTACGTGGTGGTGCATTGGTTCTTGTTGGTTTTGGCTTTGACGAATATTATTGGTCATACCAACTTGAACATCATCATCATCTTCATCATCGGTTACCTCTGCATTATTAGCTATTTCATCGTCATCACTTGATGATGACTCATAATAATTAGGAAAATCTTCATTATCAAGTGCATTCATCCTCCTACACGAAAAGTAACATATTTTAAATACCAACATCATATATATATATATATATATACAGATAATTTAATATCAAGGTGATGAACTTACTGTCATTCATAAGCACTGTCATAGTGTGGAGAATGATCAACTCCACCGAACTAAGAGGATTGACCAACATCCATATTTGGTACTACTGGCGAATTTTGAGAATAGTTCCTACAAAGATTTGAAAACTGGTTATTGACCAATTCATGCAACAAACACGTGCTATAATATGAAAAATTCATATTTACCAATTTTCATTGTAAGCTTGATTAAATTGCTGGCTTAGATTTTCCAGCGGCACTTGACCACTCAAAATGTCTTCATAAGAACTAAAGTCCCCATAAGTGTTACCATGAATAGGCTGGACTTGAGGGACTTCTTCTCGAGGTATCTTTTCAACATACATCTCAAGAACATTAATGAATACTAAACCACGATATTCTTCCGGCGATCCCAAATAATCACTCAAAGATTCATCATCGTTGATATTGTGCATGCCATAACGCACTACACTGTTTGATATTGTTTGTGGATATCTGCCAGTTATTGAGATTCCAAACTCAGTGGGTGTAGTTTTCATTGTTTTGTGCATGTAACTGACTAGTGTTTCATAATTTAAAGTTGTTGGAAATTTAACATGGGCTTTTGGTTAGATACTATAACGAATGGAGTAATTGTCCTCGACTATATCTCCATCCCAAAATAGTGAAACCTTAACAGTTGAAGCATTTTGAGACATTTTTTCTATGAAGTTTGATTTTTTTTTTGAATGACTTGTAAGACTTAGAAGTTGATGAGATACCAGCCTCGTCAAGCCTTCAAGTTAAATAGAGCACTTAAAATTGACATTGCGCATTAAAATGGTGCGCAATACAAGTCGTGTTAAAGCGATCAAATAATGCAGCAACGTATTGTCAAATCAAGCCTTTATGTGTCATAGATTCCTGAAATTGACATTGCGCATTAAAATGGTGCGCAATACAAGTCGTGTTAAAGCGATCAAATAATGCAGCAACGTATTGTCAAATCAAGCCTTTATGTGTCATAGATTCCTGAAATTGACATTGTGCATTAAAATGGTGCGCAATACAAGTCGTGTTAAAGCGATCAAATAATGCAGCAACGTATTGTCAAATCAAGCCTTTATGTGTCATAGATTCCTGAAATTGACATTGCCCAATAAAATGGTGCGCAATACAAGTAGTGTTAAAGCGAGAATGCAGGAATGACATTACTTTTCACGCACAAAAACTGTGCGTGAAAGTGTATGTTTCACTTTCACACACATTTTTTGTGCGTGAAAGTTGTTTTTCATTTTCCCCTTCAAGCACAGTTTTTGTGCGTGAAAGGTTGTGTTTTTGTGTTTACTTTCACGCAGATTTTTTGTGCGTGAAAGGTTCACTTTTCCAAACATTTTACTTTCACGGACAGATTTGTTTTTGTTTTTATTTTTTTTGAACCGGTTCACTTTTTTTTTTTTAAATTTACTTTCACGCACAGATTTGTTTTTTTTTTTTTTTTGAACATATTAAAATCACGATTTTTTTCATACGTTGCACGAGTTATTATTAAGATAACTAATTATCATTTAAAAAATAACAACATAAAATATACACTTTTTTCATAAAATATCACAATCTCAGGTCCCACAAGTGGGAGCCTTTAGAGTTCGGCTAGGCCTCAGGCTAACCCCACCACCACCACCATCATCTCCATCCTCCTTCCTCCTCTTAATCTGTACATGCTCTTTGGCATGATCATCCTTGCTTCCCTTCCTTCCCTTCTTTCGACTCGGACCCCGGTTCATAACATGCTTTCTATGGGAAATGACGGTGGGCGGTGGGGCCGGTTCATAACATGGCTCCTCATCAATCTCATCAGGAGAGGGCTCCTGAGCTGGCTCCTCAACGGTCTCTGGAGTGGGGCCCGGTGCAGGAGATGGGTCGACGGGAGCAGGGGAATGAACCTGAAATAACATATATACAATTTAAATTAGATTTAACCTGAAATGAACGTGAAATAAATAAATAATTAATAAATTATTTTATTCTAAAAATCAAATCTGTGTGTCGACGGCCTCCTGTGATGCCCGGTGAGAGGGCTCCTGAGCTGGCTCCTCAACGGTCTCTGGAGTGGGGCCCGATGCAGGAGATGAGTCGACAGGCGCAGAGGAATGAACCTGAAATAACATATAAACAATTTAAATTAGATTTAACCTGAAATGAACCTGAAATAAATAAATAATTAATAAATTATTTTATTCTAAAAATCAAACCTGTGTGTCGACGGCCTCCTATGATGCCCGGTGAGAGGGCTCCTGAGCTGGCTCCTCAACGGTCTCTGGAGTGGGGCCCGGTGCAGGAGATGGGTCGATAGGCGCAGAGGAATGAACTTGAAATAACATATAAACAATTTTAATTAGATTTAACCTGAAATGAACCTGAAATAAATAAATAATTAATAAATTATTTTATTCTAAAAATCATACCTGTGTGTCGACGGCCTCCTGTGATGCCCGGTGAGAGGGCTCCTGAGCTGGCTCCTCAACGGTCTCTAGAGTGGGGCCCGGTGCAGGAGATGGGTCGACAGGCGCAGAGGAATGAACCTGAAATAACATATAAACAATTTAAATTAGATTTAACCTGAAATGAACCTGATATAAATAAATAATTAAGAAATTATTTTATTCTAAAAATCAAACCTGTGTGTTGACGGCCTCCTGTGATGCCCGGTGAGAGGGCTCCTGAGCTGGCTCCTCAACGGTCTCTGGAGTGGGGCCCGGTGCAGGAGATGGGTCGACAGGCACAGAGGAATGAACCTGAAATAACATATAAATAATTTAAATTAGATTTAACCTGAAATAAACAAATAATTTTGCTTTTTTGTAAAAGTCAAACCTGTGTGTCGACGGCCTCCTGAGATGGTGCCGTATCAAACACAAACTCCTCGAACATGGACTCATCGTAGTGCAGCTGTAGGCGACCCTGTAGATCACGAACCGGTCGCTCACCCTGTGGATCACGAACTGGTGGATGTGGAAATGAAGGCCAAGGCACATAATCTGAAAAAGGGCCCGGCATATAAAGAGGTGTCTGTGAAGTCGACGGCCGGGAATAAGAAGTCGATGGGATATTTATTGTCGCCGGCTGGTAAGAACTCGATGGGATCTCTGAAGTCGGCTCATCACCTCTGCCAGCCCTACCACCTCTACGACGGCTACCAACTCCTCTGCGACCACGACCACCTGCTGCCCCAGGTGGGGCAGCGGGAACACGCTCCTGAAGACGCTCAAAGTCATGTGTCTGTCTCATACCAGCCTCGGCAAGCTCAATCATCCGTGCTGCATACTCCGTCGTCTCGGGAGCCTCCATACGGTAGTGCTCTCATAGCGCATCGTCTGAACGGTCCGCACTAGCGCCTCGTACGCTCCTGCGAGAGCTACATATCCCAGGCCATCTGGACGACGCCTAGAGGGGTTGCCAATAATGATGCGAGTGATCCGCATGTACCATTCCATGTACACATGGATCGGAGTGTCATGTCCGACCACCGCTAGGCTCGTCATCCTCACATCCCAACTCTGGACCTGCTGTTGCATATATAGTCGCCATGCATCATCGACGCCGGCACGCTCGTCCATAGCATGGTGGTCATGCTCCCAAACCGTAGCCGCGGGTATATTTTGTACATACCCAAACTGTTGTAACACGCGGTCGGGCGCGTGATACTCAACGATATCCATATGTATGAATGGACACCGCGACATCCACATGTGGTGACCAGCCCTACAAAACGTCGGCAGATGATCCAAAATATGATCATACGGCGTCCATATAAAAGCCTGTAAAAAGAATTGAACTAGTTAACAATAAAAGACTAAAATAGTAGCTATGTGGTCTAGCGTGTGGATCTAAAATATGAACATACCGTCTGCGCCGTCATGCGGTCTAGCTGATCCCTAAACGGGAGAAGGCTGTGATGAGTCTCCGCACGTCAGCGTACGCTTCGCGACCATCTCCACGCGTATGGCATCGGTACAGTAAGATAGTCAGCGGGAGGGTGAGCTGGTATGGGCTGAAAAGGTCTCAATCTAGTCCACACCCATATCTGATATAGTCATTTAGAAAATAATCAGTCGTCGTTTTAAAAAAATATATTTTGTGTTTAATTACACAGACTTAAATATATCACCTGAAGGAGCGAGCAAAATGCAGGGACCTTTACCCTCGTGCCCATAGAACATCGGCAGAATCCTCGATATATGTAGCCCAGCACAGCAGCGTCCCAACTATAACATCCTAGCTCGGCAATATCGTCGATATACCGAAGATACCTCAAGCTCAAATGCGAACCCGAAGTGTTCGGGAACAAGATGGCCCCGAATATGACGAGTAAATATAGACGCGCGCGTCGATCAACATCAGCTTGAGGCGTGTCCTCTCCAATCGGATGTTGCATGTCTGTGAGGTGCAAGTGAGCGTAAAGGGCCGACAATAAAAGCCGACTCTGGCCGAAAATATGACCATCCAGAGCCACGAAACCGGTGAGCCTAGTCAAATCATCCCGGTAAGGTGGCAGCACAGGGGGCTCCTCAATATACAATGGGTGTCCATCAACCTGTAGCCCATAAATGACCTCTACATCCTGAAGGGTAATGGTAGCCTCACCGGTGCGAAGATGAAATGTGTGCGTCTCCGGTCGCCACCTCTCAATCAATGTCGTCACTAGCGACCTATCGTGTTGTACCCGACCAACTTCGACGCACCGATAGATACCGTCCCGACGTAGTATATCTAGGACACGAGGATGTGGGGGGTGAGCAGCTAAGATCTCCCATGCTGAGTCCCCTAACCGGGTACGAACTTGAGACTCAGGCTGCAGGTCGGATGTCCATATATGTTGCGACATATGCTCGGGCTGAAGATACAGTAACTCTCGGTCGAAAGGCCCCGGATCAAGAGGGTGGTGATCCATCTGTTTTACGTATTTTAAATAAATCACTAACAAGTAATATTAGTTATGTAATCTTTTATCGAAAATTATATTTAGGGTTTTCAATCCTAAGCTACGGGTTATGAATCCTAAACTAAGGGTTTTCAATCCTAAAATATAAAGATTAAAAATTAATAAGTCAAATAATTACCAATTAGTTAGCGTACAATTAGTGTAAATAATAAATAAATAAACAATTAACTAACTAATCAAATAATTGACAAGTTATTATCATATATTTAATAAATAAACAATTAAGAAACTAATCAAAAAATTAATAAATTATTATCATATATTTAACAAATAAACAAATAATTAACTAATGAAACAATTAAGAATTTATTAGCAAATAAACAATTGGCTTAACAAAAACTCAATAAATAATTAGCTAGTATAACAATTAATAAATACTTAAGTCGCTAATCAAACAATTAATAAATGCTAAATAAACAATTACTAAATAATTAACTAATTAACAATATTTAGGGTTTTCAATCCTAAGCTATGGGTTATGAATCCTAAACTAAGGGTTTTCAATCCTAAAATATAAAGATTAAAAATTAATAAGTCAAATAATTAACAATTAGTTAGCGTACAATTAGTGTAAATAATAAATAAATAAACAATTAACTAACTAATCAAATAATTGACAAGTTATTATCATATATTTAATAAATAAATAATTAAGAAACTAATCAAAAAATTAATAAATTATTATCATATATTTAACAAATAAACAATTAATTAACTAATGAAACAATTAAGAATTTATTAGCAAATAAACAATTGGCTTAACAAAAACTAAATAAATAATTAGCTAGTATAACAATTAAAATAGTTAGTATAACAATTAATAAATACTTAAGTCGCTAATCAAACAATTAATAAATATTAAATAATTAATTACTAAATAATTAACTAATTAACAATACATAAACAAATTAAAAATAAAAAAAATAAAGGGCAGTCCCAACAGTGCGTGGGCACTGCCCAAAAATGCACAAAAAAATTGCGTAAAACGCCAGATCCACTTAGGGTAATAATATATTTAGCAATGTAATAAAAGGTTTGTAGTGAAATACCTAGATTGAAGGTTTTTTTGAGTTTTTAAAATGACCTCTGCGCCGCTCTATTCCAAAATCTAACCTTAGAAACTTGGTCCTATACTTCAATATACCAAGAATATTGAGTTTTGGATTGAAAAACAACAAGAAAATAGCGTTTTTGGGGTTGGGGACCACCGAAATTCGGCTTTAATGGCGGGGTGGGGGCGACTGTCGGGTTCTGTGGTGGGGAAGGAGGAGACGGGTTTATGTTGCTCCCATTAACGCACTAAATTCGTGCGTGAAAGGCAAAAATGGTATTTGGTCTTTCACGCACGAATTTCGTGCGTGAAAGGTGCCACGTATATTTTTGAAAGCTGGCAAAATATATTTGCAAGTTACTCCTTTCACGCACGAAATTCGTGCGTGAAAAGCCCAAAGTGCATTTTTGCAGTTTGGTCCTTTCACGCACGAAATTCGTGCGTGAATCCTATTAATGTGTTTTTTTTTTTTGTACTAGTTTGGTTCAACTTTTTTTTTTTTGTACTACTTAAGTCGCGGATTCCCATTCATTGTTGCTGATACAGAGGGTTTCACGCGACATATTTAGCCATTTAGGTGAAAAAATGAGATATCAGTCATTGTTTTCGTGGTGTCTGAATTAGCGTGTTGTAACCTCGACTAATTTCACATAATATTTAATAATCCTCTGTCAGTTAAAACTTTAACTTAAGCTTAAGAAATTACCTATTTGTTTTTGTCTGTTAATCACTAATCATATCATTAGAAAATTTGTGTGACCCCTAACGAAAGAATGACACTCACAAATCTATAAATGATCCGATCACTAAGTCACATCCTTAAATGTCAAACGACCCCCATATGTATTTCTTCCTAATCCAGTTTACCCCTAAACCTCGGGTCTACTGGTTTTGCCCCATTTTGATTTTAATTTTAAAAAAGACCTCATGTATGAGCTGTAAAGTGTTGAGGCATTAGAAGGACTTGGGGGATGGTGGGTAAATTAAAAGAGATTTGACTAGTGGAACTATAGAAGCAATTAATTAAATGTCATAGTAAATGTAATGAACCCATTTTGTATCGAAGAGGATAATTTGAATTACACGTACAAATATAAGAGTTGATCTTCAAGCTATTACAAATACTCTAAATTAGTAATTAAATCTTTCAAGGGAAAGAAGAAATAAAAAGGAAGAAGGGAGGGAGGTTCCAGAATTAATCTAAACAACTAAAAAAATAAAGAGACAACTTTATAGCATGAGCCCTAATGGACTATTTTCTATTATATATATATCCTTTATCTCATAGTGCATATGCTCCTTTTAACCAGGGTCTCAAAGATAATTTGCCAACTCCTCAAATGTGTCTTCCATCGTGTTACAGTAAACTAGTAGTCGACGTAATCATTTAATATGCCTCGTAATTGATTGCTTCTATATTGATAGGAGTAAGGCATACAAAACTTTACACGCATCCGTTATTCAGGCAAAAATTTATTCGTACAAAGTATTTATAATAAATTTTTATAGTGAAATAATTTAATAAAATATATACTCCCTTTGTTCAATTTATGTGAATCCTTTACTATTTGGGGAGTCTACGAGGTGATTTTTTTATCACGTTTTTTATATATTTTTTTAAAATTATTTGAATTACAAATTATCATGACTTATATAAATTTTAATGTAGTTTCTAAATACATAAATTTTATTTTTACCAACTTAAAAAATCTATGTCGAAATTTAAGGTCAAAGTTATAAAGTATGACCCTCGTACTCCGAAAAGGTTCACATAAATTGAAACGGATGGAATATTAATAAATTATGATAAAATATTAAAAGTATATGTATTATATATTTATTGATTTGGTGTAAATATATGTCATGAGCAAATTTTTACCCGTTGTTTAACCAGAAATAATAGATGAAAACATGTGTCTTTCATACGCGCAAGTATTATCTAACAATGATTACGTGATATTTATTCTCACTTCAATTTTTAAATGTCAAGGTTAATTACATGATTTAGTGTAAATATCAAGCACGAATAAATATGTTCGGTATAAGAATTAAGACCTAATTACCTCTTGATCCGCTAAATCCTTATTATTGTTTTTTCATTTTCATCTTTACACGGCCTAACTTATTAGAGAATCAACTTCATTAACACTTTTCTGAAATTAATTTAATTTACTTTCGGTTAGATCATGTGAAATCGTATTGAAATAATCATGCGTTATATTACTCCCTCTTTCCCAATTTTTGTGGCATCATTTATTTTTTGATCTGTCCCAAAAAGAATGTCACCTTTCTATGTTTAGAAACAATTTAACTTTATGAGATGCTACAGCCCCACATTTTTATAAGGCTTGTTTTGGACCACACATTTGAAAAGTCTTCATTTCTTTCTTAAATTTCGTGTCAAGTCAAATGATGTCACATAAATTAGGACGAAGGGACTGCTAACTAATAACTAGAGTATTTGACTTTTGATACATTTTTAACATAGGAACTACCATAAGTAAAATCTTAGAATTGAAGGGCCAAACATTATAAACAAAGCTTTATGACTAAGGGAGTGTTTGGTATGAACAAGTTATTTTATGTTTGGTATGAAAAAGTTATTTTTCCAACAAAAAATACAACATGTATGGAGATTATGGAAAAGATATTGATCACGATCAACAGTGGACCTGCATTGAAAGTACTGGATGCTCAAGCACTCATTATTAGGGCTGGGCATAAAATACCGAAAATCGAATTACCGAACCGAACCGGCTATTTCGGTATTTCGGTATTCGATAATTCGGTTCGGTATTCGGTACTAAAATATAAAATTCGATATTTCGGTTACGGTATTCGGTATTTACAATTATACCGTTCGGTATTCGGGAAATACCGAATACCGAAATTAAATTACCAATACTATACATCTGTAGGGCCTAAAAGAGTAAAGGGCTAAAGGCCCATTGTAAAAATATTTTAAGTCCAGCCCAAATCCGTAAAAATCAAGTGTAATCTCTAAGATTCTTAACCCTAAGTCCCTAACACTTCAACACTTCAGTTCATTTCACTGATTTCAGCATTTCCCTTTCTATTCATCCAAAAGACCAAAACCTAACCGAGTAAATAACTTGGACAACTGTGTCTTCATCCAAAGCCTGTGATTTCTCCATCTTAATTTCTGATTCTGCTCCATCTTCGTACCTTCTTCTTCTTCTTCTTCTTCCGTGAGGTGAGTAGGTGACTGCTGAATTTTTGTTATCCGTTGTTCTCTGTCTACTTACTTGGGTCCTTTCTTGATTTGTTTTTTTTTTATCTTGTGGTTCATGTTGGGAGCTTGGGCCTTGGGGTATTCATCTATTCAATTCGTTTTCTTTTTGTATTTCATATATTGTTCATGCTGTTGTGAGTTGTTTTGGTTCTTTTTATTTAAGTTGAAGAAAGGACATAGGAGAAACATAGTATAACAATTTATAAAATAGAACTTATTTAAGCTTCTTTAATAGCTTCCGTATTGTATTTTTTGATTTTGTTTTACACTTTCAATGCTTCGTTGTTGTTGTTTTTGGGATAGAAAGATATGAATGGATAGTATCCATAGCAGTAGTATTTGGGAGAGAAAGAAAACAAGTAAAATAAAGTGATCATGTTATGTTAAGTAGAAATGATACTTAATCCCTTGCCATTTATGTCTTATAACATTTGTAATCTCTTCTATGTTTAGATGGAAGATGAAACAAGTCGAACAACCAATGTCAGTGGAAGTGCACCTCTTACTGAGTCTCTTGATTCAACACCGGAAGTTGAACAACATTCAATGATTATGAAGAGGAAAGCTATAGAACCAAGATCTGCTGCTTGGCCGCATTATGATAAGCTCATAGAAGATGGAATTAATAAAGCAAAGTGCAAGCATTGTGGTAAAGTTCTCTTAGCTGATGCAACTAAAAATGGAACAAGTGGACTGAATAAACATTTGAAAAATTGTCCTAAAAATCCAAATAAGGTTAACACTTCCAATTCTAAGTACAAACAATCAAATTTAAACTTTCCATTAGAAGGTGAAATGGGTGATGGGGCAATTTGGACTTTTGATCAAGAGGTATCTCGGAGGGCTTTAGTTGAGATGTTAATCCTTGATGAGCTTCCTTTTCGTTTTGTTGAAAAGGAAGGTTTTAAGAAGTTTATGAAAAAAACCCAACCTTTATTCCGAGTTCCCTCCCGTAGAACGGTGACTAGGGATTGTTATGTTGTTTTCGGTGAAGAGAGACAAAAGTTTATGAAGTATTTGAAAGAAACATCACCGAGAGTTTGTCTAACCACAGACACATGGACTTCTATACAGAGAATAAATTATATGTGTTTGACAGTACACTTTATTGATAGTGATTGGCTCTTGCATAAACGAATTTTAAACTTTCAGGTTGTTACTAGTCATAAGGGTGACGAAATGGCCCGTCGTATTAGTAAGTGTTTGCTTGATTGGAAATTGGAGAAAATAATCACTATAACTGTAGATAATGCTTCTTCTAATGATGTTATGGTGAAAGAGTTACACAAACAAATGGTTAATTGGGGATCTAATATGAAATGTGGTAACCATCTTCACGTGAGATGTATGGCTCACATTTTGAATCTTATTGTGCAAGATGGCATGAAAGAAGTTGGTCCATCTATCAAACGTGTTAGGCAAATGGTGAAATATGTTAGACAATCTGCCGCAAGGATTAGAAAATTTGCGGAATGTTGTGAATTAAAAAATATAGACAGTAAGAAGTCATTATGTTTAGATGTTTCAACCCGGTGAAATTCGACCTACTTGATGTTGGATGCCGCACACATTTTGAGAGTGCATTTGATAGGTTTGATCTTGAAGATGGTGGATTGTCAACTTATCTTGTTATTCATGTTTGTGAAGATGGAAGTGTTGCAGGTGTACTTAAAAGTGATGATTGGCAAAAGGTGAGAAATATGGTAATATTTCTTAAAAGGTTTTATGATGTAACTGAGAAGGTTTCAGGTTCACTCTACGTCACTTCTAATGGTCACTTTGAAGATATAGTTGAGCTTCACAATCATTTAAGAGAGTGTATGGAAGACGATGATCCTTCTTTGGCAAAAATGGGAGAAAAAATGAAAGAAAAGTTTGTCAAGTATTGGGGTGCTCCTGAAAAAATGAATAAAGTGCTTTTTATTGCCTCTATCTTAGATCCTCGTAATAAACTTGAGTATGTTGGCGACGCACTTGATGATATGTTTGGAGATGAAAAGGGGAGTGAAATAAAAGATGAAGTGGTGACTTACATGAAATCTATGTTTGAAGAGTATGTAGCAAAATTCTCTAATGCATCTCGACGCTCATCTTCTCTCTCTGATTTATCTGGTCAGACATCGGATTCATCTAGCTCTAACACTAGCACAAAATCAACAAAAGTGAGAAATAGGATCCAAATGAAGAGGAACAAACAAGATGGTACAGGTTTGGGTAGTAAGTCGGAGTTGGAAAAGTATCTTAGTAAAGAACTAGAGTCGAATGATGATGAGGACAATTTTGATATCTTGTCATGGTGGAAAGCTCATTCTCCTAGATATAAAATTCTTTCCGAGATGGCTCGTGATGTGTTGGCAATTCCAATTTCTAGTGTGGCATCGGAATGTGCCTTTAGCACCGGGGGCCGTATTCTTGATTCATTTAGGAGTTCTTTGACTCCGAAATTGGTGCAAGTTGTTATTTGTCTTCAAGATTGGCGTCGAAATGAGCCTTATCCCATAAATGTTGAAGAAGATTTTAATGATCTTATGAAACTTAAACTTGGTATGTTTTTCAATTTTTGTATTTTATTTTTATATTTTTTTTACTTAGTTTAATTGTTGACACATTTTAAATTCTTTTTAGATATGGCTGATAGCTCAAAAGATTCCCTCGTTCTTGATTTGTAATCGCAAGATGCCTCAGGTATAAGGCTCTGAATTTTCATTTGATTATTCCATATTATTTCCACCAGTACTTTTAACTTTTGATAATGTCAACTGCTGTATCTTAAATTATCATCTTAAATGCAATACCAATTTTAACTATATAGGTACTGGTCCTTTTTGTTGTCTCGGTAATATTAATATTGAAGCATATACTTTTGCGAAACAGTTTTCCTTTTTACCATGCGTGCTTCAATTTGCAGATATGCAGTTTATCAACTATAGCCCGTGAATATGTTGCTCTGCCTCTGCGGTCAGTGAGCTCTCTCCCATTTAAGGATTTGATACTATCAGCAGCTGAAAGCAATCGTTCTACAGAAGATACTGCCTAAATTTTTCATTAGCGTAAAAATAGCTTTTCTGTACATTGGCAGGGGGCTAAAAAATCTCTTGTGCTACGAGAGATACCAGAAGATGGAGTGAATAAGCTTCTATCTAGCAAGGATGCGTTAGCAGATTGTGATATAGCAATTTTTGTCCATGACAGGTGACTTAAACACATCTTTGCTACATCTTTGCTGAATTGATTCAAGTTGCGTTTAAGAAAGAGAGTGAAAATTGATCACATAAAAGTTGCAACTGTAATAGCTTATATATATATGTATATATATAGTTTGTTATGCTAATGTTTAGAAACACAAGTCAGAAGGGGGGAACAAAAGGAAAGTTGTGAGAGATAGTTGAGTAGTAATGTTATCTTGAACTTTTGCAAAATCATGTTTTAAGTCCACTGAGCAAGTCTTTTGGGGGAGATATAAATTTTATTGAATGGTTATTTAAAGGAAGTAAGTGAAAATAAATGACCGCGAGAAAACAAATAAGTTCAAGGGGCTACGTGGCTAACCCCGTGAAAACTTACGGGCTAAGGCCTGATAAATAACGCAAGCACGCTATGCACATGTTGTCTTCTACAACCACTGAACTTCTACTCCCTTATTACTTGGAAGAAAATGAAAAATAGAAAGAGGAGGAAGAGTGTATCTTTTGTTCCGTCACATTCTTTTTCCTGCTTTCTGTTTTTTCACTTTTGGTTCTTGCATTTGCTAAGTAGCTCATCTTGATACCTTTATTCTTCAGGTCTCGTGAAACTTCCTGGAAGAGAGCATCAGATCTACTGGTTGATGTTGCTAGCCATGGAGAGGCAACTGGTTATAAGGTGCCTTGTCTCATTGTAGCAACTAAGGATGATCTGGATCCTTATTCGACGGAAATTCAAGATTCTACTAGGGTAGCTATCCTAAATAGTAGAGGACACAACACAGAGGGTTGTCGTTTGTTATTGAAATAACTTAAGGATTTTTAAAGATCTAACTAGAATGTCTTCAATTCTGGAAGTTTTGTCCAGTTGGTATACAATTTCTGCCCAATTTATTTTAAGAATATTTATGCTGTTGTTACTAATTACATTGACCCCTTGCATAGTATACTTGCATTCTAATACAGTGGACTTCAACTTCAATATGGTATTACCGAATACCGTACCGAACCGAAGTTTGATTTACCGATTACCGAATTACCGAACCGAAGTTTGAAAGTTCGGTATTTGGTATATACTTTGAATTACCGATTACCGAATTACCGAACCCGAACTTTGAAAATACCGAACCGAATACCGAACGCCCAGCCCTACTCATTATTGTTGATCCAAATATATATATATCTATATATATATATATATATATATATATATATATATATATATATATATATATATATATATATATATATATTTACATAGCAAACTTGATAAAATAAGGAAATAAAGAGACTGAGCATCCCATCTTTGGATATCACAATGTGTCATGTGTGCTTGATTAAAAAATTGGATCAAAGGCAGTAAAATATCCATAACGTAAAAATTTCTCACTGAACACGATTCACATGCTCAAATATCACAAATATTTGTTGTAGTCTGTGTGTGTATTTTTATTTATATGTACTACATGATAAAGTCCGTGCTAGTACGGGCCAACACAAAAAATAATATCACATTTTTCTTTTTAGTCAGTCTTAAAAAGAATGATATATTTTTATGTTTAGAAATCATTTAGCTTGAAATTTTCCCTTTTATCTTTAATGAAATGATTTAAATCCATACAAATATTTATGACTTATTTTAGACCACAAGTTTGAAAGATCTTTCCTTTCTTTTTTAAATTTCGTGCCTAGTCAAAATATGTCACATAAATTAGGACAGAGAGAGTGTCTTTTAGTAATATAATTATTGAATTTTTATTATATAAAGTGTTATAATTCAATTAATTGAAAATATCAATAGATTATTTTACTTAGTCCGCTTCTCCCATATATGACTTTCCTGATTTAGTTCTCCAATTGAAAGATTTGAAATACACCTTCTCCTACCGAGTTTCATGCCATCATCTCTTTCTACTCAACAACACTGAAAAACGCTTTCATGTGTTAGCATCTGTTAAGTATAGACCAACTTCATCATTTTAAGAAAATATGTGTATACGTTTCTTGACCGTTTGTATTTCGTCGTCTTGATGTTATTCCTCCTTATTTGTGTGAGACATATGTGTCTAAACTTATACCAGTTTTAAATCTTTTGGTTTTATGACTTATTTAGCGTTTTTTGTGTTCAATTTAAATCGTTATTTCTTTTTTCATGAATTTCTCTTCTTTAAATTTTCTCTAAGCGTACCTTTACCATTTTCTGAACGTATTATCATTATTTAAGTGTCATATTTTTTGTTTATTTTTTTGTAATTGTCTCCTACTTCTTCACGTGGACCCCACCTTATTATTATTATTTTTTTGGTAATTGTCTCCTACTTCTTCACGTGGACCTCACTTTTTTTTTTTTGCAATTGTCTCCGTTCACGTGGACCTCACCTTAAATTTTTTTATTTGTACTATTGTAAAAGAGTGGACCCACCTTATTTTTTTTTAATTTTATTTTAACTATATTAGAAGTGTGAGTGGTTGATGACCAAACCCACTCTTCTAATATAATAGAAATATGTTTTTGTATTTTGGGACCTTCATTGGTTTTTTTTTTCTTTTTCGCGGATACAGAAACCATAATTCTTTAAAAAGTAGAGGATGTGTGTCATGTGGAAAAAATAATCATTTTTAATATCTCAAAAAGAACTATTATTTTTTAATATATGTATTTACTATTTCAACAGACAATTGAATTGCCTTAATGACATCCATTATGAGAATATTTGGACCGTTTCTAATCAGTTTCTTTTCTTACAATTGAATTCTTATTTTGCTTTGTTAATGAGCATTATTGTCCTTAATGGCCTTTATTGCACTTTACTATTCTTCAAAGCTTGGGACATTCTTTTCTATCAGAACGTTAGTCTACAGCTAATCCATTTTGCCTATATATTCTCTTAAGTCCTTCCCTTTGCGGAGTAGATTTGAAGAGCCAAACATTCTTCATCTTCTTATTTCTTTTGCCGGGTTTTATAATGTTAAATAAATCTATGTTATAATGTTAAATAAATCTATGTTAGTTTCTGGCTCCTAATTTTGTACTAAAATAGCTTGTTGAATTCTGGGGATACACTCACACCGGATGAAATATCCTTAAGAAGAGTATCTTAATTGACATAACTCAAGCTATGAGATGACATAACTCAAGCTATGAGAATGTTCAAGTATTTTCCGACAAGGTTCGTAGTAAGTATTTTTTGAAAGATTTCTAACTGGGTACTGAAAATCATTTTGAGGTAGCAAATTATCATTTGCCATATCCTCTTGCGAAATGGAAGGGTGAGGTTTGTGGGGCATAAAGTCAAATGGAAAATAATGCAAATTTTGCGTAATTTAAGCAAACAGCTAAAAAACAAGGAAGGAATGCATGTGTTCCACTTAAAAAACATCCAACTACTATATATTTTGTGCAACTGTCATAATGGGACCAGCACTATGTAGAGAGGGCTATTGCTTGGGTAGAAGAGGCACACGTGTCCCATCTCTTTTGCCTACTTTAATTAGCACTTAGAGCCCGTTTGGATTGACTTATAAGTTGGCTTATAAGCTGTTTTCAGCTTTTTTGAGTGTTTGGCTGGCCAGCTTAAAGTCATTTTATGCTTAAAATAAGCTCAAAAAAATAATTGGACTCATTTGACTTAGTTTATCTAAAGCAGCTTATAAGCTGAAAACAGCTTATAAGCCAAAAAAAATAAGTTGGACTACCCCAACTTATTTTTTTCAGCTTATAAGTTGCAAACAGCTTTAAGCTGTAAGTCAATCCAAACGGGCTCTTAGTCGTTTTCTAATGTCAAATGTCATTCACGAGCCTCTGCCTAATAATTTCTATAGGTGGCTTTGTTTGGGTGATTATAATGGAGAGATTATTTTATTGTATTATAACAATAACATATTCAGTATAATTATGAGCATAGACAATTTAGAATTTCTAGAGTATGGGTTCACTATTAAAAAAAGAGCAAAAAAAATTCATTAAGTGGGGATTGATTCTTGAACCTCTAGGTAAATAACTTAACCTGCAACCAAGTGCACTACTGAATCTTTTGTAGCATGTGTTCCTAAAGATAATACAAGATACATTTTAAGAAATATACATATAATATGTCGAGTTTAATCGGATGATCATGTGTTCACGGGACCTTAATTTTACCCCTAAATTCGCCCCTGATTATGAGTCGGGTTGGAGAGGTTGACGTGTATGTAGACCTAATTACCCTTATTTTATGAAGGTAGATAGGTTATTTTCAATATATCATCAGATGGTGTGGACGCAGACCTTATTCCTACCTTATGATTAATATAAAGATATCATTATATTGTGATTAATAATAAAAAGATTATTATGAGCATTTCTTAATTTAATTTCTACATAGTTAATATACGTATTTTTATTCTGGATTCTTGTCATGATTTAATAGAGAGTACTATCGCTAACCAAATATTGCATTAGTTATGTAACGATTTTTTTTAATACGACTAACTAAAAATTGTATTATCTTATGTGAGATCTTATGCTAAAATTAAATATCCTAATACAAGCACCAAACGCCAACTAAATGTCTAGTCATGCCAAAAAAATTATGCTTCAAAACAAACGACCTTTATAGTCACAATATTATTGTTTTCCTTTTTTTGTTTATTATGACTATATTTCTTATATCCTTTAATAGTGCAAACACAAGAGAAAGCCAAAAAAATGAAATAGTATCTGTCGGCCCAACTTTTTACAGCGCAACTGAATTATAGTTGTCGAGTAGTGGTGCTAAACTGCTTAGGTCGTGATCAGCCTAAAATAGTACTAGAAAAATCAACAATTGTGGTGGTCCTTTTAGATTGGTGAATTGATTTTCTCTGTGTAATTTGTATTTGCTTGTTTAATAGTTATATTCTACGAACGATAAATTATTTTAGTTATTGTGTTCGAAACCAAGAAATAAAAACAAATTTTGTATATAAACAGAAAACGTCAATACTAATATATAAATAGAAACTAAAATTTTATTTCGAGCCCATAAAATTTATTGTATATCCTTAAGAAATTTAATCTGCTCGCAATATCAGTAATATTGTATTATTTCCTGAACGAATTACTTTACTGGAATTGATGTACTTCAAATTCCAGTATATTCGAATGCCAAGAAGCAAATCACACGACATTGCTTTCATCTATAAACAATGCAGAGAAGAGAGAAGAAACTGAACTAGAAAATCTATGTTTTAATTCTGAGGCAAGACTTTTATATTTATATCCAACGAGTAGGGAACTTGATGTTTGTTCGGAAAATTAGTAGTGTCTTTACATTGGAAAGGGGTGTGCCTTTTCAAAAAAACGTTTGTTGCTTTTTACGTAAACAGGCGCAGAAAATACTAAGAAAAAATATTTTTGATCCAAAAAATAATCAATCAGGTTATTTGGTTGAAGCTGAGCTACAACAACGATGGCATCAAAACTTGCTCGATCACAACTTTTTAAACTAAGTTTAGAAGTGTATACCTACTTATACCCAATAAATTATTATCCTTTCTCCAATGTGAACAACATCCCTTCATTTCCACAAAAGCTGCATTTTTTTGTGAGGAATGCCCTTCAATGGCACTGTCTTTAATTTTTGCCCCTCAAATTGGTGGTCTTTAATTTTTGTCCTTTGCTAAAAACCCCTTGATTCCAGTTCAAATTCCCGTCCTGTCAAAAAAAAATTTTAAAAAAAAAGTCGCAAGGTAGAGTTTGGATTTGCAAGGCAGAGTTTTACCTCAAACTCTCCTGATCAGGCAGAGTTAGATCTAATTTGAAGAAGGAAGTCATTTGTGGACTGATTCTGACCCTTTACCAGAAGACAAGAGATTCACGGTATGGCTTCAGAAGAGGTATTCATTATACAAATTTAACAAATTGCCCGATTGTTCATTCACTGCGCCTACCTATCTTCAATCACCCAGGAATGTTCACTTGGCCGCCTACCAATGATGCCTTTCACTTTCAGACAGTTCCTCGCGCATGAAAGGACTTTACTTAGAAAGTCAAGATAAGAAAGGATAAAAGATGGTCTACGATCAGGGAATAATTTTTTTGTTAAAGAGAATTGGCCATAGAGAGCGGGGTAGAGTTTTGCTTTCAGGCATGGCAACACTCTACCTACCTGAAGGCAAAACTCTACCTTTGCATTAAGGCAAAAAAAAAAATCAGTTGAAATTTTGCAAAATTCTGCCTTAAGGAATAACTTTTGCCCGAATAGACCTAATTTTGCTACAAAAATCTGCCTTGCGATCCTTTTTTATTTTTTATTGAGCCGGGATTTGAACTCAGGACTTGGGGATATTAGGTGAAGGGCAAAATTAAAAACCACCAATTTGAGGTACAAAAATTAAAGACCAATGCCTTTGAGGGACAAAAATTAAAGACCAGTAGTGCCTTTGAAGGCAATCGTGCAAATGACCCTAAAAGACTGAACCCAAAAGTTATTGGGTCGATCCATTCACGCTAAAAACCCAATAATGAATTCCTTACACCATGTCACAAATGCAAAAATAGATTTAGAATACTAGTATTAAGTAAGTTGGTGTCACATCCCACTAGCTATACTTATTAGTACCATTTTTTAATCATCCGGTATTTGTAATAAATTAATTTAAATTTGCGTGAGAAAAATTGTTAAATGAGTTAAAGCACTCTCAAGTGAAAGGTTTTTATTCTCAATGTTCAAAAGCTAGACTTATGGTTAACAGAGATAGAATAAGAATTTAAAATATGAGTTCGGAATCCTAATTTTTTTTACTTATTGGGTTCTGAATTAACAATTTGTATATATTAGATAAATTTCTTAAGATAAATACAGCATTTGAACAAAAGTTATTGGTTCGGCTATCTCGGAGGCTAGCTCCGCCCCATTGGTTAAGGCTTCAAGAATCCCAACCACCTCATGCGGCATGCCACACGACCTCATATATTTTTTTACAAGTGTTAGTTATTAAAAAAAAAAAAATCAACTTGCAACAAAACAAGGTATAAGCTATGCTCAATTTTATGACGAGCTTATTCAAGTAATCAAACAAATATAATGGACGATTTAATTGTGCAAATTCCAAACTTTCAGCCACTAGTGCAAGTGTTTGAGAGTGTTGTGGAACCTTGGGGAGCGACTGACTTAAGTGATTTGCACTAAAGTCGGGTCAAAATCGCTTTCAAAATAATGACTTCTTTCACGACGCAATGTTAATTGAATAAGTTGTTTTCCTATTTTACTTGGTCTTGATTAATGTTTTCTATTTTTTACTCAATGCGTAACTAAAATAATGAAACAGTTAATAATTATGAAAAAATTTGTGAATATTAACCACTTCAAAACTGAATATTTCAATTAACTTGAAATAACATAAGTGAAAGCGAAGGAAAATGAATGGTCCATAATTTGTGCCTTGGATTTAGGGCATCCAATACATAGGTGATTTTTTAATGATGTCATTAAAGAGTGGCTGGTGAACGATATTTTTACGATTATATATGGCGTTTGAAGTTGGACTATGTTATTGAGAGAATGATGATTGTCTGATTATAAGTTTAAGGCACTTAAATCGATATATAGACTGTTTTTCAAAACATTACTGAAAAGTGAGCATCGAATGATATTTCTATGATATATAAATATAAATATAGCCCAATAGCTACGTTCTACCATTATCATTTTTTTTGCGCAGATTGCCCTTCTTTTGGGCTTGTCTTTAAATTTTGCCCCTCATATTGCTGGTCTTTAATTTTTGTCCTTCGCATTGCAACTCTGAGCGTTCACGCAGAAATCATGAGGTTCTGAGTTCGAACCCCCGTTCAAGCATAAATTAAAAAAAAAATTGCAAGATGGGTCGCGGGTATGCCGGACCCGGCATACACTTGTTAAGGAATTACCAAATTTATGTCGGACCCGGCATACTCATGCCTTATGGGTAGACTTGGCATAAGTATGCCGGGTCCGGCATAACTTTGGGAATTCCTTAACAAGTTTATGCCGGTGGGGGCATACTTATGGGCAAACTTTATGTCGGATCCGACATAAACTTGTGAAAGAATTACCAAAGTTATGCCGGACCCGACATACTTATGCCAAGTCTGCCTATAAGGCATGAGTATGCCGGGTACGACATAAATTTGGTAATTCCTTAACAAGTGTATGCCGGTGGGAGCATAGCGAAATTTAAACTCTGCCTTGCGATTTTTTTTTAAAATTTTGACTGTGTGGGGGTTCGAACCTGGAACCCATATGTTTTAGCCGAATGGCAAAATTTAAAGATTTCAAATATGAGAGGCAAAATTTAAAGACCACCCCAAAAGAAGGGCAATTCTGCGAATTGCCCTACCATTATTAACCAATTTAGATACTCCCTCCGTTCACTTTTACTTGTTTAGTACTTCAAAAATAAATTTTCACTTTTACTTGTCACTTTTAGCATATCAAGAGAAGACAATTTTATTTTTCCTGTTTTACCCATAGTATTAATTACTCACTTTCAATCATTTTTCAAATCCAATAAAAATATGCACCAATTAATACGGGTACATTGATAATTTATGCACTTCATTTGTTATTTCTTAAACAGTGTGAAGAATTTAAAGTGGACAAGTAAAAGTGAACGGAGGGAATACAAGATAGTGAACACAAATGAGCTGCATTCCCATCAGTAAAAAAACCATGATAGCACCATTTATACACTATTTTACTTTACTACTTTTATGAATAAGAGGAGCCTCCCTTCAATGTGAATGGACGGGAAAGCGTTCTGATTCCTAGCCATGCAGTTTAGGTTAACGAAATAATTGTCAAAACGTTGCTACATACAAGGTGCCCATACAAACTTTTACAACTACATGAGAAATGAATTCGCTGTACCCATCAGAAAAGTTACTATAAAACTGTTAAATTTGTATAATAAATTATCAAACTACTTCATATGATTTGCAATAATTATCTCAAAATTTGTTAACGCTCACATAATAGAGCGTGTCTGTAGATTTAGTTAGGATCATTTTATAAAGTAGTTATCTAAGGACATTTTTTGCGGGCAATAAAAACTTCAAAACAAATAAATTATCTACAAAAGAAATTGAAAATCAATTCTTACTGTACTACTGTGTTAGTTTGTATTCATCATACTTAGATATCACACTCCATCATATTTCTCGCCTATAAAAAAGTTGGATCAAATAAACTAAAATGAAGGACATGCATTGTACATGAACTACTTTTGAATTTGTAAGAGATAATTTTTTCATAGACTAAATATTAATTATACTTGATTTATTATAATACTTCTTATTGTATAGGGTAAAATCGGTCTACACCAAGTGGGCGTATCAAAGGATGACGCATGGCGATGGTGACATGTCAGATTTGAGTCAGCAATCGAGGGGCTTCGAGAAAGCATAACAACGCTCCGGAGGAGTAACTTGGCAGCCGCTACCGGAGACAGAAACTACAAAGGGTCCGAAGAAGCATGCCAACTCACCGGTCAAACGTCATTCAATGTATAACTGTTACAAGAAATCCCAAGTCTTCCTCCGGTCTTAAATGTGCATTATTGCCCTTCATTGTCATAGCATTAAATCCCTTTATTACCTTTGATTACCTTTGCATTAATATTGGTAATGAAAAGGGCATGATTTGTGGATCATGCACCCCATAGCTCACTACAAGAAAAAATATATTTGGCAACAATTTTTTTTTGTTGCCATAGATTGATTATTGTTGCAAAAAGTACTTTTGGCAACAAAAAAAATATTTTGTTGCATGAACTTTTCCCAACGGCTGTTATTGCAACAACGTGCAACAACGTTTTTTTGTTGCCAAAAGTACTTTTTGCAACAATAACCAATACTATGGCAACAAAATTAAATTTTTTGGCAACAAAAAAAATCATTTGCCAACAATAAACTAAGTTGTTGCCAAATATATATTTTTTTTTTTGCGATTTCTATACTTTCTTGCAGTGGCTCTAGTATAAATAGATGCGCTCATCTCATTGTAAGGATCATCTGAAAATATATACAAGAATTACCTTGCTCTTAGTTCCTAATTGCTTTTGTTCAACTAAGCTAAGATCTAATTGTTCGCTTGCCCCGAGACTCTAGCTCAAAAGCTTCTCCAAGGCTCAGGCTATTGCTTTAAATTCCTTAGCTTTCTTTATAATTATCTTGCTTAATTTTACATATTATCCCATTATTCAATCATATTGATATACATGTCCTTGATCACGTACACAAATTCAATTGTAACGATTTTCCGTGTAAACACTTATAGTTTGCAATACTTTTTTAATCATTATCTAACTATAGCTTAAGTATAATCGTATTTTTCTTTTTGAATTTGTAATTCTACTTTACTTATAAAGTCCATCATACACATCCCAGCAGTGAACAATTGGACGTCTTCACATACTAGTACACATCCATGAAAATAATTCACCTTTATTGAATGACAAAGTTTATAGTAGTCAAATGGAAGAAAAATCTACTTCTTTGACTTGCAACCATAACCACTACAAGAATTTTAACTTTTAGTGATCAGTTTTGACGAAGGGATATAAATCCGATCCTTAAAAATAATTATAACGACTCGATTTTTTCGTTGTTAAAATTAAAATTTAATATTAACGAGAGAATAATTTAACGACATGATTTGTTCTCTTTAAAGGCTTTTTTCTTGTGGGAAACTTATAATCTTCTGTTTTGGTGCACTTAAGCGACCCTAAATCAAATGGCAAGAACCAAAGTTAGTTTAAATTATTCCATCTTGCTTTTATTCTTGGGTCATCTGCACTTTTGTCCCTATATTGCCGTGGTCTTTTATTTTTGTTCCTCGTTACAAACAATTTTTTTCGAGAGGCATAAATTTATATTTCCACATCATAACATCCACAAGTTATGTCCCGCATGATTTTTATAAGTTCGATTGCTAAAGGGAAAAAATTAAAGATCAGACCATTTGAAGGTCAATTCGTGCAACTTCATCTTATTCTTAACTACATTTAGGCCCCGTTTGGACATGGTTTGAAATCATGGTTTGAAAACATGATTTCAAACCATGTTTGGACATGCAATTTGGATATTTTAAGTTGTATTTTCTCTTATAGACATAAAACTCCCCACAAATTGTGAAAACTATCAAAGCATTCTCAATTCTTATACAATCTTACTAAATGAGCAAGTCATAGTTCATAACAAAATTAGTACACTACTAGAAGGCTTTTCTAAAAAATACTACATCAATTAATCAAACTTTACTTCAATAAAAACAAAAATTTAACATGAATAGTAATGTAACTACTCTTTAATATAATCCTCCCACATAAATTAAAGGTTGGTAGACATAAATAAAGGTTGGTGAAAGTTAATGAGATTGGTAAATGATTGATGGGGGTAATTGCTAAAAATATCTACCAACTTATGGGTCTTTTTTAACAAAATATAAACTTATGGGTTAAATTTTATATTTAGAAAAGTTGAAACCATGATTTCAAACCCCAAATCATGTCTTTTTGAATGATTTAGGGTTTGAAACCATGAGTGAAAATGCATGTCCAAACGTTGGTTTGGGGTCATGGTTTCAAATCATGGTTTGAAAACGCATGGCCAAACGCCTACTTAGCTAGTGTGCAAGATAATGCCCTTAAAATCCTTTTTTTTTTTGCTCGGATTGTTCTTCTTTTGGGGTGGTCTTTAATTTTTGCAACTCAAATTGGTGGTCTTTAATTTTTTTTCCCTTCGCCTAATATCCCAAGGTTCTGGGTTTGAACCCCAGCTCAATAAAAAAAAGAAGGAATTTTGCAAGGCAGAGTGCAGAATTTTGCTTGTAGGAAAAATTCTGCCTTATGGCATAGTTTTGCCCAAGGTAGAGTTTGAAATTCTGTCTGAAGCAGGCAAATTTCTGCATGTTGGCCTAATTTTGCTAAAAAACTCTGCCTTGCAATTTTTTTTTTTTTTTTTGCTGAGCCAGGGTTCGACCCTCAAAACTTATGATATTAGGCGAATGACAAAAATTAAAAAAACACCAATTTGAGGGACAAATATTAAAGACGATCCCAAAATACGGACATTCCTGCTAATTGCCCCTTAAAATCTAATCTAATGAAGCCAAAAAACAATATTTTTATTTTCCCCATGAAAAATCTATCTCTAATGAGGGCAATTTTTTTTCAAAACATCACAGATATTGTTATCGGAATGGAGCCACCAAGAAAGAACTGGAAGAAGAAAAATATGGGGAAAAAATAAACAACAGCACTCAAAGAAGCATTTAATTAATCGAAAAGGACCATTAATTTGCTAATCTCCGCTCAATTCATTTACTTAAATTACTAGGGAAGAGCCACCACAAGAAGTCCAAATATAATTGGGCTTTTAATTATTGATGCTGCCGGCCTTAATATCGTTTTTTTTTCTTTCTGCGGATTGTCCTTCAAACACACTGGTCTTCAATTTTTGCCTCTCAAATTGCTGGTCTTTAAATTTTTTTCTTCGCCTAAAAAAGTGGCCGAAAATCTCCGAGGTTCTGGATTTGAATTCCGGCTCAGTCAAAAAAATAAACAATTTCGCAAGGCAAGAATTCACGAAAGTTAGGCTTTAGTTATGCTATAGTTCCAAGTTAGGCCTTATGAGGCATAACTTCTGTAGTTCTAAATTATGCCTAAGGCAAAAGTTATGTCGGATAAGGGGGTAAAGTTATGAATTAAAATATAACTTCTATATAAAAACTATGTCTAAAGGGATAACTTGCTTTACGAATATTTTTTATTTACTCTACTGGGATTCTACAAAAGTTAGGCCGTAAGGACTAACTTTTGCCCAAATAGGCCTAATTTACTACTAAATTCTGTCTTGCAAATTTTTTTTGCTGGGATTCGAACCCAGAGTCTCAGGTGTATTTTTCGGCCGCTTAAAGTGCCGAAGGTCAAAAATTAAAGACCAGCAATTTGAGGGACGAAAATTAAAGATCATCCCCCAAATAAGGACATTTATGCGAAAGACCCATTAATATCGTCTATTCGATATGGACGGGCCCGGAAAAATCTCTCACTGGAAAACTTTGGTTGGGTTAGCCATTATTTGTACGATATTTAAAGTTTAGCCATCATTTGAAATATAATTGAAAAATAATCCTATTTCATTGCAAAAATATTTCTATCCAAAAAGACAAATTCTAAACTTCTTGGAGTTCAAACATTTATTAGGTCAAACTCAAATAAAAACTGGAGTTTAAAATTCTTCGTAATCCAAAGTTTTCATGAAGTTCTGAATAGCCACAGTTTAAACTCTAGCATTTCATGGAGTTTGATCATGAAAAGTTCTTGGAGTTGTTTCATGTTTTAGCTAGAGTTTTTTATCCAATTTTATTTTCGCTTTAAAATACGGTTAAACTTTGAGTAGTTTTGAATATAGTAAAATATTAATTAGCAGTCTTAAAAGTAACTATTTTCCCATTTATACTTCACTCACTACTACAAACTTTAATTTCGATAGGATAGGATAAGTTAAAATTTATCATTTTTACCGGCAAAAGTAAAGAATTTATATTAAACAAGAACTTTAGTCGGTTGCACATAAGAAAAAAAAGCCTCATTGACAAACCAAACAAGAAAATCACCTCTTAAGACCTCATTTACAAGAGAAATATCAACTTTATGGCTTTGAGTATTAAACTTCCGTTTCCGGAGCCAAAATGGCATATTTTTGCACCTAATAGCCCAAAATAGGCTGCCTTTTTTTTTTATACCACAATGGGTATTTCGTTGGATAACCAACGAAATACCCACAATTAGCACTGTTCATAGCCAGAATTTTCAGTTGCATTTCGCTACACTTATAGCGAAATGTAACAATTTTTTTTTTTTTGCATTTCGTGAATATATCAACGAAATAGTATATATTTATATATATATTTTTTTATATTTCGTGAATAATGAACGGAAAATGATCTTTTTTTTGCATTTCGTGAATATATCAACGAAATAGTATTTTTTATTTTTTTTATTTCGTGAATAATGAACGAAAACTGTTTTTTTTTTTTTTTTTTTTGCATTTCGTGAATATATCAACGAAATAGTATTTTTTTGGTTTTTTTTTTATTTCTTGAATGAACGAAACTGGTTTTTTTTTTTTTTTTTTGCATTTCGTGAATATATCAACGAAATAGGTATTTTGTTTTTGGTACTTCTATAACGCAGTAAAATACTGCGTTATATAAACAGTACAAAAAAAATAAAATTGGCCAACTTTATTTTTTGCAACACTTAGTGTTATTTTTCATACTTTGACCAATAATTAGTCGTGTGTCAAGACTCCGAAACGTCAATATTTTATATAGAACCTGATATTTTTTTCTGCGTACAATAATGTAGGCCCAATACATCAAGGATACGTAGACGTTCGGATCGTCATTTTAGGGGTTGAAAAAGTGGCCGAAGAAAGTTTTGTTTGAAAAAACTTAGTGTTTTTTCCATACTTTGACCAATGATTAGTCGTGTGTCAAGACTCCGAAACGTCAATATTTTATATAGAACCTGATTTTTTTTCTGCGTACAATAATGTAGGCCCAATACATCAAGGATACGTAGACGTTCGGATCGTCATTTTAGGGGTTGAAAAGGTACCCGAAGTAAGTTTTGTTTGAAAACTTTAGGGTGTTTTATTTTTTAAGATTTTGATTTAAGCGTGTTATTTTTTAATCAAGACATAACTTTATTTTGAATATAAATATAATTCTAAAAAATATAGGGACAAAAACTAGTTGTAAAGTCGTCAAACTTTAGATGGTCATAACTTTGCGCTCGGACGTCCGTTTTACGCGTTCTTTTTTTTGAACTTGCGTATTTTTTCGAGATCTATGCGGACAAACTGTCAGTAGGCAGTTTGGCCGAGCCGATTTTTAAAAAAATACCTTTTATCCCATTCAATTTCGATTTCCCCCCAAATTGGCGTGAAATTTTCAGTTTTATTTACTTATAAGATATGATACGCAATAAATTTCAATGTAAAAATCCTGGGGTAATGTAGCTGTGAATGTCAATTTCACTTCTACGGTTTCAATGTTTGAAAATAAAGCTGACTAATTTTCTCGACATACAAAGTTGAATAAAATAACCTTACAGTCAAACACTAAGTTTTATCAAACAAAACTTACTTCGGGCACCTTTTCAACCCCTAAAAATGACGATCCGAACGTCTACGTATCCTTGATGTATTGGGCCTACATTATTGTACGCAGAAAAAAATATCAAGTTTTAAATAAAATTAAAACCATAACGATATGGAGAACAGAAAAACGGTAAAAAAAAAAAGGGGTCGGGGGGGGGGGGGGGGGGGTTTCGTTATATACATGTGAAATGGAACAAAACATTTCGTTGGTATATAAACGAAAAAAAAAAAAAATCCTATTTGGTTTTTATATAAATGAAATACAAAAAAAATATATATATTCATCCTATTTCATTGGTATATGAATGAAATAATATATATATATATATATATATATATATATATATATATATATATATATATATATATATATATATATATATATATATATATATATTCCTATTTCGTTTTTATATAAATGAAATGAAAATAAAATTGTTTTCCTATTTCGTTTTTTAATACACAAAATGCAAAAAAAAAAATATAATTTCCTATTTCGTTTTTTTATTCACGAAATGCAAAAAAAAAAAAAAAAAAAAAAAAACAGTTTCCTTCATTAATACACGAAATACAAAAAAAAAAAATCAGTTTCGTTCATTAATTCACGAAATACAAAAAAATAAATAAATAAACTTATTTCGTTCATTAATACACGAAATGCAAATATATATATATATATATATATATATATATATATATATATATATATATATTTTCCAATTTCGTTTTTATATGAACGAAATAATTTTTTTTTATCCTATTTAGTTTTTTAATATACGAAATGCAAAAAAAAATTATAATTTCCTTTTATTCACTA
Organism: Lycium barbarum; assembly: GCF_019175385.1. Lineage (NCBI taxonomy): Eukaryota > Viridiplantae > Streptophyta > Magnoliopsida > Solanales > Solanaceae > Lycium > Lycium barbarum. Next base: position 113,358,011 of record NC_083347.1, on the reverse strand, counting down.
AATACAAAAAAAAAAAAAAAATTAAACCTATTTCGTGAATTAATTCACGAAATGCAAAAAAAAAAAAAAAAATCAGTTTCGTTCATTTAATTCACGAAATAGATAAAAAAAAAACCTATTTCGTGAAAAATTCACGAAATAAAAAAAAAACACCTATTTCGTTGATCGTGTCACGAAATGCAAAAAAAAAAAAACAAATCAGTTTCGTTTTTATTCACGAAATAAAAAAACAAAAAAAAAACACCTATTTCGTTGATTGTAGCACGAAATGCAATAATAATAATAATAATAATAATAATAAATCAGTTTCGTTGATTTAATTCACGAAGAAGAAAAAAAAAAATTAGGATAAGTCTATTTCGTGAATTGATTCACGAAATGCAAATAATTTTTTTTTTTGTTGCATTTCGCTACAAGTGTAGCAAAATGCAACTAAATCCGGCTATGAACAGTGCGTTGTGTGGGTATTTCGTTGGATAACCAACGAAATACCCATTGTGGTAAAAAAAAAAAGGCAGCCTATTTTGGTCTGATGGCTGCAAAAATAAGCCATTTTGACTCCGGACTCTTAAACTTCCTATCTATATATACACAAACAAATGTAATATCATCCAAGTATTGCTTGAGGTAACTGTAATATTATTTTTATTTTTGCGAAGAATTTTTTACACAAATGTAATAGTAGTACCCTAAAAAGGTAATCCACTTATTGTTTTTATCTGAAACCAAGTTAGTAATAGACCACAATTTGTATTCTAGTTTTTTTTTTTTCACCGCTGTCCAATTAAATCTGAATTATTCTGTCTTCATATTATAATATCCTCCCGCATTTCTCCTCTCTCTACCCCCAATTTTTTTTTGTTTTTTCAAAACTATGTGAGTAAGAAAAGTAAATGTCTTAAGCTTATGAGTTTGAAATACAAAGGACAATTCCTCCATAAAAAGGGTCATAAATTAATTTGACAAATCTTATTCATGTTCCAAATAAAGAAGCAAGCACAATAAGCGTGATATGGATTATGGAGCGTATGAGAATGAAATAAGTTTTTCAAAATTACTTTTTCACGTTTTCATGAAAATTTCAACACTGTACAAACAGTTTTTTCTTTGTTTTAAGATTTTTGGCTAAATTTATAAGCTGATCGAACTAGCTTAAAAGTACTTTTTGATTTATGTACGCGTTTGATAAATATTCGAAGTGCTTATCACTTATACAATCAAGTGTTTATAATCAGGATAAATCAAAAGTTATAAGTTGGTTACTCCTATCTTATTATTGTTTAACAACTTATTAGCACTTCGATTTGATCAAACCTTTTACGGTTTATCTCTAATATCTTTTATAATCTGCGAAATACTCTTCCTAAAACATACGTAACTTTTAATTATCTCTCGATTATATTTTCAGTCGTCATTATTTAATGTAAAAATACTTCCTTTTTCTTTTTTTGTAAATATCCTTAAGGATATTTTAATCATTTTAATAGAAAAATAGATTATTAAAGTTTTTTACTAAATACATCAACTACTTATTATCAGCTTCAACACTTAAAAGTACTTTCAAAATTTAACATTTTTTTGTTGCCTTTAATCAGCTAATCTAAACAGAATTACCGAATAAAATTACCTTGAAAAATACCCTCATACGATGTTTCATTAGAGTATGTTTGGACGCAGTACCTTTTCTTTTTTTATTTTAAAAAAATCTAAAATTTACAGTGGCCTTTCGGTATAAAAAATGTTTTAATAGCATCCTAAACTTTTCCTTATAAACTTTTCCTTCATAAGAGAATCCAATGAAAAACAAGTTGTACAACATTAGGTCTTTAATCCTTTTAATATTCACATAGGATCCTTTTATAATTAATACTATAACATCCAATTTAACACATTATCATTTTGTTCCATTTAGAAAATTCGTTTGTAACTAACCAAATTCTCTTCTTTTTTTCCCCCTAAATTATAAAATTATTTCACATGTTATTTAAATTTTTTTTTTTATCAACATACTTTGTTCGGTGATGATCGATGGGGTTGACATGTGTGAAAATATTTTCTTATCGACATATTTTGTTCAACATGGATTATTGATCAAACAAAAGAAGGAAGTATTTTAACAATTTTAAAGTGCCATATACAATTACGACAAAATTTGATATATGTATGATTTAACCATAATTCATTACGAACCACTAACAGTTATGGTAGGACGAGTATAATTCTTTCACCTTTAATCAGTTAGATTAGAAAAACAATCTTGGTAGGATATGCTTCCCCTTCTAATAGGTTTGACGCCGCGCAAGTTTAGATTAATCAAGTCTCGACACAAATATCGAACACAATGGGAAACCAAAAAAATAACCACTAAGAGAAGTTTTTTCTTGGATAAAAATTTATCCACACCAGATGTTTACACCAAATCAATATATTCAACTATCACTTAATCATGGTTAATTAATGTATATATATTCACTTCGTATAATCACTTAACCATGATAAGTTGTATTGATTTATTACAAACACCCGATGTGGGTAAGTATTTACCTTTTTCTTGTTTTGACTCCAAAATAATTTTTAAAAATGCAGATATACCTTTTTTTTCGGATAATTCCTACAGATCACAAAAAAATCTAATTGTCAAATCAATTTCTCCCTCCCAAAAATAAATTTTTTAAAACGACAGACTATTTTGTAGTTTAAAAATAAAGTGCGCGCAGCTTAAATTTGCGAAGGACCGGTCCCATTGCTTCTACTTGGCCCGGCATCTATTAGTGTGACATCCTTGTTGGTATCCTCATTGGACTAGGGCTGATTCATAATAGTGACACAACATATCATCACACGTTCGGACTATCTACCAAAAATTGTTTTGAGAATCCACTTTTAAGGTAAAGGTAGTGTTTCAAATTTTTTGATAGATGTCGGATTCTTCAAAAATTTCAGTAGATGTCGGATTTTTCAGAAATAATATATTTTTAAAGAATATAATATCAATGCAATAATATTTTCAAAGAATCTGAACGATATAAAGAAGAGCGGTTGTAATTTTGAACAATGAGCTTCTTGTGAAGACACGTATGCGGAAGACAATGAAGGTGATGAATAAATTGTATTACTCATAATTAATCAATGGTAAGTAATGAAGATTTGGATTTCTGAGCTTAAAACCATCATGAACTTTTTTGTTATCATAAATCACTTTGCGATCATGTCTTCGAAAAATAGCAATTGTTATGGAGTTTCAATTTTTAGAGGCCATGTTATTAGGTTTCACCTATAAAATTTGAAACGTCATAACATTTTAGCATAAGTCAATTCCAGGGGTTGAATGAAGCAGGAAATGAAGCATGGTGTCTCTAGAAGTGTCTGGTCTTGAATTTTTGTCCCACTTAACAAAATTTAGAAAAAATGACCTCAACTTGAAAAAATTTGATGGGAAGAATTTTTGTTGCCATCAAGCATGAGTTCTGACTTTTGCTTATAAGTCCAAACTTGTGGTCAATTGAGTTGATTTACTGTCTTGAAATATCCTGAATTTCTGTCTTACATGCAAAATTTATTTATGTTCACAACTTATGCCCGATGGGCAACAAAAACTTTGCCTCCATTGTCCATCAAGCATAAGTTCTAACTTTTGCCTATAAGGCAGAACTTGTGGTCAAGTGAGTAAGTTCACTGTCTTGAAATGTTATGAACTTCTTGCCTTATAGGCAAAACTAATTTATTTCCGCACCTTATGCCCAATGGGCAACAACGCTTTGACTAATTAAATTTTGAAGCAGAGGCTATTTCTTAAAAAATTGTTAAGGGGGCCAAAACATCAAGATCGCGCTTTGTGCATAAATGCCATTTGTGAACTTGGTCCCAAAAAAAGAAAAAGAAAATGCAAGGTGGGCTTTGAAATTGTTATGCTACCATACTTGGGCCTTAATGACATCTTTTATTTTGGGGGTAAAGTACGTATATATACATATTAAGTAGAAATATTTACGAAACGTGATGAAAGTTTTCTATTTACAAAACATAACATTACAAATCCTATACAAAACATACTTTTACAAAAAAAATTAATTTTTTATTTATTTTTGTAAAAAAATATTTTTATTTATTTTTTGTTTTAAAAAATTTATGTATGAAAGTTTTATGAAATGTGTATATCTCCCTCAAGGCTTAAAAAATTCGCTCAAAATTTAGTGTATGAAAACGGTATGAGATGTATATATCTCGTTTAAGGTTTAAAAGATCCGCTCAGAATTGTGTGTATGAAAACGACATGAAATTTGTATCTCTCTCAAGGCTTAGAATTTCGCTCACATTTTCGTGTATAAAGTTCATGTTAGATTTCTATAAAATTAATACAACTATAACAACATTGTATACAACTTTGATACAACATTCAAGATTTAAAATAATCGCTCAAATTTTTGTATATGAAATGTGTATATCTTGGTCAAAACATAAAACGTTCGCTCAAATTTTGTGTATGAAAAACGTGTGAAATGTGTATATCTCAATCAAGGCTTAAAAATTACGCTCAAAATTTTATGTATGAGAATGGTATGAAATGTGTATATCTCTCTCAAGACTTAGAATTTCATTCACATTTTTCGTATATAAAGTTCATATTAGGTTTCTGGAAAATTAATACAACTACAATAACATTGTAACAACTTTCATACAATATTTAAGGCTAAAAGATTTCGTTCACAATTTTGTGTATGAAAACTATATTAAAAATTTCGCTCACACATGCACATTTCATTTTCATACAGCTTTCATATACAAAAATTTAAGGTAATTTTTTAAGCCATTGAGCAAGCAAAAAAAAATTTAATTTGTTTTAAATTTAAAAAAAAATATTTTTTCAAAAAATATTTTTAATTTAAAAAAAATGAAAAATATATGAAAATCCTTCATGTTTGGTAAAATATCATTATGTTTTGTAAATAAGGAAAATTATCTATATATTATGTAATAATGAGTCTTAAGTAGGTACCCTATGTCATTTTCCCTTTTATTTTTCATTTTTTTGCGCGGATTGTCCTCTTTAAATTTTCCCCCTCAAATTGTCAATCTTTAAGTTTTGCCCTTCGCTTGAAAAGGTAGCCGAAAATATCCTGATGTTCTGAGTTCGAACCCCCGCTCAATCAAAAAAAATAAAAATCGCAAGGCAAGACTTTGGAATCCTCAAACTTTTGTCTTAAAAAAAAAAAAAAAACTAACACACAATTTTTTTTTACATAAGTAGGTTTCGCGCACAGATTCTGTGTGCGATAAGACCAAAGTGTAACTTTACACATAAGTCCTTTCGCGTAGGCCTCCATAAAAACTCTAAAATACTTAGCCAATTTTCAACAAACTCTTTTCCTTCATTTCCTCCATTTTCACCCCTTCAACACACTTTTGCACCCCAAAAAACACGTCTCAATGCTCCGAAACCTCAAACTTTGCTATAGAACCCGATGTTTGTGAATGCGGTTATTATTGTAAGCTAAAATTATCAAAGACCCCAGATAATTCGGGTCGTCGTTTTTGGCGTTGTAAAGTGCCTGAAGATTATTTATGCTATCTAGTTGTTGTTTATTATTTCTATGTATTTTGTTTATTAAGTTTAATATTCCTATGTATTTTGTTTTTACTAGTTGCACCCTTTCATCTATAATGTAATATGCACCCTTTATGTACTAATTTATTTTAGTTTTTTCTTTAAATTATCAATTATTGAACTTTTTATGTATTATTAACTCTACAACAACAACATACCCAGTGAAATCCCACAATGTGGGGTCTGGGGAGGGTAAAATGTACGCAGACCATACCCCTATCTCGGAAGACAGGGAGGCTGTTTCCGAAAGACCCTCGGCTCAAGAGAAATCACAACGAGAAAGGTTAGATAAGTATAAGCAGTTCAAAGCAGAATGTAAATGAAACTAAAGAAAGCGAATAAGTCAAAATAAAGCAGTCTAAAAAAAGGGAGCAGTAGCTACCACAGATAAATAAGATAATCGAAGTACAAGAAACCACATATAGTAGCAAGAAACAAAGGACAATAGACTATAGATCGAAACAACGACTACCTACTAGCCTTCTACCTTAATCTGAGTCCTCCAAAACCTCTTATCTAAGGTCATGTCCTCGGTAAGTTGAACCTGCGCCATGTCCTGTCTCAACACCTCTCCCCAATACTTTTTCGGCCTACCCCGACCTTTTCTGAAACCATCCATAGCTAACCTCTCACACCTCCGCAGTGGGGCATCTGTGCCTCTCCTCCTCACATGCCCAAACCATCTCAGCCTCGCTTCCCTCATCTTGTCCTCCACTGATGCTACTCCAATCTTATCCCGAATATCTTCATTCCTAATCCTATCTCGCCTGGTGTGTGATGTGGCGTGATTTTACGCCACAATCGATGCTTTTTAACTATAAGTTTTACTTGTTTTTAAGCAAGTCTATGTTATTTTACGTGGTTTTTAGTATGTTTCAGGTAATACGGGGTCTCTAGAGCCAAAGTGTGGAAAACAAGCAAAAAAACTGCAAAACTGGAAACAACTGGAGGTTCTGGAAATTATTGGCGAAATATTGCTCTGCGCGTTCGCGCATGAATATCACGCGTTCGCGGTCACGCGCGTCCGTGACTCTGCGCGAACGCGCAGTGAACACACGCGTTCGCGCTGAAGTAAGGCGAGTGGAGCTGACGCCATCCACGCGATCACGCAGACACATGGCGCGATCGCGTTGAAGGAATTTCAGGCCAGACCGAACAGAACTCGGATTTTTATGATTTTTGATATTCCAGTTCCTATAAATAGAAAACTAGGGCAAAACATTAGATATCTTTGGCAGCTTTCACAAGTTGGAGGCTAGGGTTCCTACATAAATGTTCTCTCTTCTATTTAATCCTTGTTGATGGAAATCTCTTGGTGACAATTAAGATTGACACTCTTGTTGTGCTTATTTATTCATTTGCATTATTCTTAATCAAGTAAGTTTTTGCTATTTTAATTATTCTTGTTCTTGAATGTTTTCAATGGATTAGCTAACCCTTGAACTCGCCCATTTACTTTGTTTGAAACTCGGAAGAGGAAGAACGGAGTTGGGATAGAATAATTAACATGAATTTGGGGCGTTAACCCTCATCTAATGCAAATTGACCTAGGAATAGGCAATACCACTTGTAGCCATATTCGGGTGTTCTTAATGCTCCTAATTGCTTGAGGGATCTTCAATTGGGTAGTCTAGTTAATCTTCGGAAGAAGTTAATTTAGAGTCATTATCCGAGGCTAAATAACATAAACTTGCTATTATTTATAATTCGTGAAATAAATTGGATCGTTACTTGAGAAGTAGTTTCCTTTATTCCATTCTTGTTGCCATTGATCAATTTACTTGCTTTCTAGATTAGAATTTATATTTTCATATTTTATCAAAACCTTATCAAAAACCACCATTGATGCGTTCGGGCATAGCTATTGTTAGTGATAATTCCTAATCTGCTTAAATCACCTACATATTGTTCTCTGTGGGATTCGACCCCAACCTTGTTGGGTTACTATATTTGACAACGTCCGCGTTATACCATTAATAGGTGTAATTTGAGCGTATCAGTGTGCCCACACATCCATCGCAACATTCTCATTTCCACAACTTTCATCTTTTGGACGTGAGAGCTCTTGATTGCCCAACACTCTGCCTCGTACAACAAAGTCAGTCTCACAACCACTTTGTAGAACCTGCCTTTAAGTTTTGGCGGTACCTTCTTATCACACAGCACTCCTGAAGCAAGCCTCCATTTCATCCACCCTGCGCCAATACGATGTGAGACATCATCGTCAATATCCCCATTTTCTTGTATAATAGACCTGAGATATTTGAAACTTCTTTTCTTTGGGATGACCTGGGTACCAAGCCTCACTTCCACGCCAGACTCATGTGTCACGTCATTGAACTTGCACTTCATGTACTCTGTCTTGGTCTTACTCAACTTGAACCCTTTAGACTCCAGAGTATAAATTAAAAATAGACTTAAACAATCAAAGCAAATTTAAAACTTACTAATTTTTTTGTTATTGATGACTTCATCATAAACTAACAATACAAATTAACTGCATGAGTCAGAAATTTAAAAGAACTTAAATAACCCCTAATCTTCATCAGAATATAAGTCCTCAATATCGTTCTCAGAAAAATATTGGCGGTTTCTTAAGACACATCTTTTTTTCAGTAGATGTTAGTTCTCTACTCGTTGATAATGCTTGTTCTTCGGCCAACTTTAGCATGTAAAATCTACAACGTCTTGCCAGCATTTTGTTTTTCTTTTCTAATCCTTTGTACGGCAAGCTCGCAGGTTTCTGGACCTACTCGAGGCATGGTTATTGAGTACCTTGTTGGGATTGGAGCGTTGAGATTTTTCACGTCACGAACAAGTCGTTCTGATTCGGCAAGCCGATGTGACCATTCTCGGCGTAAACTGCAATAATATTCTCGCCGATCTGAATATTTCACAATGCAGAAATCATCATTACGCTCTATAAAAAGGTGGAGATTTAGCTCGTCTAGTTTGAAATCACTGTTATCACTCGAAAAACTGCTATAATTTGAACTCTCATCATCACTGCTATTTGGTTCTTTTGGAAGGAGTAAAGACCAAGCTGCGTTTCTACTACTCGATATTGAATTCGTTGTAGTGTAATAACAAAGAAAGGGCTACTTATATAGTTGCAAACCCCCATGTACCCCTAGTTGGGAGGGGGGCGGTCTTTATGACCCTACCTACTTACTTTATATAAAAAAATATTAATCTTCATCAAACATCTCATAGTCCGAATTCCACTTGGATCTAAATCTTGTGCTACCATGTACACCATATTCTACCCTAAGATAACGTATTTAGATCTGATTGTTCTCTTCACGAAAACGGTTAAGAGCAAAATTAAACTCTTGTGGAATTCCACGATGCATTGACATAGCACATTTTTTTGGGCGTTTGACCCCTACTGGCGCTAACTTGTGCTCCAATGCTGCAGCCTCCCTAACACGCCAATCTCACTCCTCTCTCATTTTATTATTGTATTCTCGATTAAATCTGTTGTTAGGGTTATTTGAGTATTGAAAATCATCATCTAGTTCACATGTCCTATCCATTGCTTCGAATATGTTTCCTGGGTAAAACATGTAATAGAATCAAGATTACCAAATTAGGTGTAGAATGACATGATAACTCGTTTTAATGTGAATGCTTCCTGAAATTGCCAATCATGTTATATATAGTACTTCATTATTTGACCGTTTTAATATGACTCTAACTTGGATTGCGCACCATTTTAATGCGCAATATAAGTGTTGATTTGACAACACACCACGCATGACAGTTTCAGGAATCTATGACACATAAAGGCTTGATTTGACAATACAATGCTGCATTATTTGACAGTTTTAATATGACTCTGTTATACCCCGTATATTTATGCGTCGAATTATTCGCAAGTAAATCGACTCAAGTTAAAGGCAGAACCATTTTCGGACATGAAAGAGAAATCTTTAATTTTCAATGTTAATTAGAACATAAATTAGTTATAAATTTTATTTAGTGTAAAATATTATTGGAAAATGAGGGACTAATTAATTATGATTAAATTATTAAGTAGGGATTATTTTTTAATTAATTTAATTAAGGCACTAAGGTCCTATATATTATATAGGTGTTGAAATACAACTTGGATAATTTTGTAATATAATAAAATATTAAAATAAGAGTGGAAATCCACGGCTAATGAAATATGGAATGCTCTAGAATGTATTTGTTTTTTCTTCTAAAAGGTACCAACAACACTTTCCACTCCAAAAGAAACAAATAGCAACGTTACTTTCCAAAGCATTGCAGCAAGTTGATATAAAGGAAAAATTGGCAGCAACTTTTTTTTTCTCTTTTCTATCTCACGTTATTAGGTGAGCTTAGAGGATCATTTTCTTTATTCCATTTTGAAGAGAGAAGTCACGGCCATGGTTGCCAAGAGAAAGGCCATACGGCCATCCATGGTTGAAGGAAAGAAATAATTTTGTTACTATTTTAATTAGGCTTCAAGTGTAGTACAAATTCAAGGAGGTGATAGTAACATTGGATTTTAAGTTGAAGAAGAAGAAATTGCGAAATTAGAGCAATTAAGAGTAGAAATTCCTCCGAAAAAAATTAAGGTAAGATTTTCTTGTTTTATGATGTAATTGTTTTAATAGTATTGTAATGGAATTATTATAATTGGATTGGACGAAATTGGAATTAAGAAAATGCATGAAATCGATGTTATAGGAAATTGTGGGCTGAATGGTAAAAATTTTACATGTACCTCTCTGTTGTTGGTATTCCTGTGTCAACAGGAGAATAATTGAAAATTCGGGTTAGGCGAATATATAGAGGAAATGCTGCCCGATTTTCGTCAAATCCTTAAATACTCAAAAATCCTTAACGATAAAGTATAAGTTAAAGAATAAATTTTACAAGCGATGGGCTACAGCTTTATGGACTAGAAAGTATGGTTATTGACGATAACGTTATTTTTATATTAAATAGGCTAAAAGAGCGACAAAGCGAACGGTTTTGCGATTGGTCATTAACAGGTATGTAAAGCTATCCCGATCATTCTTTTGGCATGTCCTAGGTGTACTAGGATCGGATTCGGGCCTCGAAAAATATTCTGCTCACCGGAATCCGCGTATGAAATTGTCACTATTTCATTCAATAGGATTGAACTCTTTAAGTATGCCTTGTTGAAAAATTATGCAAACTTCCCCAAACTGCTTAGAAAGTTATGGAATGTCCCTAAGACCTTGGTAGGTGACCCCATAAGCTTAATATGCGCAATTTGAGCCCACCGTTTTACTTGTCCCGAGGTGGGCCCACAATTTCCGATTTTACCCTTTACGTGTTTATGACTTGTCTTCGAGCATTTTTTTAAGAAATATTCTAACTACTCTCTTAACTACTAAATAAAAATTGTTTTAATATTTCATTAAGCCTTATGAATTGTTTTGGAACTTGAAAACGATCTCAGAAAAATTATGCTTTCGTAACCCATTTTGACATTCGAATTTCACTTACCTTGACTCCGTCCGATTTCATTGATTTGATCTGTCATTCGATATGCTTCATTGAGTCTCTGGAAATATATATGGTATTTTTATTGCATTTAGTTTCTCACTACTCCATTCGTGGATGCCCCAATGTTTCCCACACTGAGCCCGGGCCAGGATATGTAATCAAGCGCATTCCATTGCATTGTTCGCCATGCCTCGATGGTGAGGGGGCAGGTATACATGTACATGGGTTGTGGAGTATGCTGTGCCATGTACATATATTCTGATATATAATGATATGATATGGCCATCTGATATGTTTGACATGTGCACATTCTGATATGATATGATATGTTACGGAGTTATTCCCTACTCTGGAGTTATGCTGTGTTGTGGCGCCAGTGTCGGGGTGGCGACCACGTTCTGTTTACCCAGTCCCGTAATGGGACCAGATACGACATATGTTTTCTGCATGCATTATTTATGCTTTATGATCAACATTTTGATATTCTGGATATTCCGTTCATTTTCTGTACCTTCTGCTTCGGTTATGACTTTGTTTACTACGTTCCGTGCTTTACATATTCAGTACATTTTCCGTACTGACCCTCTTTCTTCGGGGGCTGCGTTTCATGCCACGCAGGTACAGACGACCGATTTGCTGATCCGCCCGCTTAGGATCCTATTCTGCTGTCTCGGAGTGCTCCTTTGTCCGGAGCCTATATTTTGGGTACAGACTTTTCTGTTGCACATATGTATGTTATTCAGGGGTATAACGGGGCCCTGTCTCGTCTTATGATTCTGTTATGATCTGTAGAGGTCTGTAGACATACATGTGGGTTGTGTATATGTTTTGGGTTGATATGTTTTGCGATAGCCTTATCGGCTTCCCCGCATTGTATCTGTTTATCTGTGGTAATTAGTAACGTTATTCGCCTTCTATATTTGTTCATCCTGTTTATATGCTCGTTTGGGTTACTGGGTACGTACGGGTGTCCAGTACGGACGCTAGTCGCGGCCTACGGGGTTAGGTCGTGACAGACTCTCACTTGTATTGTGCACCATTTTAATGTGTAACGTAAGTGTTGATTTGACAACACACCACACATGACAATTTCAGGAATCTATGACACATAAAGGCTTGATTTGACAATACAATGCTGCATTATTTAACCGTTTTAATTTGACTCTCACTTGTATTGCGCACCGTTTTAATGCGCAATATAAGTGTTGATTTGATAACACACCACGCATGACAATTTCAGGAATCTATGACACATAAAGGCTTGATTTGACAATATAATGCTGCATTATTTGACCGTTTTAATATGACTCTCACTTGTATTGCTCATCATTTTAATGCGCAATGTAAGTGTTGATTTGACAACACACCACACATGACAATTTCAAGAATCTATGACACATAAAGGCTTGATTTGACAATACAATGCTGCATTATTTGACCGTTTTAATATGACTCTCACTTGTATTGCGCACCATTTTAACGCGCAATGTAAGTGATGATTTGACAACACACCACACATGACAATTTTAGGAATCTATGACACATAAAGGCTTGATTTGACAATACAATGCTGCATTATTTGACCGTTTTAATATGACTCTCACTTGTATTGCGCACCATTTTAATGCGCAATGTATAATTTGACAATACACTACGCATGACAATTTCAGGATTCTATTTAACATGAATATTGGACGAGTGAAAAACTCTTCAATTTCATAAGTCTAAGCCTTACAAGTCATTGAAAAAAATCAAAGTTCAGAGAAAAAATGTCTCAAAATGCTTCAACTGTTAGGGTTTCACTATTTTGGGATGGAGATATCGTTGAGGACAATTACTCCGTTCGTTATAGTATCAGACCAAAAGCCCATGTTAAATTTCCAACAACTTTAAATTATGCAACACTAGTCAGTTACATACACAAAAGAATGAAAACTACATCCACTGAGTTTGGAATCTCAATAACAAGCAGATATCCACAAACAATATCAAACGGTGTAGTGCGTTATGACATGCACAATGTCAACGATGATGAATATTTGAGTGATTATTTGGGATCGCCGGAAGAATATAGTGATTTAGTATCCATTAATGTTCTTGAGATTTATGTTGAAAAGATACCTCAAGAAGAAGTCTCTCAAGTCCAGCCTATTCATGATAACACTTATGGGGACTGTAGTTCTTATGGAGACATTTTGAGTGGTAAATATGCATTTTTATATTATTATTGTGTGTAGTAGCACGTGTTTGTTGTATGAATTGGTAAATAACCATTTTTCAAATCTTTATAAGAGCTATTCTCAAAACTCGTCAGTGGTACCAAATATGGATGTTGGTCAATCCTCTCAGTTCGGTGGAGTTGATCATTCTCCACACCATGGTAATGCTTATCAACATCAGTAAGTTCATCACCTTGATAGTTCATCACCTTGATATTAAATAATTCACATATATATATATATATATATATATATATATATATATATATATATATATATATATATATATATATGATGTTGGTATTTAAAATATGTTACTTTTCGTGTAGGAGGAGGAATGCACTTGATAATGAAGATTTTTCAAATTATTATGAGTCATCATCGAGTGATGATGATGAAATAGCTAATAATGCAGAGGTAACCGATGATGAAGGTGATGATGATGTTCAAGTTGGTAAGACCAACAATATTCCTCAAAGCCAAAACCAACAAGAACCAATGCACCACCACGTACAACCACCGATAGCGGAAAACCCAACATCTGAAAGCCCAATTCAGTGGCATTCTAACAATATTCCTTATCTTGACAGCCTGCAAGGTCGTGATGATGCATTTGTCTTCACAAGAGAAGATGATCATAGTCGCCTAAGAATCTGGATTGAACCAAAGGATCTCAACAGAGATATGAAGGCTAATTTGTAGACGACGGTATCAAGGCTGTCAGTGGTTGCTTCGGGGAATTGTTAAGCCTGATGGTATGTGGGCTATCACAAAACTCAGCTAAAACCACACTTGTGATATGGAAGACAATCGAGCAGATCATTATAATTTAGATACAAACATGATGCTCAAGTGTTACTTAAAGACGTTGCCGAAACGCTAAGGTAACTTATCCTACCTAGTACATTATATGTCTTATATAAATTAAAAGATCATTACTAAATGTTGTTTGTTTAAACTTGTGCAGGATCCCCATCAAAGATTGCATTAGAAACGTTCAAACTGTATATGGTAAAACTATAAGCAACAGAAAGGGATTTCTCAGGCGTGTTGACACCGAATTTTTGACCTCCCATAATTTGTTTTGATACCCAGAGTTCTTGATTATCAAACAGAGTGAAATCTGTATTTTCATAAGCGAAAATAATTTTATAAAATTATTTATCCAATTTTTCATAATAAAGTAATTTCTATAATAGTTTAAATTAATCTAAGTATTTTATAATTATGATATTTTGCTAAATTAACCGAGAGAAAATAGTTTACAGCAATGTTTTACTTAATAGTTTAAATTGTCAAATTATCAATTATTAGGCATTTCGCTCTATTTTCAAGGAGGTTGATTAATTAAAATAAATTATCTTTCGCCCCTCAAATTTTTAATTTCTGCATAATCAAGTCATATTGATAATTTCTAAAATTAATCATAATTGGTTTGGGTAACTAATTATGGTTATATTTGTAAATTTTCTTATGATATGTTGATTACGGCTACAATTGAAATAATCAATTAATTAGCCAAAATAGGGCCGTAATTGGAAATAGCAAATTCATGCTTCAATTCAATTAAGGTCATCCCTTAAATTCATTATTTTAGTCGTGTTTTTGGTTGATTAATTTCAATTTAATAGCAAATCAATCTCTTAAATTGTCTTTTTTTTTTAATTATTTATTTATTTACCCATTAATTCTTTCCTTTTTCTTTTGTTGTATTAGTATACATATACACGTGAAATATATATATATATATACACACACACACATATATATGATATAATATGTATATATGTATAAATGTGGGCTACCCTTTTCAGAGGGGGCCGAGTCCAGCCCAACAAAGGCTTGACCTGGCCCAAATAGAAGTAAATGAAAGGGGATTAAACCCCATTTCACAAAATCAGATGCCAAACGAGCCTTTACTCGTCTCTTCCCCTTTCCTTTTGCAAACCCTAGCCGCCTACATGGTTTTCTTCTCTCTCTTCATCATCAATGCCATTTTTGGCAAAGTTGCAGAGGCCTTTTACCTTTTTATAGTCTTTGTATGGCCTCAACGGGTAAAACATTTAATGTTTTCACATGTTACCATTAGGGGTGGGCGTTCGGTTGTTCGGTTCGGTTTTTTCAAAGTTCGGTTCGGTATTTCGGTTTCGATTGTTTTAAAGTGGAAACCGAACACCGCACCGAATTAATTCGGTTCGGTACGGTGTTTTGAAGTTCGGTTCGGTTTTCTAATTCGTTTTTTTGGCATTGGTTAAGCAATAGTCACCCGTTAATGATATTCAAACTTTTCCATATCAACAAAAGTTACACTAGACATTTAGAGGTATCGAAATCGAAAATAAACCACATGGAACTCAAAAGCAACAGCAACAATACAACCTTAGAAGTAGATATCAAGGGAATTCTACCTTATTTAAATTTGAACTCCACGTAGTAGCATCATACATTACCAACTCATATTTTGCAGAAATCACCACTAACCTAATACAATTAACACCTCTCTAGAATTTAAACAGTAGAACAGTTACTTCTTTAGTTTAATTTTATTCTCTATTTCTCTGTTAAAATCATGAAGCATGATAGCATTCAGAAAATACAACACTTAAATATTATAGTATACGAATAAATCAAAAAATCATAAGAATAATTTGATGCTTACTCACCCGTTAAAGCAACATATCATAACACTATCCTAGCACAGTGGAACTTGAGGTCTCTTGCCAATTCTGGTAGATGTTAAAATAGTATTCCACAGTAAACATAAAGCGTTAGTGCTTAACAACAACTTATTGCTAGTTTCAATTATAGGCTAATGTCTACAACCTTGGCTACCAAATGATTCATGATCAACACTAACCATAAGATTGACTATCTAATTTCCTTGAACTTACGCACTCATATCATTATATGCATCTAATATCATTATATATTGATATAAAAAAAATTATATTAAATATTCGGTTAAACTGAAAAATTGAAAAATCGAAAATCCGAAACCGAACACTGAATTTGCTATTTAAAAAAATTGGAACCGAACCGAAACACCGAAAAACCGAATTCATTCGGTTCGGTTCGATTTTTTGATTTTCGGTATTTATGCTCACCCCTAGTTACCATCGCGAATCAACCAAACGGGTTGTTAACAAGCTTATTTACTTGATTTTTTGATATTTTTATTATATGTTCAACGGTCTAACACTGCAATCCTTTAATGGTTTTTGTTTGTTTGCGATTTTGAATTTTGAGATCTCATTGGTTCGCGATGAACTTTTCAGATTTGAGTTTAGTTGGTCGAATATTGACCCTTGATGCATAGTTGACCCAATCGTGACCTTTCAAACCCGAAAGTGTGAGGAAAATCCCCAACTTGGAGGATTGTCCCACATCGGGTGATTCGAGATTTTAAGGGTCTGGGGAATTCTATAAATAGGGTCTTATTTTTCAGAAATAGGAGGGAACAGAGAATCGAAAAAATTTCTTTAGTTTGCATAAATACTGAGAACATCAGTGGTTTTTTGAGCTTCTTCTTGAAACCCTTTTAAAATTCTCGATAAGTTTAAAGTTTGTTTCTGTAAAATCTTCTCTTGAGTGTTCTTGTTGGCTTGAAGTGTTTGGAGTAGATTTTCAGGTTCGATCTCTTCGAGGTTGTGCCTTAGAAAGGTAATTTCTTTCCTTTTTTTTCTTTTCTGTTTCTCCTTATACATTATGTGCTAAGTTGTTCTTTATAGTAGTTTACTGTTGTATTGGTTGTAGGAATGATTAGGATGTTCTATCTTGTTTATATGGTTTTACTTTGGTCTGCTGGATGATTTCTGTTTTAGTGTTTTGTTTATCAGTCCTGGTATGTTGTTGGTTTCATAAGCAATCTAAAAATAAAAAATACGAATCATGCTAGTCTAGTCTTGTGTTGGTTTGGTTGATCTATAATGGGCATATCATGTTGTTATTGACTTAGTTTTTGAGGCATGACTTTAAAGAAGTTATATGTATCACTCTTGGTCTATTTAGATTCAATATTAACATGTTTCTTTTCCCTTCTGTGCTCTTCTTGGATGAATATGCCTAGTCTGTGTTTGACTTGAGAGGCTTGAACTTTCTTTTCCTATGGGATGTTTATCAAAGACAAGTCAGGCATTTAACTTGAGTATAGAAAGAGTGTTTGATTATCCATTTGTTGTTTGGTTTCAGTAATCTTAAGTTTGGCTGTAACCTGTCCTGTTATATGTTAACCTTAAACCATAGTGTGTCCTGTTATATGTTAACTTTGAACCATAGTCTGTCCTGTTATGTGTTAATCTTGAACTACAAATGACATGGGGGACTTAATGTGAACTTATCTCAGGTGTCAATAGGAAAACTAACTTAAAACTAGTTTGTTATGTGCTGAATCTGCTACCTAGATGTCATTTATTTTGAGTATGGTGAGCAGGTCCTTGTATGCTATTGTTCAATTTTTTATTTTTTATTTAATTAAAAAAGAGCAACATAAAAATGGTACAGTTAGGTCCTATTTGCAACTAAGCTTGATTAATGCAAGGTTTGGCTCTAGTTAAATCCGGCAAATGGTGTTAATATGTGTTAAGTTGAAACTTGACTTAGTCTTTAAAAATATAGATTCTGGTATAAGAGATGTAGTTTCATCATTTGTTTAAACTTCATGCTAGTTGTTTGAGTGTTGTCTTCCTCTTTGATTAAGACCATGTCTACATTTAAGCAACCTAACCTGTATTCCCTGTCCTACACTGTTTTGTAGCAACTCATTGAAGAGTCATGTTTGTCCCTTGTTTAAGTTTTTGCTGTGAAATAATGATATATCATGATTTCAATATGTTTGTGTGTTGATCCTATATGCACTTTTTGACCACTATGCACTGTTTGGCATTATCAATTCTAAGTGCCCCTTTCTTTTCTAGAAGTTAACCAAGGCAGTTGGCATGTGTATCTGTGTATCATCTAGTATACCCTCATCTAATACATTAATAGAGAGCTTTGAGTGGTCATTAAGGATCAAGCTTAAGCCCTCCCCTGTTTTTGCCATGCCTAGGGGTCAAAGAAACCGGTTGAATCTTGTGCGACATCGGGAATAAATGGGGTAAGAGCTTTCGTATAATTTACCATTCAAGAATCTCTACGGATGTGTGTGATCATGTATACTATGGGTGTATATAGATGTATTCCATCTCTTTTTTGGTCTAAAGATTGAATATTTTACTTGAATTTTGTACTGTTTTTGGAAGTTCTTTTTATTTGGATTCGATGATTTGTTCAAATGTTGGCCTAAGTGTGTATACATGATATTGGTTCCTTATCTTTTATTTATTTATTTTGGGAATCCCCTCTTTGCAGGGTCATTTCTCTACAAATACAAGGATTGGGCCTACTTCTGCCAGAGTTGAAATTCGTTGTTTGCAAGGGAAGCTATGTTTTTTGCAAAGGCCCAACATGGGTAAAAACTGGGAAGGCCCAACTATGGGTGAGATAGTGTTAGTGGGTGCGGGTAGCCCATTAACTAAGTTTCTTTTCTCTCTCTTGCTTGATCATGTTGATGTATTTTTCTTGTTGTTTTTTTTTTTGTAAAATTAAACCTCTACTATTAGTGAAACCTCATGAATATAGACTAGGATTAACACTTAGCTAAGTAAGTCATTATTTTTAAATGGGCACAAATCTTTTTTTTTTTTTTGACAAAATCTCGACTTTTATAAAATAAGAAAAATGTTTTGCTTACTTGGCCTTTGAACAATTTTGGGATATAAAAACGGTGAAGATTTGTTAAAACAGTCTTGAAACTGGATTAAATGGATTATTTCTGCAATGGAAAGGCATTTTTTTTAAATTAATTTCATGAAATAAATTGGCTGATAGCTTTGAATTTAAATGATCTTTCCAACCAAGTAATAGTCCTTTGATACAAAAAAATGCTTTTTAATGGATGATTCGTTTTGGACCTGGAAGTCCGCTTTAACTTGTACCAAAACCATTTGAAAAAAGAACGTCTGGGCTGCTCTTCTTTGAGAAAATAAGGCACGTTTTTGGATCTATTGAACTTGAGGAATTTGGGCTAAAAACGAGACTCTATCTTTGGACTGAAACTGAAAATAGGCTTTGCGTGAGGAATGACTTTTGAAAACCAGTCCCTTGTGCTGAAAATGTTGTGACACGTGATGGGCCAAATTCGACTGGATTGAAAAAAAATAGATCTTGGACCCGGTTCAAGGTTGGACGGATCTGGTTATGTGGAATATAGTATGTACATATTGGGTTTCACTGAAAATGGGCTTAATAAAATGGACTTATATATTTATGTCAAAACGAGAATATATCCCATATTTTCATAAGTATAAAAATCGTAATTACTAAACACATTTCGTTAGGACTAGAATAGTAGCGACTCTACTCGGGAGCGATCCCGGGTGTGTCCTAGTCCGGAAATGAAATCGGTTGAACACTTACGCGGATTTAAAAAAAAAAAAAAACCCTTATTTATAAGGGGAATTTTATCCAAATTTGGAGATGATGATATAAATGCTATATTTTTGCAGAAAAACTTTAACACATAAACAAATGAATAAACCTTAAAGTGAAACTCGTCGGTCAATCGTATTCTGCGAATCCTTGATACTAGGGTGCTTAAAACCTTCTCTAGGAGATCACGAAAACCTTACCTCGAACTCTGATCCAAAAGACTTTTTTCTCAGTTTGAAAAAACTCTTTAAATCTAGTTTTTCCTAATTTTCCTTTTGAATAAATTAGGTGGCGACTCTAAAAATATAAAATCCAAATAGAGTACCAACAACCTCGTAGTAACTTTTATGCCTTAACCCGTGTAAAAGCGAACCGTAACAGATGACGACTTCGCTGGGGATAATTCAGGTTCTAGTCAAATGGGTTTCACTATAATAATGTTTATTTTACAAGTATTTGTTTATGTGTTACTTTCCGTAATTTAAATTAGCATGCATCATATCATAAAACTCCGCCACTCCTGGCAAAAAGCATGGTTTCAAAGGGGACACGCGGGATCGCGGTCCTGCTTTCACTAAAAAACTCAAAACACTCTTTCTTTGAAACACGTTGAACGCTAAGTTGGTGTGCGGTCACCCAATGGCCGACAACGCTTCACCTCGAGTAGTCCGCTCGGGTTCAAGGTCAATTTGAAAAAAAAAAACACTTTTGCGTAAGCCTAAGTTAGAGCTAAAACAAATCCAAATGAGAAGTAGACTGGGTGGTTTGGATATTTTAGAATTATTCAAACCTGATAAGGAGACTACCCCGTGTCAAATACGGTCTATGACCCGAAGGACACCGCATATCATATTATGCGTTATTTGGAAACGTTAAATGTGCCTATGAATGAAACCATTGCCTATTTTTTAGGGGGGAGGAGGGGGAGGGGGGGGGGGGGGTTAACATTGGGTTTTGTTTTGTAGATGTCAATCAACTTGAGCGTTGATATGGTCCTGACTACACCCGAGTTGCTGTGAATTTGATGGGTTCAAATGTCCCCGGAAGAGAAAAGAGGAATTTCATGTCATCTGGGGAATTTGACATCTATCATGACCATGACCGCTTGTAAATACTTGATAGAAGTAAATACCGGATTTTAGGATAGAGACCGGATGGTTTTCAGATTTGGGGATGACATTGAAATGACACCGACACTAGAGGAATTTAGGGATGTGCTAACTAGCGTACGTTCGGGGTTGAAAAGAAGAAAGAAACCCGACCAAAATGCTTTAATCCCCAAAAAACCTACTTACTCCCAAATATGTAAAATGATTTCCCTAAATTACGCCAATTGGGCCCATGGCCCCACTATGCCTTTTAGAGAATTGTACAAAAGTTTGGAAGCCCGAGTGGATTTGTGGAACATCCCGGAGAATTCAAAACTTATGCCAATTGGACGGCCACCAAACCCTTGGCCCTTGACAGCTGCTTTTTGGGAACTATGGTCTTTCCCAAGGATTGGTCCTTAGCCATAGATACTCGAGTCATTTCAGTCACTCATGCCATCTTCTACGTCATAACCCAAAAGGAAGAAACAAAATATTTCGACATAACCCCAATCATACTAGCCAATTTGTACCGAGCATTGAGTCTTTGCCGGAATCATTACAAATACTTCCAAGGTTGTAATTTGCTTCTACAATGGTGGATCCTCAAGCATATGGTCAAGGTTATGGGTGAACAATATCTGAGTAGGCCGGCTGAAAGGGAAAATCTTCAGGATTTTTGCCCAAACTTCGGAGAGCAAAATAGACAGAGTTGGACATTCACCTTCTCCAGACTGAAGGAAGAAAGCATCCAATGCATGTTCCATGATATCCACCGCGGTTGTAGTTAAGGGAAGAAAGTTCCCATTTGTGCCGCTTATGGTAATTCAAGAGATTTGCCCTTATGCTATTGCCCGAGTTCTAAGACAACTTAGGAGGATCCAAGTCATACCCCAGATTGAGGGCATGGGAGATTTCATCATCGACTACTACATTACAGACCACCGAGAGCATTAGATTGTTACTGAGAAAGGAAGGGGCGCATGATCTGGGGCCCTGACACCTTAGCTGAGGATAGGTTTCGTCCGGGTTGTGTCTTAGAATATAAGGATTGGTTGAGAGCCGATTTGCAAGCCACACTTTCTCCTAGGCCTATTCTCTATAGCTGTGTTCAAGATAAGGATTCGCAAGCCGAGATCCAAGCCCGCCTGATTCAGAGAAGAGCTGACGACAGAGATGCCAAGTATTTGGAGAAAATTGAGCATGATAAGGCCATCATAGAGAGTCTAAGGCATGAGTTGGAGCTTACCAATGATTTTTTGGTTGAGCTAGGTGACCGAATGAAGAAGATTCTAGACGATGTTGCTCCACTGACCTTCACACAGAAAGGTTTTCTTATGGAGGCGACTTTGACGTCAGCCCATCTTCACATCCAGACTACCCTCCGGAAAGCAAAGAAAGCCAAAACTGATAGAGATCAGGCTTCATCATCCACTACTAGAGGAAATTTCTACTGATCTATTTTTATGCACTATCTTTACTTCATCTTTTGTACCCCTGCGGGGAAGAATATTATCATTAATGATTATGGGCCAATGGTTTGGTTCAAATGACACATTTTGTTTCAAAACGTTTAGTTATGTTTAAGAATCCACGTAATATAATCTTATGAATTGTTTTGTGTGACTCTAATTGCTTCCGTATGTTTCATTTAAATGCTCAAATGATCTCGAATATTGTCCACCCACCCAAAGAAAAACAATTAACAAAACACATGCACTAAGCCTAACGATTTTCTTAGAGTCTGAAGATAAAAAACAAGGTTGCGCCTGAGCTTGAGGTCATGAAGAAGAATGAGGTTTCACTACGATGAAAGATTCAGGATCTTGAGAAGTAGATATGGATAGTAAAGGCCAACATTAAGGAGGCGGATGAATTATTGGATTCAGCGGAAAGCTCGCCTGAAAAACCTCTCAAGGCTCAAGGAGAAAATGTCCTGGATAAGGGAAAAAAGATCCTTCCCGAATACATTCCGGTACTGGAAGAGTCCGAAGAAGAATAAATGGAGTCAGACCCACAAGAGCCCACATGGCCCTCAAAGGGGGCTACCTCCGCTGCCCCTTCAAGTGTAAAAAGGGAGGAAACCTCTGCTGCGCCATCAAGCCCTAAAGGGGAAGGAGCTTCTGCTGCATTATCAAGTCCCTGGGAGGAGCCCATAGGACAAATGGAGTATGCTCGGCCAGCTTCACAGGAATGGTGGGCTATCGCGGTCGAAGCATTGGACTGTACCTACTGAGTCTCACCTCAGCCAGTTACGAACGAAGAGATAATGATTAAATTTTGAAATAAAGGAATAGTCAGTATCTGCTTCGACAGGTTGCCACCTTGCCCTCTGGCTTTCGCACATAAGAGATGCCCTTATCACCAAGATCAGGCGGGGCATACCCTTAACGAATGCTTAGCCTTCAAAAGGAGACTCATCAGACTCATAGACGAGAAAAGCATTGCAAGGATGTGGGGGCCACATTCACTATTGGTCCATGATAAGATTATCCCAACTGAGGGGATTACTCAGAACACTCGTATTTGGCGTCACAACTTCACAGTGTTCAGAGACTCTCATGCCAGCATCTTCTATAAATTGATCAGTATTGAAAGGATTCGCCCCATCAGAACTAGAAGGGCTCAAACTGAAGGAGTTGGCTATCACAAAATGTGTCTGTACCATTTCGTAGCTTTGGGGCATGACATAGAGGAATGCGATGCGTTCAAATTTGAGTTGGAAAATTTGATCCATAAGGGAGCCCTTTAGTTGGTGCTTCCTTCTCAGTATTAGGATTTGGGAGCCTTAGGGCTGGGAAGGGTTGAACGGACAAACAACCTATCTTGACCACAAAAGAAAGTTCGCTTTTTGGATAGTTTTAGGGGATCCCCCTTTTTGTATTTAACACGGATTTGTCCCCCCTTATTTTGTACAAACGGAACTGCGCCGACCTGATGTCCCAAGGAGGGATACGTAGGAAGCCTCTATCAGGCCTGGTCATGGGTAGGTTTCGGATTATTTGGATGTAAACCGAACTACGGAACGGCCTGACTTTCCGTAGAGGGATATGTAGGCAGTCTACGTAAGACTCGGTCCCTATACATTATAAATATTATATCCCCTTCACTCAAACAAAGCCCAAGTACCTCAAAACCCGGTACGAGAGATCGATTGAGCATTCGAATCAAACATATGATCCTTTCTGTGCTAAGTTTTTAAACTGCCATTTATATGTGATATCTTGCTTTTCTTTCTTTTATTCTGACGAAACTAACTTCATTTGCCTTTCAGTTATTCTTTTCTTATAGAAAGAAAAGTTGATTTGTATTCACACTGGCATACTTCACGAGGTCTAAAGCTGCAATAGCATCCTTATCTTTACAAGACAAAGGCAAAGAGAAAATGACTGTTACTTCGGGAAACGAAACTACTCCTACTGATATCACTCTCAGAGAATCACCTTTGCGAGAGTTGCCTGCGTCATCACCTACTGAAGACGTCATGAAAATGATGTTTGAAAAGATCGCCCACCTTCAAGAGGAGGTGGTGCGAAACAAAGCTGCTAATGCTGCCCGAGAGGCCCCAGCTGAGGAAAAAAGGCCCCCACCATTTTTCCCATCCTTAACTCGCCATTACCATATCACTTCCCCGTTAGGTCTATTATGACCACCATGCTGTTTACCTCAATTGATGGACACATTGGTGCTTCGAGCCATCTTCCACCACCACTTAACACTAACCAAATGCTCGAAACTGCACACTCTATCCCCTCCTACTTAACACCACAAAATACCCACCCTGGAATCACTAACAACCAAGCGTAACCCCATTTTTCACTGACAAAAACACCCCGATTACCCGAATTCGCCCTGCTGTTTCATTCCACAAGCCTGTCACACCAGGTACTTTCTCGCCCGATCAAGAAATTGACCACTATGAAGAGATGGAAAAGGCATGGAAGGCCAAATAGGAAAAACAGGAAGAAAGTCTTGAGCGAAAAATGACCGCAATGTTGGAGCGATATATGAAGACTACGCTCACTGGCACGGGTCTAAGCTATGATGATTTGTGCATGCATCCCAATTTGGATTTACCCGAAGGCTTCAAAGTACCCCGATTCGAATTTTTTACAATCCTAAAACGCACTTACTATCCTACTGCGACCAGTTGGTCGGTGTCCGAAACAATCAAGCGCTCATCATGAGGTTGTTCAGTCAAAGCTTGACAGGAGAAGCCTCAGAATGGTTTGCGGCGCAAGATATACGTCATTGGGTCACGTGGGAAGACATGGCTGCTGGTTTCATGGAAAGATTCCGTTTTAATATGGAGACAGTACCAGATCGGTACTATCTGGAAAAAGTCAAAACAAAAATCCACAGAAAACTTCCGCGAATATGCAAGCAGGTGGAGGACAGAGGCTGCCCGGGTACAACCTCCTATGGGCGAGGAAGAACTTATGTCAGTTTTTATCCGTTCACAAGAAACAAACTTTTACGACAGAATGCTATCAATGGCAGGAAAATCCTTCTTTTAATTGGTCAAGATGGGCCAGGCTATAGAAGATGGTCTTAAAACCGGACGAATCATAAGCATGACTGGAAAATTCACCAGTTCAGGTTCAACCAGATTCATTCACAAAAAGAAGGAAGACATGGCTAGCATATCCCATACCCATAAAACCAATAGAAGGGAAGATTTTCCGATAGGAACATATGCTTCACCTCCTCCAAATACCTATATACCCCACTCTTATAACACGGTGCCCCTATATTACGCGCAACCCACCTTCCAGTCACCACTCCAAAACTACCAGGCTCCATCAAATACCTTCCATTCACCTTCCCCAAATTACCAAGCTCCACAGCCAAATTACCAGACTCCCCCACCCATTTATCGTACCCCACAAAATAACTAACCCAATGCCTACCAGAATCAACCCCCACCAAATGCCTATAATACGCCACATCCAAATTTTGAGAGGAAACCCCCTTGGGTATTCACTCCGCTGATGGAATCTCGGACCGATTTTGTTCAAAATATTAAGCGCGGCTGGAATGATTCAAGTACTTCAGCCAAAGGCCATTGATCCAGAGAACCAATTTTACCAAGCTGACCAAACAAGTGCCTATCACTCCAATGGCGTAGGGCACAATACCGAAGATTGTATTAATCTTAAGTACAAAATACAAGACTTGATCGACTGGAAAGAAATTGTGCTCCAAACGGCCCCTCCAAATGTGAACACCAACACTTTTCCAAACCATTGAAACAACGTGATTCACATGATTGAGAAAGAGGAGGACTGGGTAGCCGGGAGGCCCACGATCCTGTGAAAGAGCTTGATCGTACAGTAGCATCACTGTCCCTGCAGGAACGCCCGCAATTGAAGGTGTTAATCCCAGCACCAGTGACAACACATATTGCGCAAGTGACTCCGGTGCCGCCTTGGAAAGAGTTTGTGGTCCAAGTGGCCGCCGCACATGGTATCACAAGATCAGGAAGATGTTACACTCCTGAAGACCTAGCTCAAGGGGCACCTGGAAGGGAGGGTAATACGAAAAGTTCTATCACTGAAGGTGAAGCCGAAGACTATTGGCGCTGAATGCAGCCGAAAGAATACTCCATTATTGAGCATCTAAAGAAGACACCGGCCTAAATATCAATGCTAGCGTTGCTTCAAAGTTCACCCCAACACCGCCTGGCTCTAATGAAGGTGTTGGAGGAAGCTCATGTCCCGGCAGGAATAAATAGTGAAAATCTGGCCGAAATGATCGCCCATGTCATAGAAGAACATCAAATTTCCTTCACAGAAAAAGAATTGCCCAAAGAAGGCATAAATTATAACAAAGCGTTGCACATCACTATCATGTGCCACAACAAAGAAATAACCCCGGTGTTGATTGACAATGGGGCAGGACTCAACATTTGCCTCGAATCCACTTTGACTCAGCTAGGGTATGACTTCGGAAAGGTTCGCCAAAGCCACACTAACATAAGAGCATTTGATGGAGGACGTTGTGATTCCAATGGAGTAGTTGATCTGCATATTCAAATAGGACCTACTGAGTTCACCACAAAATTCCAAGTCATGGAAATACCGGCCAGTTACAATTTGCTTCTAGGAAGACCGTGGATCCTCATGGTAGGAGAAGTACCATTCTTGCTCCATCAATCTGTAAAATTTGTCTGGGAAGGAGAAGAAGTGGTGATCCACGGAGAAGCCAGCATGCACAATTATCCAGACAATTCTTCAAAGGAATGAATTTCCATGTCGTGGAATTAGTAGGAGCGGCCCACAAGATAGATTCCATAGAAATTCCCATGCCGGCGGTTTATAAAATGATTGCTTCCACTATGCTTCTAAATGGGTTCGAACCCGGAAAAGGTTTAGGAAAGAATCTACAAGGCATCACTGAGCCTGTTCCTATCATTCAAGATAATTTTCACTTTAGGCTTGGCTAAATCCCAACAGAGGAAGAGATACCTACCAAGAAGAGACAAGAGGTTGCAGATCTCTGCAAACCCATTCTGAATTTGTACCAGTCTTTCCCCCATAAGATGCCTAAGCCTGAGGATGCTGATATTGAAGAAAGGATAAGGATGTTATTCCAAGAGAAAGATTGCTACATGATTCTGGAGGAATGTGCTGAAACACCCAACATCAGAGAGGCAGGACTGGGCGAGCAGCTGTTCAACTGGACCTCTACCCCACTACTGTCTCTTTTTAATAAAAACAATAAAGTAACCTTAAATGTCATGACATGTTGCGAAACGAATGAGTCGGATAACGTAAGTGAAAAAGAATATGATGAGACCACAATGCTACCTGAGGGTCTCACAGAAGAAATAGAACACTTGGAGAATGAGCAAAAGCCGAACCTGGACGAAACAGAAGCCAGAAATCTAGGTAATGAAGAGAATGTCAAAGAAACAAGGATAATCGCACACCTAGATACCCCTCTCAAAGAGGAGTTAATAAGTTTGCTAAGAGAGTACGTGGACGTCTTCGCGTGGTCGTACACCGACATGCCAGGGCTAAGTACCAGCATAGTGTCTCACAGGCTGCCCATCAATGAGGGTTTTGCTCTAGTAAAGCAGAATACCCGACAGTTCAAATCGTATCTCAGTATCCGAATCAAAGATGAGTTGGAGAAACAAATTGAGTCTGGAGTAGTGGAAGTCACGTCTTACCCCACATGTTTGGCCAATATAGTCCCGGTGCCCAAGAAAGACGGCAAGATAAGAATTTGCGTGGATTACCGAGATCTAAACAAGCCTAGCCCAAAGGATAATTTTACGCTCCCGAACATCCATATACTCATAGACAATTCGCCGGCTACCACCAGATCTTAATGAATAGAGAGGACACGGAGAAGACATCTTTCATCACCCCAGGGGGAATGTACCATTACAGGGTAATGCCTTTCGGCCTCAAGAACGCCGGTGCAACGTTTATAAGAGCAATGACTACCATTTTTCACGACATGATCCATAGAGAGATTGAGGTCTATGTAGACGATGTCATTATCAACTCAAAAGAAAGTTCGGAGCATACCACACATTTGAGGAAATTCTTCAACAGACTCCGAAAGTTTAATTTGAAATTAAACCCGGCCAAATGTGCGTTTGGAGTACTGGCTGGAAAATTGTTGGGATTCATAGTCAGTCGAAGAGGCATAAAGCTAGACCCAACAAAGATCAAAGCGATCCAAGAGTTACCTCCTCCTCAAACCAAGAAAGAACTCGTGAGTTTCCTGGGAAAGCTAAATTACATCCGGCGGTTCATAATTCAATCCACCATCATTGTGGAACCCATCCTCAAGCTTTTGAAAAATAATGCTCCTACAAAATAGATAGAGGAATATCAGGAGGCATTCGACACTATCAAGAAATATTTATCTAACCCACCAGTCTTGGTACCACCAAGGCTTGGGAGTCCCTTTGTCACGCCCCGAACCTGGGCCTGGACGTAACACGACACCCGGTGCCTAACTGCATGTGACCGAGCGAACCAACTGGCTGACTGAATCAACATGAGATATCAAAACGTAACTGAATGTGGAAACAACTAAACACATGATGATATACTAAAAGTCTGACTGAAATCATAATGCGGAATTACTTAGACAATCTGAAATATATCTGACAGTAGCCAAATGGCTAAACCAAGACGATTGAACAACTACCAACAAGGCTAACATAATAAATATCTGACTGTCTGAACTGTGTCTATGAAGCCTCTAAGAGTACTGAATGATAGGGTTGTCTATAAACTGAAATAACTGGATAGCTGACAACGCCCCGAAGGAATGTGGGGCTCACCAGTAGCTGATACGTGCACTCCTAATTAGCTGAGTCGTCAACCTGTGTATTGTTACCTGCATCGCGAGATGCAGGCCCCCAAGCAATAAAAAGGGACATCAGCACATTTGAATTGTACTGGTATGTAAAGCAACTGAAGCAATAAAATACTGAAACTGAAACTGAAACTGATAACTGTAACTGTAATAGCAAGGAAGTAGAGATATGAATACTCCCTACACTGTATTTGAATCATCTGTATTATCTGTGTTTATATATGTGGGGCCTCGGCCCAATAATAAATGCACGCTATGGCCTTGGCCTAGTAGTGCGTCAGTCAATGGCCTCGGCCATGTATACGTATACACAAGACTGTGTTGTGCCCTCGGGCTAGATCACATATGTATAATTATGGTTAATTAATAAGGACTGAGACCATAACAATAATGAACAATGCTGAACTGAAATAGACATGCTGGACTGAATTAAAAACACTGACTGTTTCTGAGCATACTGGATTTCTAGACTGAGATTCATGTGGTAACAATACATAACTCTATAAAGATTACGTACTGAGTCCATGATATTCAAAGTGACAACCATGAACGAATTCTGTAACTGCAACCCTAGAAGATAACAGTTCTACAACATATCACGAAATTAGGGCTAAGATGTATTCTGAGTCATATTACTGACAAGTATGAAGAATGAGGCGTAGGGAGAATCATGAACATTCCCTAACATAGATAGTTAGCCTCACATACCTTAATTCCAGCCTTTGAGCGTAATACAATGTTCGTCAACCTTTTCAACTTTGATCTATATCAATACAAGTCAAAGGGATTCTATATTAGCAATAATATTCAAGCTTTGGTCATCTAAGCATTTTATCAAACACTTGGTGGGCATGAAGCTCCACAGTCTCCATAAATGGTGATTTCTTCACCCAATTCCCATTCTATTACTTCTAGGTGATTCTACAATCTTAATTAGATGTAATTAACATCATTCTTCATCAACCATATGGATACAACAATCCCAAGTCTACAATCCAAAAACCCTAGCATAGTTCATATAATTCTCTTTATCAAACCCATTTACTATTCTCCCAAGAACTTATCAACACTTTAATCATCATGAAACATCATAAAACTTACCTTAGTTATTGTAGGAATAAGCCTTGAGTTGAAATGCTTCACTTGAACAAAACCCTAGTTCCACCTTCCATGGAATTTCTTGACTTGAATGGATTTGATGTGTTTCTCACACTTAGTTTTGTGGATTGATGAAGTGGATCTTTAGTTTCACTTGGATTCTTGCATATGAAGTGTTTGGATGGCTCTAGAGAACCCTTGAGTCGTGGAGGAGAAATGGGAATGAAAAAAATGAGTTTGGGTCTCTTATTAACATCTTAAAATCTGACCCGTCGGGGAATTTTACGCCCATTTTTACGGACCGTCAAAATGTACCGTCAAAATGCCCAGCAAAATATGGTTTTCTGTGACCATTTTACGCTGGCCTTGGGCCACCAAAA
Source organism: Lycium barbarum (assembly GCF_019175385.1). Taxonomy (NCBI): domain Eukaryota; kingdom Viridiplantae; phylum Streptophyta; class Magnoliopsida; order Solanales; family Solanaceae; genus Lycium; species Lycium barbarum. Next base: position 113,327,329 of record NC_083347.1, on the reverse strand, counting down.
ATGAAAAGATCTTACTATATGTGAAATTAGGACAAAGATTGTGCAAGAAGTTCCGAAACATTGAGTTTTGACATACGCCGAGGGTTCAGAATGAATTTGTTGATGCACTGCCACAATAGCATCAATGATCTAGCATTCAGAAAGCAGTCACATTGATCCGCTAAGGATAAGTTTAAAGGTAAAACACTCTCATTGTTACCTTGTGGAAGCTGAGCCAGATGGTAAGTCGTGGTACAGCGATATCAAAATGTATCTGGAAGGACAGGAATACCCCGAAGGCATCACAAATGGACAAAAGAAGACCATCCGAAGAATGACAAACGGTTTCTTCTTAAACAAATAAGTGTTATACAAACGGACACCGGATTTAGGTCTGCTCAGATGTGTAGACACCGGCGAAGCCACCAAATTTCTAGAAGAAGTACATGCGGGAACATGTGGATCCCATAGAATGGATTCGCCCTAGCAAAGAAGATTCTACGAGCTGGATATTATTGGATGACTATGGAGAGTGATTGTTGTAAGTATGTGCAAAGATGCCATCAATGCTAGATCCACGGTGTTCTGATCAAAGTCCCTCCAAGTGAACTTAACGCGGTGAGCTCACCATGGCCTTTCGTCACTTGGGGCATGGATGTTATTGGATCCATTGGAGCAGTGGCCTCGAATGGCCACATGTTCATCTTGGTTGCCATCGACTATTTCACCAAGTGGGTGGAAGCAACGTCCCACAAATCAGCAGCAAAGAAAATGGTGGCAGACTTTGTGCGAAACCACGTCATATGCAGATTCGGTGTGCCCGAGTCCATCATAATAGACAATGGAGCGAATCTGAATTGTCATCTGATGAAGGATATCTGTGAGCAATTCAAGATCACCCATCGAAACTTAACAACTTATCGGCCGCAAATGAACGGAGCCATAGAAGCAGCCAACAAGAATATCAAGAGAATATTGAGGAAAATGACTGATAATCATAAGGGTTGGCACGAGCAGTTGCCCTATGCCTTATTGGGGTACCGTACCACGGCCAGAACTTCAACAGGAGCGACACCATATCTGTTGGTCTACAGGACTAAAGCAGTCATACCCGCGGAAGTTGAGATACCTTCCTTAAGAATCATTTAAGAAGCTGAATTGGACAATACTGAATGGGTCCGAGCTGGTTATGAGCAATTAGCGTTGATTGATGAGAAAAGGATGGTTGTTGTCTGTCACGGTCAACTGTACCGGCAAAGAATGGTAAGAGATTTTAACAAACGAGTCAGAACCAGACTCTTCCAGATCGGGCAACTAGTGCTCAAAAGGATTTTTCCACATCAAAAGGAATATAAAATGAAGTTTGATCCCAACTGGAAAAGGCCTTACGTAATCCGCAAAGTACTCTCTGAAGGAGCGGTGGTATTGGCAGAAATGGACAGTCGAGAGTGGCCAAAACCGATCAACTCAGATGCAATCAAGCACTACTACGCGTGAAAAATGAGTTTCTTAGTTTGTGACAGTACTCTTTGCTTGTAACTGTTATTCCATTTACTTGTATTAGTTATCTCCTCTTGTAATAGTTTGTAATAGATAGGCTAAAACAAAACATCTTCTGTAACATGAACTACGCAATGACCTGATTTCCCCACAGTGGGATACGGTGGCACCCCATTTGAGACGCAGTCACTTTATTAGTAAAAACCAAAAACCCATTATTTTGTTTCTGAACTACGTTCGACTTGAATTCCTGCTACTACAGGATACGTAGGAGCTCTTCAAGTTCTGTCGCATAAAAAGAAAAACCAAGAAAACCTCTAGAAAGCCTCAGAGATAGGACTTCACAAGGAAGCAGGGATTATTGCATGCCCAACTGGGGCAGAATTTTTTAGAGAATCTCAAAAATTCACGCCGACAAGCCACTACAGGATATTCAGCTAACCCAGAACTCTCAACTGGGGCAGTTTTTTTTAGAAGATCTCAAAATTTCCCGGGAATTCAGCATATGCATTTGATGGATCGAGATTTAAACTAGGGCAGAATATTTGAGAGAAGGTCTCAAAAACAAATTATGTGTAAGAAAACAAAAGCCCCACTCACGGAAGAAGAGGACTCCCTCATTCGAAACGCATGTCATGACAGTTAAAAATTATCATTTTTTCCAAAAATAAATAACAAATATATATATATATATATATATATATATATATATATATATATATATATATATATATATATATATATATATATATATATATTAGTAGTAACACTACAAAAATCATTTCTCTGCATAATGAAAACAGGTTTGTCTTTCGAATACCGGGGCTAAAAGGGTTTCGGGTCCAGAAAGCAGAAGATGCGACAGCGTCGGCAACACGGATCAACTTAAGATAGGAAAAACTAACCCATTTATGATGCAGGTCCTCAGGACATCGGAAGATGATCCTTTTTTCTAACTTCGCTCCATGTCCAGGAAACGCTTCGTTAGAGAAAGGTCTAGACTGTTGCTGAGATCCGACTTCCGGAATACATATATCCAGCTACGAGGGTTAAGAAAGATTTTAGCTCCCACCAAGGGCAAAGCCATGAGAGCTATAACAAGATCAAAACGCCATAAGGGCTAATAACTAGGGCTATAAAGGGTCGAAACGTCGTAAGGGCGAATACCTAGCCACAAGGGCTACAAAAGGATTTAAATGCCAAAAGGGGCAAATATCTAGCCACAAGGGCTACAGAAAGACAAAAACGCCATGAGGATAAACTCCTGGCCATGAGGGCCTACAAAGAACAAAAGACCATAATGATAAAAGGTTTGGCCAAAGGGTCATAGTAAAACAATACGGCATATCCGACTAAGAGGGTCACCACCAGAACAAAGAACGAAAGAAAGACGATTTAGCCAAAGGGGTCATATCTGTCATTTACACCATGCATACAAACTGCCGAGAGAGCCATTGCACGTTTATTTTCCTGCTGCCAAGAGGGTCATTCATACAAACTGCCAAGAGGGCCATTGCACATTTATTTTCCTGCTGCCAAGAGGGGCCATTCATACAAACTGCCAAGAGGGCCATTGCAAATTTATTTTCCTGCTACCGAGAGGGCCATTCATACAAACTGGCAAGAGGGTCATTCATACAAACTGCCAAAAGGGCCATTTCACGTTTATTTTCGTACTGCCAAGAGGACCATTCATACAAACACCCAAGAGGTCCATTCATACAAACTCCCAAGAGGGCCATTGCACGTTTATTTTCCTGTTGCCGAGAGGGCCATTCATACAAACTCCAAGAGGGTCATTGCATGTTTATTTTTCTGCTGCCGAGAGGGCCATTCATACAAACTGCCAAGAGGGCCATTGCACGTTTATTTTCCTGCTGCCGAGAGGGCCATTCATACAAACTGCCAAGAGGGCCATTGCACGTTTATTTTCCTGCTGCCGAGAGGGTCATTCATATAAACTGCCAAGAGAGCCATTGCACGTTTATCTTCCTGCTGCCAAGAGGGCCATTCATACAAACTGCCAAGAGGGCCATTGCATGTTTATTTTCCTGCTACCGAGAGGGCCATTAATACTTGGCCATTGCACGTTTATTTTTCTGCTGCCGAGAGGGCCATTCATACAAACTGCCAAGAGGGCCATTGCACGTTTATTTTCCTGCTCCCAAGAGGTCCATTCATACAAACTCCCAAGAGGGCCATTGCACGTTTATTTTCCTGCTCCCAAGAGGTCCATTCATACAAACTCCCAAGAGGCCATTGCACGTTTATTTTCCTGCTGCCAAGAGGGCCATTGCACATTTATTTTCCTGCTGCCGAGAGGGCCATTCATAGAAACTGCCAAGAGGTCCATTGCACGTTTACTTTCCTGTTGCCGAGAGGGCCATTCATACAAACTTCTAAAAGGGCAATTGCACGTTTATTTTCCTGCTGCCGAGAGGGCTATTCATACAAACTGCCAAGAGGGTCATTGTACGTTTATTTTCTTGATGTCGAGAGCGCATTTATTTCAATTGCCAAGAAGTCCATGCATATAAATTATGGTGTGACAAGATAGCAAAGCGATGTAAGACCGATCATGAGACAACAGTATTCGCCCTCAAAGGATAAAGCGATGGAAAACCAATCAAGAGACCGTTGTATTGGCTCAAAAGACAAGGCGATATAAATCTGGTCATTAGACTGCAATATTCGTCATTCAAAAATCAACGTTACTCAGTAGATAGAAGCAAATTTGTAGCCGCCAGTCAGAGCAGGTTGACCAAATCAAATCCAGACAGATAGCGGAGCAAACGTGGAACTTTCTCTTACACAGCCAGTCGAGATAAGGTGACTATGAGAGTCAAGCTCTCCGGCCAGGACTTCGAAGATCACTCCTCACCATGCTCAGCCACACAAGATTGTTTATTGCTTATGTGCTTTGTTTGCTTTCTTATTCCGCAATCTGTTGGACACACACCGGGACACATTAAAGGCATTCCCACATAAGGGATATCCTTTTCCTCCGATTGAGTCGAACTACAAGTGACTTGATTTCCAAGAACATGGAAATATAGGCGGACTCAATGCCAGAGAGTCAGTCACGCTCTTACCAATCACACTGAACTTCCCAGCCTGACAGCCGGAAGATCTGAGAATTTGTTTTAAATGCATTTAGAAGTCATGATTGAGTCAAACTACAAGTGGCCTAAATTCTCACGAAACCTGAGATATGTAGGAAACCCAGAAACTAGGTCCGGCCATATACTTTGAAAACTGCATAAAAATGAGAGGAAATGTGACTTGGGTCAATCAAAAATCAAGGTTAGTCAAATTTCGTTGCTCAGAGATGGTCCCGCCGACCCCGAACACCGAAGGGGCAGCTGTCGACACCTAATTTTTGACCTCCCATAATTTTTTTGATTACCCAGAGTCCTTGAATATCAAACAGAATGAAATCTGTATTTTCATAAGCGCAAATAATTTTATAAAATTATTTAGCCAATTTTGCTTAATAAAGTAATTTCTATAATAGTTTAAATTAATCTAAGTATTTTATAATTATGATATTTTGCTAAATTAACCAAGAGAAAATAGTTTACAACAATTATTTACTTAATAGTTTAAATTGTCAAATTATCAATTATTAGGCATTTCACTCTATTTTCAAGGAGGTTGATTAATTAAAATAAATTATCTTTTGCCCCTAAAATTTTTAATTTCTGCATAATCAAGTCATATTGATAATTTCTAAAATTAATCATAATTGGTTTGGGTAACTAATTATGGTTATATTTGTAAATTTTCTTATGATATGTTAATTACGGCTACAATTGAAATAATCAATTAATTAGCCAAAATAGGGCCGCAATTGGAAATAGCAAAGTTATGCTTCAATTAAATTAAGGCCATCCCTTAAATTCATTATTTTAGTCATGTTTTTTGTTGATTAATTTCAATTTAATAGCAAATCAATCTCTTAATTTTTTATTTATTTATTTATTTATTTACCCATTAATTCTTTTCCTTTTTCTTTTGTTGTATTAGTATATATATGTATAAATGTGGGCTGCCCTTTTCAGAGGGGGTCGAGTCTAGCCCAACAAAGGCTTGGCCCGGCCCAAATACAAGTAAATGAAAGGGGATTAAACCCCATTCACAAAATTAGACGCCAAACGAGCCTTTACTCGTCTCTTCCCCTTTCCCTTTGTAAACCCTAGCCGCCTCCATGGTTTTCTTCTCTCTCTTCGTCATCAAAGCCATTTTTGGCAAAGTTGCAGAGGCCTTTTGCCTTTTTACAGTCTTTGTATGGCCTCAATGGGTCAAGCATTTAATATTTTCACTCGTTACCACTGCGAATCAACCAAACGGGTTGTTAACAAGCTTATTTACTTGATTTTTTGATATTTTTATTATGTGTTCAACGGTCTAACACTGCAATCCTTTAATGGTTTTTGTTTGTTTGTGATTTTGAATTTTGAGATCTCATTGGTTCGCGATGAACTTTTCAGATATGAGTTTAGTTGGTCGAATATTGACCCTTGATGCATAGTTGACCCAATCGTGACCCTTCAAACCCGAAAGTGTAAGGAAAATCCCCAACTTGGAGGATTGTCCCACATCGGGTGATTCGAGATTTTAAGGGTCTGGGGAATTCTATAAATAGGGTCTTATTTTTCAGAAATAGGAGGGAATAGAGAATTGAAAAAATTTCTTTAGTTTGCATAAATACTGAGAATATTAGTGTTTTTTTGAGCTTCTGCTCGAAACCCTTTTAAAATTCTCGATAAATTTAAAGTTTTTTTTTCTGTAGAATCTTCTCTTGAGTGTTCTTGTTGGCTTGAAGTGTTTGCAGCAGATTTCCAGGTTCGATCTCTTCGAGGCTGTGCCTTAGAAAGGTAATTTCTTTCCTTTTTTTTTCCTGGTTCTCCTTATACATTATGTGCTAAGTTGTTCTTTATAGTAGTGTACTGTTGTATTGATTATAGGAATGATTAGGATGTCCTATCTTGCTTATATGGTTTTTACTTTGGTCTGCTGGATGATTATGTTTTAGTATTTTGTTTATCAGTCCTGGTATGTTGTTGGTTTCATAAGCAATCTAAAAAAAAAAATACGAATCATGCTAGTCTAGTTTTGTGTTGGTTTGGTTGATCTATACTGGACATATCATGTTGTTATTGACTTAGTTTTTGAGGAATGACTTTAAAGAAGTTATCTGTATCACTCTTGGTCCGTTTAGATTCAATATTAACATGTTTCTTTTCCCTTCCTTGCTCTTCTTGGATGAACATGCCTAGTCTGTGTTTGACTAGAGAGGCTTGTGTTGACACCCAATTTTGTCCCGTCTCTCTGCCAAAATACCTATTTTTAAGCTTCTAATATTTTTGAAAAAAATAAAAAAATATATATTACGTTTACTATAATTATTAGCCTCTTATCAATACCGCTATTGTATCATTCTATCAATTATTATTATTTACCGTATTTTTATTATTATTATTATTATTATTCACAATTTTTATCATTTCAGTATTTTTACCAGCTTACGCACACACGTCGCATTTATCTTTGTATAATTAAATAATAGTATTTATCTTACTGTGGATTTTCGGAATATTATTGCACGGCTAGTACAACGCCATTTTTTCTTATCCGAGCGTTGAAGATTGCATATTTTGTATTGAGAAATATTTAACACAAGTTATTTAAACAGATATTTTATTTAAATTTAGAAGCCAAACTATTCTTCGCACTCAGTCCGTATTTTTACTTACCGGACCCCAAATCAAAGTCCGATTAACCCCTAATATTTTTTGGACTAGTCCATATCTCTTATCTCAATTTTTGGAATAATTCGTGTTTGAATTTATTAGTCTATTCTTTTAATACCCAGTCTAAAAATTGACCCAGTCCATTTACGGACTGGTCCGACCCATTTTCAAGAAAATAAGGGAACCCTAAAGGGGTTCCCCTTCATTTCTCCTCTTCGCCTTCGCCGCACCCCACCTTTCCTCCGCCTCCCTCTCTCATTTCTTTCCCACCTCATCACCGCCGCTTCACCACCCCCCACCTTCCTCCGCCTCCCTCTCTCGTCGTCATCTCCGTCGCCACCCACCTCCATCACCAGCAACCATCCATCCTCCATCACTACACCCATGCCCCCACGTTACCTCACCTACACCCATACCTCCATCTTCACCACGTGATCCCCATCACCGACACCTCTGACACACCCCACGCCGCACCACACCTGTCTCCACCATCATCATCTCCACTCGCTACTGTCACTCCCACCACTCCTCTGACACCCTCCACTACACCACGACACCCACACCACTGTCATCCCCACTCCATTTTGTTCCCCACGCCGCTCTCTTTTTCCTTCACAAAGAAACCCTAGATCTCCCCTATAAATATTGATTTCTATGTTCAAAAATGGGGGGGGATTTTTTTGGAGGTTCATGAAATTACCTTCAAGAAACAGAGAAAAATTCGAACTAAGGAGGAGTCGCAACAAATCCCTTAAAAGTTATATCCTTTAACCGCCCATAACCCCCATAAAATTCGAGTTCGATTAATAGTTTTTTATCTGGTTTTGTTATCAAGTCAAAATATCGAATCAATTTTGTTGTCGTTTATCTTGGTATTATTGCGAATCCGAGCATCGCAAGTTCGAATTTGATAGTGTTCGAAGTAGATCAAAGATTCGAGGTCTCACTTCGCTGCGCCCGAAGAAGGTAATTCGCCATTCCCTCTTTTTACCTGTGCTGCATTTTTCTGTTGCCCTGTGTTAGTTTAGTTCATTGTTCTGTGATTCAAGCCTGTTAGATAAATTATTTTAGTTTGATAGATATGTTTGGACTGGTCTGTTTGTTCGATTAAGCGTGTTTAACTATGATAATGTAGTTGGTTTGTTCAAGTATGTGAGCTACTCTTCCTTTAGTTGATTTCAGTTTTAGCAGTTTAACGCGTGGTCGTGTGTTTGTAGGCTAAGTTCGATTCATATTGAGTTCAGATATGCTTTTGCAATATGTTGATTCATTTTGTACAGTTTGAGCCATGTTCTGTGTTAGTTCAGCTGACTGCTTTGGTACGTTGTTGTTAAATTTAAGTAGGTTAACGTGTCTATGTGTGTTGCACCAGTTCAGTCGCTTAGGTATGTTAGCTATGTTTGGCGCAGCTCAGTTTTTATCCTAAACAGAATTGTGTATGCTAGTTTGGTTGGTTGATAAGCATTGATTAACAGATAGGGATATCCACTGATGTTATCGTGTTTAGAGATTCTTACTTAATCTTGTTTAGTTATATGTTGGCAACTGCACCATCCATTCTCCTTGCCCCTTTGGCTGTGCCAAAAGAGAAATATTTGCCATGAAGGATCTGTCAAGTCGAACATACATAACCCTGCCTCCTCTCTCTCGCATCTCAGCTTGCCTACTCATGCACACTTGTTTATCTTGTGTGACCCCTCATCTGAACCACTCTCACTACGCATTTAATCATCTATACTGTAATTTGTCAAGCCCCTATCCTGTTTCAGCCCAAATATAAGACTATTTGATAAGCATGACTTCTTGCTGTAGATAAAGTATCTACATGGTTTGACCATTATGCTAGTTATGTCTGCATCCCATGTATGTTTTCTTGTTTGAAATCAGTATTGCCTTCTCTTTGAACTGCCACCTTATTTTGAAGGATTTTGTATATCTGGCTTATTTATTGTTGCATTAGGTGTATGACCACATATTGTTGATTCCATTCTAGCTTAAACAATGAACTTGATGCACTACTAGTATGACTGTCAGTTAGCTCAATTTCCTTATTTAAGGTGTAGGATAGTCTTAGATTTCTTTTAATTGAATGTTATTCGTGTGATACAATTACATCAGTATCGGTTATTAATGTTGTGGGATGGCTATGAGCCTGGTTTGTTAGGAATCAACAGCTTAGTGAATCTCAGTTTAATAGGCATTGTTTGGATCAGTGTGCTTTAGTGTCATTTCTCGCCAAAAAATGAAGATGATTTGATTAAGCATAACTTGAGGAATACTACCAGTTCTGTCCAGATTTGGTTCTGCCTGATACATTAAAAATAGTAATATCCATCTATGCATCTCCAACTGTCCACTTAAGAATGTGTTGTTTCTCTTAGATTCTGCGATTGTTCATCATATCATGCTTAATCCGCAAGTTGTTAAATATGTGTAGATTGGTGTGCTCATTTTGTTTGAACCACATGACATATCTGATTTTTTTTTAAAAAACATGTTTAAGTGCAATAAAGTTTACACTACTGGTTTTGCCTATGTTCGTTTAATGTTGCCTATACTCATGTTTGATGAACAACATCTCCTTGTCAGTCCCTACTGTTCTAATTATTCAGCTCTCTTTAGGGATGAATGAGACAATTGCCACGTCCAAGTGTTAGTATACATCAAATATACATAGTATATATATATATATAATCTTTGGAGTTTGCTTTGGATTCGTACTTTTGCTTGTTCAAGTCTTATTCATCGTATACTAACCTTTTTCCCCTCGTATCTTTTATGCATGACCATCGCATACGAGTCTGAAGGACTTGTCATCTCCTGCATTCGGTGTGGGGCTAAAAGCCAACATATTTTCTCTCAAGTCAGCCATATAATATCAGCCCAAACTGCGGCCAAACAAGGAGAATAAACACCTGGGCCAAAGCCCAACAGCCTGTAGCAACATATGAATAAAATCCGCTGGGCCGAAGCCCATCAGTGGCAGGCTGCAGCAATTCTGAAAATCGGCTGAGCCCATTTAGCCCATTTACTCTTCTGTTTTATTCCATTTGGTGCATTTAATTTGTAATTGCATAACTAACACTTCACCTATTTTTTATTTGCTTAGATTAGGTGAACCTTAGCGGAACTAATGGGGTTGATTTTATTAAAATGAGTAGGAAGAACCAATAATTAATTTCGTAGTTTCATTTTTCACATTAAATTATTTATAGTACCTATAATATTTATCTATATTAAAGCAATTGATTTTCAAAGACGTGAAGTCGTTAACATATACGTTGGATTAAGATCACATTTCTATTCTTATTTTATTAGAAATTTCAAAACGTCACTAAATAACAATTTAAATATATCGTATAAACTTTGTTCCAAGATTCTTCTAACCACACATGTTTTAAATCAAATGTAGTCAAATAGAATTAATACAAGAGAAAGAAAACTCACTTCCTTTTGCTCTCCATTAAAGAATAGTCTAAATTCTCTATATATTCATATTCATATCACATTATTCAAAAAAATTCAATTTTTTCGCGAAATCTTCTTTTAAAGCTATTACTCATATGCAAATTATTTTTTACAGGTTTTATTTTAAAATAGTATTTAAAATTATATCAACATATTTCTAAGTGTTACTTAGCATTTCGAACCTTCTCTGTTAAATGGCATTTTGAAATTCCCTTTCTATACAAATTATCATATTTTCTATTCATCTTATTCGTCTCATTTAAAACCTTAGTAATAAGCATTATTTTAAAATAGCATTATCATATTTTTATCCTTTTTAAACCTTAGTAATAGTTTACGAAATTATTTTCTTAAGTATTATATCCACATTTAATCCCAATTAATTAACTTAAGTCTGGTCGGATAACCGTAAGTTAACGGATTCTAAAGGATGCCTAACCCCTTCCCTTTAGGATAATATAGAGCCCTTACCTAGAATTACACTGGTTAAGCAGACTATTAACAGAGGTTTAGTTAGCTTTACCTTAGTTAACATTTAGGTGTCCTAATTCACCGTTAAATTAATTAGGTGGCGACTCTTTAAAACAAATAATTTAGGAATCCCCAATATGTCATACCCTAAATCAACCCGGTTAAAATGGGGTGTGACAGCTTGAACTTGCTTTTCTTATGGGATGTTTATCAAAGACAAGTCAGGCATTTAACTTGAGTATAGAAAGAGTGTTTGATTATCCATTTGTTGTTTGGTTTCAGTAATCTTAAGTTTGGTTATAACCTGTCCTGTTATATGTTAACCTTAAACCATAGACCCTGCTATGTGTTAATCTTGAACTACAAATAACATGGGGCACTTAATGTGAACTTATCTCAGGTGTCAATAGGAAAACTAACTTAAAACTAGTTTGTTATGTGTTGAATCTGCTACCTAGATGTCATTTATTTTGAGTATGGTGAGCTGGTCATTGTATGCTATTGTTCAAATTTCTATTTTTTTTTTAAAAAGCAACATAAAAATGGTACAGTTAGGTCCTATTTGCAACTAAGCCTGATTAATGTAAGGTTTGGCTCTAGTTAAATCCGGCAAATGGTGTTGATCCGTGTTAAGTTGAAACTTGACTTAGTCTTTAAAAATATAGATTCTGGTATAAGAGATGTAGTTTCATCATTTGTTTAAACTTCATGCTAGTTGTTTGAGTGTTGTCCTCCTCTTTGATTAAGACCATGTCTACATTTAATCAACATAACCTGTATTCCCTTTCCTACACTGTTTTGTAGCAACTCATTGAAGGATCATGTTTGTCCCTTGTTTAAGTTTTTGCTATGAAATAATGATATATGATGATTTTAATATGTCTGTGTGTTGATCCTATATGCACCGTTTGGCATTATCAGTTCTAAGTGTCCCTTTCTTTTCTAGAAGTTAACCAAGGCAGTTGGCATGTATATCTATGTATCATCTAGTATACCCTCATCTAATACATTAATAGAGAGCTTTGAGTGGTCATTAAGGATCAAGCTTAAGCCCTCCCCTGTGTTTGCCATGCCTAGGGGTCAAAGAAACCCGTTGAATCTTGTGCGACATCGGGAATAAATGGGGTAAGAGCTTTCGTATAATTTACCATTCAAGAATCTCTACGGATGTGTGTGATCATGTATACTATGGGTGTATATAGATGTATTCCATCTCTTTTTTGGTCTAAAGATTGAATATTTTACTTGAATTTTGTACTGTTTTTGGAAGTTCTTTTTATTTGGATTCGATGGTTTGTTCAAATGTTGGCCTAAGTGTGTATACATGATATTGGTTCCTTATCTTTTATTTATTTATTTATTTTGGGAATCCCCTCTTTGCAGGGTCATTTCTCTACAAATACAAGGATTGGGCCTACTTCTGCCAGAGTTGAAATTCGTTGTTTGCAAGGGAAGCTATGTTTTTTGCAAAGGCCCAACATAGGTAAAAACTGGGAAGACCCAACTATGGGTGAGAATAGTGTTAGTGGGTGCGGGTAGCCCATTAACTAAGTTTGTTTGCTCTCTCTTGCTTGATCATATTGATGTATTTTTCTTGTTGTTTTTATGTAAAATTAAACCTCTACTATTAGTGAAACCCTCATGAATATAGACTAGGATTAACACTCAGCTAAGTAAGTCATTATTTTTAAATGTGCGCAAATCTTTTTTTTTTTTCTAACAAAATCTCGACTTTTATGAAAAAAGAAAAATGTTTTGCTTACTTGGCCTTTAAACAATTTTGGGATATAAAAACGGTGAAGATTTGTTAAAACAGTCTTGAAACTGGATTAAATGGATTATTTCAGCAATGGAAAGGCATTTTTTAAATTAATTTCGTGAAATAAATTGGCTAATAGCTTTGAATTTAAATGGTCTGTCCAACCAAATAATAGTCCTTTGATACAAAAAAATGTTTTTTAATGGATGATTCGTTTTGGACCTGGAAGTCCGCATAAACTTGGACCAAAACCATTTGAAAAAAGAACGTCTGGGCTACTCTTCTTTGAGAAAATAAGGCACGTTTTTGGATCTATTGAACTTGAGGAATTTGGGCTAAAAACGGGACTATATCTTTGGACTGAAACTGAAAATAGGCTTTGCGTGAGGAATGACTTTTGAAAACCAGTCCCTTGGGCTGAAAATGTTGTGACACGTGATGGGCCAAATTCGACTGGATTGAAAAAAATAGATCTTGGGCCTGGTTCAAGGTTGGACGGATCAGATTATGTGGAATATAGTATGGACATATTGGGCTTCACTGAAAATGGGCTTAATAATATGGACTTTTATATATATACACATATATTTATATCAAAACGGAAATATATCCCATATTTCCATAAGTATAAAAACCGTAATTACTAAACACATTTCGTTAGGACTAGAATAGTAGCGATTCTACTCGGTAGCGATCCCGGGTATGTCCTAGTCCGGAAACGAAGTGGGTTGAACACTTACGCGGATTTAAAAAAAAAAACCCCTTAGTTATAAGGGGAATTTTTGCCAAATTTGGAGATGATGATATAAATGCTATACTTTTGCGAAAAAACTTTAACACATAAACAAATGAATAAACCTTACAGTGAAGCTCGTAGGTCAATCGTATTCTACGGATCTTTAATACTAGAGTGCTTAAAACCTTCCCTAGTGGATCACCAGAACCCTTACCTCGAACTCTGATCCAAAAGACTTTTTTCTCAGTTTGAAAAAATTCTTTAAATCCGATTTTCCCTAATTTTTCTTTTGAATAAATTAGGTGGCGACTCTAAAAATATAAAATCCAAATAGAGTACCAACTGTCACACCCCATTTTAACCGGGTTGATTTAGGGTGTATGACGTATTGGTGATTCCTATTTATTTGTTTTAAAGAGTCGCCACCTAATTAATTTAACGGTGAATTAGGACACCTAAATGTTAACTAAGGCAAAGTTAAAACTAAACCTCAGTTAATAGTCTGCTTAATCAGTGTAATTCTAAGTAAGGGCTCTATATTATCCTAAAGGGAAGGGGTTAGGCATCCTTTAGAATCCGTTAACTTACGGTTGTCCGACCAACTTAGGTTAATTAATTAAGATTAAATATAAAATTTAGAAAATGACTTTAAAATATTCCTGAAGTTTTTAAAAGAAAATAATGTTAGTTGGAATAAGATTTACACAAAAGAGGACTTTAAATGCTATTTTAAATAAACTCATAAATATTACTACGGCTTTAAATGAAATGCTATTTTGGAAATGAAAACTTATGAAAAGATAGTTTGCATAAAAGAGAATTTTAGATGTTTAGATAAAGCTTAAAATGTTGCTAAGATTTCATATGAAATATAGTAACTATTATTTAAAATAAGACTTGTAGAAAATATAACGTGAATGTAGCAATGTAAAAAAAAAAAATCTGAACTTATAATAGGATTCAAAAGGAAGTGAATTTTCTTACTAATTATGCCCAGTTAAAAGTATGCATGATTGACTCCAAATTTGAAGAGTTTTTTATAAATATACTTGAATTTATATTTGCATATTGACGACGTTTTGAAATGTTTAGGTAATAAGAATAAAATGATTCTCTTTACTTGATATACATACATACATACATACATACATATATATATATATATATATGTATATATATATATAACCATCCTATTTTGTAAATTGATTTTTTAAACATAATAAATATTAGACATTGTAAGGGATTTTAACATGAAAAGGAAGGAGTGGTACTTATGAAACTAATGTTAATACCTCACTTAAATTAACTACCCGCGACTAAAACTAAACCTACTAATTAATCACGATTTATCCAAACTAATAAAAAAAAGGAGTTAGTTACATGATATAAATTAAGTGCACAAGAAAAATAGAAGAAGAGATAATTTAAATGGGGCTCAGCCCATTTTAAGACAGGCTGTTGTGATCCGTTCACGCTATTGGGCTTTGGCCCAAAATTCATTTATTTCTTTTGAATATATGCTGCTATATATTCTGTCGTTTGGGCCTCGGCCCAATGCATTTTTATTCCTGCAGGCTGCAGATTTGGGCTGACGCGGAAGGAGAGTTTGTTGGGCCTTGGCCCGACGCTGAATGCGGGAGATGACGAGTCGCTTGGACTCATACGCGATAGTCATGCAAAAATAAAAGGAAAAGGATTAGGATATAATCGAATAAACGAGGTCAAACACATTAGATATACCCAAACAAGTTAGCCATGCAGGTAGATTGTACGTATATTTGGAATATACTTTACATAAACATGGATATACCACCTCACTGCCTTAACAAAATGAATATATATAAAAAAAAAAAAGGCACTTATAGGTATATTGGGAATATTCCAATCAATCACACAACAGCCAATGACCACTGCAAAACTAACTACAAATGCGCGAAGACGAAGAATCTGCATCGCGGTAGCAGTAACGGAGGATTTTCAAATTATGAATGATTTACGAATCATCTAATATCACACATGAACATATCACCACAATGAGCAGGGCAGGATTCTGAATCCCTCTGCCAGATAATGACCCAAAACAAAGGTGAAATAAAAGGTATTCACAAATGGTAGAACCAACAGGTTGTACGTATATCTCGTAGTTTTCGATTAGGACCGACAAACATATCCTTTCGTCTTTCTCAATAAAGAGGACTAAACATTTAGACATCCTAAGCAAATCAATATCCTAAAAGAACAGATCAGTCA
The DNA here is from genome assembly GCF_019175385.1 of Lycium barbarum. NCBI lineage: Eukaryota > Viridiplantae > Streptophyta > Magnoliopsida > Solanales > Solanaceae > Lycium > Lycium barbarum. The sequence continues at coordinate 113,311,413 of NC_083347.1, read as the reverse complement.
ATTCTGGGTATTTTGAGATGAGGGGAGCATATGAGTAATGAACACCCGAAAATATTCATCTTGTAATGTTGCATATTCAGATAGACAAACCCATTTACTCTTTACTCTCATTCATACCAACTGATGACTACCAGAGAAACAAATGATCAGCTTCAACATTCAGCAAACACAATATGATGACCAATTAATTACACAACCAGTCGATATATTAAAGTTTAAAACAGACACTGTCCTAAGCAATGAAGCAGAGATCAATTATAATCTTATTTGACAAATCTGGGCAAAGTGTATGTGTATCAAGATTACCATTCATACCACAGGATTATCTTAAGTAATAGAGACAAACATGTCGATGTCCAATATCACTTGTCTATATTAGATAAGAGTGACACCTATAATTATCAACCAAATAGTGTTTCAACATGCACATGAACCATAATGAATATTCAGCCATATTCAAACAAGCTAAATACAAACTTATAAAAAAGCAACACAGGCAGTCATGGACAAGTTTTAAATTGAACCAAGCCATGCCAAAAATGGGAAACTATATAGACACAAAACAACAAGTTTGTAGAGCAAGGCTGAAGTGAAATTGGAAAGTAACGCAATACTAATCTGATGATGGAGTCAAACAATGAGCTAAACATGTTGGAAGGCCAAGTAAGAATTTTGATTCAAACTCCTATATGCATATCTAAACCCCAATTCGACTTCATACATACAACCTCATTATACTACTGACACATGATAAGGACCAATATTTGCCACAGGAATGAATTAACAACATACCCAGATCTTGTAGAATATACTTCAGATAATCAAGACACGAAATTTAGTTAAATATATGCTAGCAATAGGGTCTGGAAATTGATGATTCTCAAGTCACATCATCTCGACTGTGCAAAATAAACTAAACCAACATGAACATGTTGGCTGGAACATAATTAATCCAAGCTATCAGATAATCATACTAAGCAGACCCACACCTAAGCATTCCAAACAAAGAAGACTATGATAACTAATGCATAATCATGCTTAGCGGAGTGGAATGATCATATAGGACCTACTGATCTTAAGCTAATCCAGGAATACCGTACAGGTTTAACTATTAGATAAGGTAGAGAGCATTATTTATCTGATTATGCTCAACAATCAAATAAGCTAACACATATAACTTTATTAAGGCAAATTAAACTACACATGATATGATTCTTATATCTAGGGCAAACTGAATCAGTAAACATACTTAGCAAAATAACTAATCCTCATGCTAAATCGGAAATCAATACGAAACTAAACTAATCAGACTACACAAGTTTACATAGAACAGAACCGAAGCAAAGGGAGAATGAGGATCACTGACCTTTTGGGGGTGCAGCGAAATGAGGCGAAGGTCTCGATACCTACTCGAACACTTTGAAATTCGAACTCGTGTATGTTCGGATTCGGACGAATATCCACAGCAAAAAAAAGAATAGGATCTAATATTTATGACGATATTGAGCAAATCGAAAGCCGAGGTTTTAACAGGGGAACTAGAACAATTAAAGACTCGTATCTTTTAGAGAAATTTGGCGATTCAAGCACTTCGATTCTTAGGGGGTTTTCAGACTGCCTTGGTTCGAATTTTCCCCTGTTTCTTGAAGGGATTTTGGGGATCCAAGACCGAGTTTTAGTAAGGGGTTTCAGGTATTGAAAGAGTTTATCTTGTAGGGGTTTTTCAAATCCAAAACTCCTTCCTCAACGATCATAGAAATCAATATTTATAGGGGAGATCTAGGGTTTCTTGAAGGAAAGAGAGAGCGGCGTGGGGAACAAAATTGAGTGGGGATGACAGTGGTGTGGGTGTCGTGGTGTAGTGGAGGGTGTCAGAGGCGTGGTGTAGTGGAGTGATGGGTGTGACAGAGGTGTCGGAGGCGAGTGGGATGTCGGTGGTGAAGTGGGGATCACGTGGTGAAGTGGGGGTATGGGGTAGTGATGGAGGATAGATGGTTGCTGGTGATGGAGGTGGGTGGCGACGGAGATGGGAGATGACGACGAGAGAGGGAGGCGGAGGAAGGTGGGGGGAGGTGAAGCGGCGGTGATGAGGTGGGAAAGAAATGAGGGGAAACCCTAAAAGGGTTCCCCTTATTTTCACTGAAATGGGTCAGACCCGGTTCATTTACGGACCGGGTCAATTTTTAGACCGGGTATTAAAAATGGGCTAATGAATTAAAAATATGGACTGGTCTAAAAATTGAGATAAAAAATATGATCTAGTCCAAAAAATGTTAGGAGTTAATCGGACTTTGATTTGAGGTCCGGTAAGTCAAAATACGGACCGAGTGCAAGAAATAGTTTGGCTTTTAAATTTGAATAAAAGATCCATTTTAATTAATGATATACCGAGGGTGACAAAATATTACTTAATACCAAAAAAAATGTGTGATTATTAGACTCGGGTAATAAGATCATATGGTGTTATAATAGCCGTGTAATAATATATATTATTTTTTTCTTCGAAAATCCGCACTAAAATAAATACTTTTTATTTAATTATGCAAAGATAAATGCGATGCGTGCGCGTAAGCTGGTAAAATGCCGAAATGCTAAAAATTGTGAATAATAATAATAATAATAATAATAATAATAATAATAATAATAAAATACGGTAAATAATAATAATTGATAGAATGATACAATGGCGGTATTGATAAGAGGCTAATAATTATAGTAAACATAATATATATTTTTTTTATTTTTCCCAAAAATATTAGAAGCTTAAAAATAGGTATTTTGGCAGAGAGACGGGACAAAATTGGGTGTCAACAACTTGTCCCTCTTTGCCCGGTAATGATGAAAAGAGTTGTCGGGCAAAGACGTTGACTTAGTAGCCTATTTTGTCCCGGCTAAAGGAAACTTGAGAGGATTATGACCGGACTCCGGTCTCTGAGTTGCCTACATATCTCGGGCTATACGAGAATCAGGTCGAGTGTAGTTCTGGGACAATTACGACACTTGAACCCCAATTGGCGCGAAACTTGCAAAATATTGTCCTAGGGCTGAATTATGATAACACTGGGTATTGTGATAGAAACTTTAGAATTCTGAAAATTGAATTGTTGGAACGCAAGAGAATACTTGTAATTAGAGGCGAGTGTTCGAGGTAGATCTTTGACCCGTGTCGGGAAGTCTGATTATCCTTCCCGACAAATTGCCCCAGTTCGCTGCCGAAGAAATAGTTCCACGATTTGATGTGTGATGCCAACTTTGATGTTGTCAAAAGCCACCAGCTAAAAACAATTGTTAGCAATAAAGAAATATATGTAAATAAGACAGGGTTGGAGAAGTTACACTTGCAGCCCCTGTTTCGAAAGTTGAATCCACATTCGGAGGTGGGTGCCTGAATGAAATGTAAGATATCTGCATTCGGAGGTGGATGCTTGAACTGAAATATAAGATACCCGCATTCGGAGGTGGGTGCCTGAACTCGAAATATAAGATACCCGCATTCGGAGGTGGGCGCCTGAATTGAAATATAAGATACCCGCATTCGGAGGTGGGTGCCTGAACTTGAAATATAAGATACCCGCATTCGGAGGTGGGCGCCTGAACTTGAAATATAAGATACCCGCATTCGGAGGTGGGCGCCTGAACTTGAAATATAAGATACCCGCATTCGGAGGTGGGCGCCTGAACTTGAAATATAAGATACCTGCATTCGGAGGTGGGTGCCTGAACTGAACATTGAAATACCCGCATTCTAAGGTGGGTGCCTAAATTGAAAATTGACATACCCGCATTCTAAGGTGGGTGCCTAATTTGAACATTGAAATACCCGCATTCTAAGGTGGGTGCCTGAATTGAACATTGAAATACCCGCATTCTAAGGTGGGTGCCTGGATTGAAATTGACATACCCGCATTCTAAGGTGGGTGCCTAAATTAATTTTGAAATACCCGCATTCTAAGGTGGGTGCCTAAATTAAATTTTGAAATACCCGCATTCTAAGGTGGGTGCCTAATTTGAACATTGAAATACCCGCATTCTAAGGTGGGTGCCTAATTTGAACATTGAAATACCCGCATTCTAAGGTGGGTGCCTGGATTGAACATTGAAATACCCGCATTCTAAGGTGGGTGCCTAAATTAAATTTTGAAATACCCGCATTCTAAGGTGGGTGCCTAAAATTGAAAATTGACATACCCGTATTCTAAGGTGGGTGCCTAAATTAAATTTTGAAATACCCGCATTTTAAGGTGGGTGCCTATATCATGTCCACTTCCCATGGTGCAAAAAATGTAAATCCATATCCACTTTCAGGGTGCAGAAAAATAAATCCAAGTCCACTTTCACAGTTCAAAATATAAATCTACGTCCGCATTTCACGGTACAAAATATAAATCCACGTCGACTTTGACGTCCGTATTATACGGTACAACAGTAAATTTACATCTACTTTTACGTCTGCAATATACGGCGCAAAAATAAATTCACTTTTACTTTCGAAAACATAAATCTGTATCCACTTTCTACAATTATATGTATATTTGTTTTTTGTAATATAATTCTATTTCCACTTCCATGCGCGCATCCACAATATAAATGTAATCCACGTCCACTTTAGAGATAATATCGTAAAAAGATATCCACATCTTACTCCATGTCCCATTGTGACGGAAGTTAAATATATAATTAACCCCCACAATTTGATATACGATGCAATATTTCGATCTTGTTATCTTATTAACATACTTCATTCTAAAAGAATTTGATAATGATTTGAACATGTATGAAGTGATGACGAAATTGAGGAATTCTAACCAATAACAGGTGATCAAGGTCAGTGTCCATGATTATATGTATTCGATCCATCGATGAATGTCACGAGCTAAAACAACTGTTAGTGATAAGAATCAATAGCTGGGTCTAAAAGAATTATACTTACAACCCTTGGTTGAGAAGATGAACTTGTGTCCACTGTTGCAATTGAAATTTCGTGATGAGTGGAACGACGCCCACCGTTCGGCATAAGCTACCTTTGCATCCACGCTGAAGAGTATTTGCATTTTGAAGAAAGTTAACTTTTTGATCACGCCCATAATTTAATACATGCACCGTGTTCATGTTAATTGGACCTGTCTCAACAAAGAAAAATTGTGAGTTTAAAAGAAAATTGGTTGACTTGTGCATGTCGGGGAACTTGGCCCTTGAATTGACTTTTGTCTCGGTCGCGTCCACGTTCTTCGATGTCTCACCACATATCTTGCTTTGCCGGGGAGTTTCAGTTATAAAAAAAATGTATTTTGAAAATAAAAGTAATGAGATTTGGATGACTTTGAAAGGAAATACTTAGTGGCTCTAATATGTAACATGATTAAGAAGACTCGATTTTTGAATTTACTCACATTTTAGAAATATGGATGGACTTTTGTTTAAGACCACTTTTATGCTACTTCTAAAAATTTGTCCCAGTTTCAGTCTTAGAGATGCTTGATTCTGGACAATTGAAAAATAAGAACTTATAATGAAAGTTTTCGAAAGTGATTTGACCGACTTCGAAATTTGTCCCAGTTTCAAGTCCTGGAAACGCTTGGTTCTAAACGATCGAAAAGTGAGAAAATTGTAATGAAAATTTTTTGAAAGTGATTTGACCGATTTCAAAAATTTGTCTCAGTTTCAAGATACTAAGACACATGAATTTAAGCGGTGGGGAAGACCAAGTTTTGTATAAAAATCCTTATGTATTTTATAGGAACCAAAATGTTTGGACAAACTGAAAAATTTCAAAATAGAAGGGCCGAACCCGCCTCGGGTTGCCTACGTATCCCCAAAGGAATTAGGCCAGACGTAGTTCGTGATGAACATAAAGATTTTTGAGTTTGTTTTGTTTTTTAATAAAGGGGGGGCCGAACCCGATATGGGTTGCCTACGTATCCAAAAGGAAATCAGGCCACACGTAGTTCCACTCATACAACAAAACACTGAAATATTTTGAAAAAGTGGCCGAACCCGATGTGGGCTGCCTACGTATCCAACAGGAAGTCAGGCCAAACGTAGTTCCAACCACAAAACAAAGACGTTGAAATAATTTGAAAAAAGTGGCCGAACCCGATATGGGCTGCCTACGTATCCAACAGGAAGTCAGGCCAAACGTAGTTCGTTACAAACAAAATGACAGAATCTTAATTTAAAAAGGCCGTAACAAAACATAGAGGCAACATGACAAAAGGAACTAAATGTTCTAGTTGATGCCTCCGGCCTACTACAAAAGGAAATTTAAACTGAAAATACTGAAACTCCCGACGAACCGGGGATAATATAGAAGTTCAATTTTGCAACTCAAGTCCTGGCTCAGCAGCCTATAAAGTCAATATTTCAGCAAAGTCTTTGATTATCGCAGCATGATCATCTTCATCTTCCACGAACAGGTTCTTGACTCCCTCCACGATATCATCATAGGCAACTTCAACAATCAGATCTGAAGGTTTTGAGAAAGTTTGATCAATGGTAGGAATAGGTTTTGGCAACGCAATCTCCTTCCTTTTATTCTTTCGTGCTTTCTTCACTTCTTCCTCAGTTGGCTCATATCCCAAACCGAATGTAAACTGTTGCGTAGGGAGAACGACTTGCTCAACCCGCCCATTTAGTGTTTTCCCTAGCCCAAAGCCAGGTAGGTACCCATTTCTCACCATTTCTTTTGCAACCATAATTGCGGCGCATGATCTTTTGAATTCTTGAGTTTGACACACTTCACTCTCTTTAGTGACATTCACAACCTCCCAAGCGTGGTAAGCTGCTCCGTCGAACCCTCCTTCTGCCTCGACGAATGGGGTGGATTGCTCTAGATAGAAAGACGTGTCTCCTTCCCCGTGTATACATATTTGTTGCTGATCCCACTCGAATTTGACAGTTTGGTGCAACGTAGATGGTACGGCCCCAGCCAAATGGATCCACGGTCTACCTAACAACATGTTGTATGTCGTGGAAATATCAAGTACTTGAAAATCCATAATGAATTCAACAGGACCAATCAACACTTTCAACTCTATTTCTCCAATGGGGCGCCTCTGAGCCCCATCAAATGCTCGAATATTCAAATCACTTGTCTTAAGCTCACTAACATTGTATCCGATCTTCTTTAAACTTGTTAATGGACAGATGTTGAGTCCAGAACCCCCATCAATCAATACTTTAGCCACAAACATGTTACGACATTTGACAGTTATATGGAGTGCTTTGTTATGCATGCATCCTTCTGGCGGCAGTTCTTCATTATCGAAGCTGATTCGATGACTGTCAAGCACGCGCTCAATCATCCCAGCTAACGCCTCACTAGTTGTTTCGCTTGGAACATATGCTTCATTCAAAATCCTCAACAGTGCATTTCTGTGCATATCTGAACTCAAAAGCAAAGAGAGAATAGGAATTTGAGCATTGGTCTTTTTCAACTGATCCACAACTGAGTACTCACTAGCTTTAATTTTCCTCAGAAATTCTTCTGCTTCGAATTCAGTCACGACCCTTTTGGGAGGTACGTTGGTTTCCTTAAGTTGCCCCAATCTAACTAGTTCTTCTGGAGAATAGCACCTCCCAGACCTTGTCATTCCTGACGTCTTAACCTTGTCAGTGATCGTGTCCTTTCCTCGACATTCCATCACAGTTTGTTGATAATTCCATGGTACGACTTTTGTATCGAGCACTGGCAACTGATTTGGTGCTCGAACTACTTCCACAGGTATTGATGAAGCTCCTAATATCTCGACAGGCACACAACCCCTTATCACTACAGCCGGAGAAGCAACGGCTACAAAATCATGATCCTCCACACGATCCACAGGCACTATAAATTCGGCTGGGTCGTCAACATTTTCATCTATTCCAATCATATTTATCGTGGCCCCATCATGGGTCGGGAGTGGATTGTTAACCACATTTGGTGTTGGTGGTTTGACCGTGATATGTTTTGCTTCGATAAGATCCTCAACCTTATGCTTCAATGCGTAACAACGATCAGTGGAATGGCCTTTTACCCCCGAATGATATGCACATGTTTTAGTGGGATCAAAGCTTCTGGGTAATGGATCTGGAATTCTACCTTCCACAGGATATACTAAGCCTGAAGCTTGCAGCCTTTCAAAAACAACGCTCAGTGGCTCTCCTAATGGTGTGAAATTGCGAAACGGTTTATTTGGGCGAGGTGCGGATGCATTGTTTGGATGATGAGTTTGTGATGGTGGAGCTGGATATGTTGGTTGTGTGTTGTAAACAGGGTAGGATATTTGTGGTGATTGAGGTTGGTAAGATGACAAAGTTTGGTCGTATGTATATGGAGAATATTGGAAATATTGTGAGTGGTGAGCGTTAGGCTGGTATTGTGGTGGTCGTTGATGGCGGTATGATGTGTTTCCCAAGGCCATCACCGATGCTGCTTCTTTCTCTTTTTTCTTTCCATTTCCGAGAGTACCAGTTTGTATAGCCCTACTGGTAGACTGCAAAGCTGCTAGACTTGTTATTCTCCCTGTCTTAATGCCATCTTCGATCATGTCCCCGGCTTTGATCACTTCTGCAAAAGTTTTTCCACTCATTGTCACCAAACGTTCATAGTATTCCGGTTCTAGTGCTTGAATGAAGAAAGTAACCATTTCTGTCTCATCCATGGGTGGGTGTACCCTAGATGCTTCTTCTCTCCACCGTATAGCATATTCTCGAAATGATTCGATCGCCTTTTTCTGCAACTTTGTAATTGAGATTCTGTCAGGAGCGATCTCAACATGAAACTTGTAGTGATCCACAAAAGCATTTGCCAAGTCATCCCAAGTACGCCATTTGGTTGTATCTTGCTTAGAATACCACTCCAAGGCTTTTCCACTCAAACTCTGATTGAATAGTTTGACTCTTATCCCTTCATTCTTCCCCACACCAATCAACTTTTCACAATAGACCTTCAAATGGAAGAAAGGGTTCCCCGACCCATCAAACTTCTCAAATTTTGGAATCTTGTAACCTGGTGGCAATTCTACCTCAGGGAATGCACATAATTCTTCATATCTTACGCTTTGGTTACTACCAAGTCCACGCAAACTTCTCATGGCATCCTCCAAACTTTTGAGCTTTCTATTTATCATTTCATCATTAATTGACCGTGCCTCATTTTCAACTTCGACATAATGATCAACATCTGTGCGACATTGTCCCTGGATTTGTGTCATGGGTGGAGCTGTGGTATAAGTATACACTGGCGGACCTTGATGTGTATCATGTGCCGGCGGTATGAATTGAGCTTTTGAAGAGGTGGTTGTAAATAAAAAGGGAGCATTTTGAGTGAGGTGTTCGGAGCGAACTGGCTGAGAAGTGGTAAAATAATTTGCTTGGTTAAATTCGTCCAAATTTGGGAATGGAGGTGGCATAGGCAAAGTCTGACGAACCCCATGAGATGGAGTCATATGTGGTGGCGTTTGAGAAAATGACCGGTTGTGAAGTACCATGTGACTTAATTCAGCAACTCGTCGCTCCAAACGAGCAATGATCTCCAAATGTGTTTCTGGTTGATTAGAAGATGTGGGATCACTCGTGATCGGCAAACTAAGAGATGGCTCAGATGAAGTGGTTGCATTGATCAAACTTTGATCCATTTTAGAACGAGTCTTTTTAGTTAACCAGATGATTAGTGATGAGTCAGAGTCTGATTTCTTGGCTCTAGACCGTGTGAAATATGGATGCTCCGCCAGTTCCCCTTTAGCACAAGTCAACCTTTTACTTTGAAAATAAATTTTAAAAAGAAAAAAGATAAAACAAGAAAAAGAAAAAAGAAAATGAGTCAGTATACGGTAAGGACATATTATTGCATATAAACACATTATTGCACATAATACATCGCGTTTTATAATGCAAGGGACCTCTTTATGCCAGAGGTAGGCCTAACGAATATTTGAAGGACAAAACATGTCTTTTATGTATCATTCCACAACTCCTCCTAAAAGTAATTTACAAGAAAAAAAAAATTATTACGTGCCAATCAATAATACATCTCGAAATCAACCTAAGATATCTAATATTTCCACTCCACTAATTTCCTTTGGTTGTCTTCAATCTGCGGCATTAATTTTGGATGCTCCATGACAACCTGCAACAAAAGGTCAATTTTCTTGAAATATTTATCTATAGAGTATTAGGTCCACATATTCCACATCTTTGTCCTTCAAATAATGCACATAGATAGTGAGTAGTGTCACTTAGAGTCATAGACTCATTTGGACATTTGGTAAGGTTGACTAATGAACTTAATACACCAAGGGTATTAAGCTTCCTAGGTTTAAAATGATGCATGCCCTTACAAGGTTTTGGTTTCGCTCTACCCTAGGTAGACTAAGAATGGTTTTCCTATGACACAAGGCTCCCCAAGCGGACAACTTGGAAGTGGAAAGTCTGTGGCCGTCGACTGCACCGCCGATCGACTAAATCCACAAGACCAATCCAACTAAAGGGGTAATTTAGTAGTGTACGGGCGCAAACTGCGAAGCCGCTTTAAGTGTGTGAATATGTGTGAGTTTTCCAGGAGTGGAAGAAATATGAGCGAAATGCCAATTTAAGGAAAGCAATAATATACATATTACATAGAAAAATTTACATAAGGAATAAAATACAAACACTTAAAACCATATAAGGGAAACGCAATAATGAAGGCAAAAAGAAAACAAACAAGATATTCAACAAATTAACTATTAACCTAAGTCTGTTATGGTTAGAGCCTAAAGTCCCCAGCGGAGTCGCCAAGCTGTCACACCCCATTTTAACCGGGTTGATTTAGGGTGTATGACGTATTGGTGATTCCTATTTATTTGTTTTAAAGAGTCGCCACCTAATTAATTTAACGGTGAATTAGGACACCTAAATGTTAACTAAGGCAAAGTTAAAACTAAACCTCAGTTAATAGTCTGCTTAATCAGTGTAATTCTAAGTAAGGGCTCTATATTATCCTAAAGGGAAGGGGTTAGGCATCCTTTAGAATCCGTTAACTTACGGTTGTCCGACCAACTTAGGTTAATTAATTAAGATTAAATATAAAATTTAGAAAATGACTTTAAAATATTCCTGAAGTTTTTAAAAGAAAATAATGTTAGTTGGAATAAGATTTACACAAAAGAGGACTTTAAATGCTATTTTAAATAAACTCATAAATATTACTACGGCTTTAAATGAAATGCTATTTTGGAAATGAAAACTTATGAAAAGATAGTTTGCATAAAAGAGAATTTTAGATGTTTAGATAAAGCTTAAAATGTTGCTAAGATTTCATATGAAATATAGTAACTATTATTTAAAATAAGACTTGTAGAAAATATAACGTGAATGTAGCAATGTAAAAAAAAAAAAATCTGAACTTATAATAGGATTCAAAAGGAAGTGAATTTTCTTACTAATTATGCCCAGTTAAAAGTATGCATGATTGACTCCAAATTTGAAGAGTTGTTTATAAATATACTTGAATTTATATTTGCATATTGACGACGTTTTGAAATGTTTAGGTAATAAGAATAAAATGATTCTCTTTACTTGATATACATACATACATACACACATATATATATATATATATATATATATATATATATATATATATATATATATATATGTATATATATATATAACCATCCTATTTTGTAAATTGATTTTTTAAACATAATAAATATTAGACATTGTAAGGGATTTTAACATGAAAAGGAAGGAGTGGTACTTATGAAACTAATGTTAATACCTCACTTAAATTAACTACCCGCGACTAAAACTAAACCTACTAATTAATCACGATTTATCCAAACTAATAAAAAAAAAGGAGTTAGTTACATGATATAAATTAAGTGCACAAGAAAAATAGAAGAAGAGATAATTTAAATGGGGCTCAGCCCATTTTAAGACAGGCTGTTGTGATCCGTTCACGCTATTGGGCTTTGGCCCAAAATTCATTTATTTCTTTTGAATATATGCTGCTATATATTCTGTCGTTTGGGCCTCGGCCCAATGCATTTTTATTCCTGCAGGCTGCAGATTTGGGCTGACGCGGAAGGAGAGTTTGTTGGGCCTTGGCCCGACGCTGAATGCGGGAGATGACGAGTCGCTTGGACTCATACGCGATAGTCATGCAAAAATAAAAGGAAAAGGATTAGGATATAATCGAATAAACGAGGTCAAACACATTAGATATACCCAAACAAGTTAGCCATGCAGGTAGATTGTACGTATATTTGGAATATACTTTACATAAACATGGATATACCACCTCACTGCCTTAACAAAATGAATATATATAAAAAAAAAAAAGGCACTTATAGGTATATTGGGAATATTCCAATCAATCACACAACAGCCAATGACCACTGCAAAACTAACTACAAATGCGCGAAGACGAAGAATCTGCATCGCGGTAGCAGTAACGGAGGATTTTCAAATTATGAATGATTTACGAATCATCTAATATCACACATGAACATATCACCACAATGAGCAGGGCAGGATTCTGAATCCCTCTGCCAGATAATGACCCAAAACAAAGGTGAAATAAAAGGTATTCACAAATGGTAGAACCAACAGGTTGTACGTATATCTCGTAGTTTTCGATTAGGACCGACAAACATATCCTTTCGTCTTTCTCAATAAAGAGGACTAAACATTTAGACATCCTAAGCAAATCAATATCCTAAAAGAACAGATCAGTCAATTCTGGGTATTTTGAGATGAGGGGAGCATATGAGTAATGAACACCCGAAAATATTCATCTTGTAATGTTGCATATTCAGATAGACAAACCCATTTACTCTTTACTCTCATTCATACCAACTGATGACTACCAGAGAAACAAATGATCAGCTTCAACATTCAGCAAACACAATATGATGACCAATTAATTACACAACCAGTCGATATATTAAAGTTTAAAACAGACACTGTCCTAAGCAATGAAGCAGAGATCAATTATAATCTTATTTGACAAATCTGGGCAAAGTGTATGTGTATCAAGATTACCATTCATACCACAGGATTATCTTAAGTAATAGAGACAAACATGTCGATGTCCAATATCACTTGTCTATATTAGATAAGAGTGACACCTATAATTATCAACCAAATAGTGTTTCAACATGCACATGAACCATAATGAATATTCAGCCATATTCAAACAAGCTAAATACAAACTTATAAAAAAGCAACACAGGCAGTCATGGACAAGTTTTAAATTGAACCAAGCCATGCCAAAAATGGGAAACTATATAGACACAAAACAACAAGTTTGTAGAGCAAGGCTGAAGTGAAATTGGAAAGTAACGCAATACTAATCTGATGATGGAGTCAAACAATGAGCTAAACATGTTGGAAGGCCAAGTAAGAATTTTGATTCAAACTCCTATATGCATATCTAAACCCCAATTCGACTTCATACATACAACCTCATTATACTACTGACACATGATAAGGACCAATATTTGCCACAGGAATGAATTAACAACATACCCAGATCTTGTAGAATATACTTCAGATAATCAAGACACGAAATTTAGTTAAATATATGCTAGCAATAGGGTCTGGAAATTGATGATTCTCAAGTCACATCATCTCGACTGTGCAAAATAAACTAAACCAACATGAACATGTTGGCTGGAACATAATTAATCCAAGCTATCAGATAATCATACTAAGCAGACCCACACCTAAGCATTCCAAACAAAGAAGACTATGATAACTAATGCATAATCATGCTTAGCGGAGTGGAATGATCATATAGGACCTACTGATCTTAAGCTAATCCAGGAATACCGTACAGGTTTAACTATTAGATAAGGTAGAGAGCATTATTTATCTGATTATGCTCAACAATCAAATAAGCTAACACATATAACTTTATTAAGGCAAATTAAACTACACATGATATGATTCTTATATCTAGGGCAAACTGAATCAGTAAACATACTTAGCAAAATAACTAATCCTCATGCTAAATCGGAAATCAATACGAAACTAAACTAATCAGACTACACAAGTTTACATAGAACAGAACCGAAGCAAAGGGAGAATGAGGATCACTGACCTTTTGGGGGTGCAGCGAAATGAGGCGAAGGTCTCGATACCTACTCGAACACTTTGAAATTCGAACTCGTGTATGTTCGGATTCGGACGAATATCCACAGCAAAAAAAAGAATAGGATCTAATATTTATGACGATATTGAGCAAATCGAAAGCCGAGGTTTTAACAGGGGAACTAGAACAATTAAAGACTCGTATCTTTTAGAGAAATTTGGCGATTCAAGCACTTCGATTCTTAGGGGGTTTTCAGACTGCCTTGGTTCGAATTTTCCCCTGTTTCTTGAAGGGATTTTGGGGATCCAAGACCGAGTTTTAGTAAGGGGTTTCAGGTATTGAAAGAGTTTATCTTGTAGGGGTTTTTCAAATCCAAAACTCCTTCCTCAACGATCATAGAAATCAATATTTATAGGGGAGATCTAGGGTTTCTTGAAGGAAAGAGAGAGCGGCGTGGGGAACAAAATTGAGTGGGGATGACAGTGGTGTGGGTGTCGTGGTGTAGTGGAGGGTGTCAGAGGCGTGGTGTAGTGGAGTGATGGGTGTGACAGAGGTGTCGGAGGCGAGTGGGATGTCGGTGGTGAAGTGGGGATCACGTGGTGAAGTGGGGGTATGGGGTAGTGATGGAGGATAGATGGTTGCTGGTGATGGAGGTGGGTGGCGACGGAGATGGGAGATGACGACGAGAGAGGGAGGCGGAGGAAGGTGGGGAGAGGTGAAGCGGCGGTGATGAGGTGGGAAAGAAATGAGGGGAAACCCTAAAAGGGTTCCCCTTATTTTCACTGAAATGGGTCAGACCCGGTTCATTTACGGACCGGGTCAATTTTTAGACCGGGTATTAAAAATGGGCTAATGAATTAAAAATATGGACTGGTCTAAAAATTGAGATAAAAAATATGATCTAGTCCAAAAAATGTTAGGAGTTAATCGGACTTTGATTTGAGGTCCGGTAAGTCAAAATACGGACCGAGTGCAAGAAATAGTTTGGCTTTTAAATTTGAATAAAAGATCCATTTTAATTAATGATATACCGAGGGTGACAAAATATTACTTAATACCAAAAAAAATGTGTGATTATTAGACTCGGGTAATAAGATCATATGGTGTTATAATAGCCGTGTAATAATATATATTATTTTTTTCTTCGAAAATCCGCACTAAAATAAATACTTTTTATTTAATTATGCAAAGATAAATGCGATGCGTGCGCGTAAGCTGGTAAAATGCCGAAATGCTAAAAATTGTGAATAATAATAATAATAATAATAATAATAATAATAATAATAATAATAATAATAATAATAATAATAAAATACGGTAAATAATAATAATTGATAGAATGATACAATGGCGGTATTGATAAGAGGCTAATAATTATAGTAAACATAATATATATTTTTTTTATTTTTCCCAAAAATATTAGAAGCTTAAAAATAGGTATTTTGGCAGAGAGACGGGACAAAATTGGGTGTCAACACCAACAACCTCGTAGTAACTTTTATACCTTAACCCGTGTAAAAGTGAACCGTAACAGGGAGTAGACGCGTTTTTGAGATGACTTGTGGAAATTGCCATACCTCTTTTCAATCGCTGCCAAGGTATATGGTGGCTCTACAACATTTTAATGCTGGTACTGTTGTAGAGTGGCAGCTTATAGAGGGTAAAATTTTCAACTTCGTATTTTGGACATTTAAACCATGTATTGATGGGTTTGCTCACTGCCGACCAGTGATATCCATAGATGGCACGCATGTGTATGGATGCCAATGGGTCAATATTCCCTCTTGCTTTCACAATTGCCGCTAACGAGAGTAACGACACATGGGGGATCTTTTTGACCCATTTGAAGGCTCATGTTATTAAGGATCGTACAGGCATATGCGTGCTGTCTGATCGTCATAAAGGCATATTGCACAATATGGATAATTTGTTGGGGTGGCAGCCTCCCCTTGTTTATCATCGCTATTGCTTAAGGCACTTGAAGGTAAATTTGCAATCAAAGTTTCACAATGACACTCTAAACGAATTGATGTGGGGGGCTACAATGGAGCATCAACAAAGAAAATGGGCTGCAAAAATGGATTTGATCAGGGTAGTTACTGAACCCGCATACGTTTGGTTGATGAAGCTCGAAATTGAAAAATGAATGCTTCATGCTGATGGAGGCAAAAGATGGGGCATGCTCACAACAAATAGCTCAGAGTCTTTCAATGGCTTGCTGAAATCTGCTCGGGGACTACCTGTCACCGCAATGGTGAGAATGACTTTCAAGCAGGTTGTGGAGCGATTTGTGATTAGGACAAGGCAGACCAAAGCGATATTATGGATGCCAAAGCCCTTCAAAAAGATGGAGCATTATAGAAAAAATGTGAGTTTCACCAAATGACCAAGTATGACCCCATTCAACGTGTGTATGAAGTTAGGACGAGTTATTACAACGGTAAGGTTGGAAACGTGCATATCGTTTATGAGGCAACAAGAACATACACTTGTGGTAAGTGACAAACGTACCACAGGCTGTGTTCTCATGTTGTACGGTGCTTCGAGAGAATGACAAAAACGGTAACAAGTTATGTGGTGGGGGAATACAAGGTCCACAGTTACCTTAAAGCATATTCCGGCCAATTCCGGCCATTTGATAATGAAGCTTATTGGCCAAACGAGCTATTTTCGATGGTTGCTAACAAGAATTACATCAAGAAATTAGGCATTAACTCACGGAGTCGTAGACCCAATCAAATGGATTTTAGTGAAAGAACTTACTCTCGCAAGTGCTCTACATGTAAGCAATATGTCCATGACAAGCGTTCGTGTGGGCAACAAGGTCGTGGTGGTACAAGCACGTCTCGAAGTAATAGAGCCTCTAGAACTTGAATATTGTATTGTTATTGTAATTTAGTAATGTATTGCTTTGAATTAGTACTGTAATTTAATAGAATGAATTATTTTTGAATTAGTATAAACCTCTCGTATTGGATGAATTATTGTTAAATAAAATATTTATATTTTTACATTCAATTATAATATTTAAACATAAAGATAACAAGTTTCCAAACAATACAAAATACACATTACATTAAAAAAAATGCGGATTACACAAAAGACATAGAAAAAATAAAAAAGACAAAAAAGAAAAATAACAACATAATATAAAAAATTGAAGGTAGATCAAAATATTTTTATTTGTACATTCGATTTGACTAAATAATAAAACACTTAGATCAAAATCCTATAAAATATGACGCTTAAACTTAAAGATGACAAGTTTTCAAACAAACAAAACTTACTTCGGGGCACTTTATAACCCCTAAAACGACGATCCAAACATTTAGTTATACTTGATGTAATGAGCCGAGATTATTGTATGAAAAAAAATAGTAAGTTCTATATAAAATATTGATATTTCGGAATTTTGAAGCATGACTAATCTTTGCCCTAAGTATAGAAAAAATGTGAGTTTGATAGCTTAAAACAAAAAGAGGTAGCCTCTTTCACGCACAGAATCTATGTGTGAAAGGACCAAACTGTAAAGTTACAGTTTGGTGTGAAACCTACTTTTGTATTATTATTTTTTTGTGTTATTTTGGTTCCAATTTTTTGTTTTTGTGTCACTTAAGTCGCAGACTCAAGACTTTGCAAAAAGTTTTGCCTTATGCAACATACTTTGCCTTCAAGCATAACTAAAAGTTTGTCCCATACGGCAGAACTTTTCCTTATGCCTTTGCTTATAAGGCAAACTTGCTTATAACGCAAACTTTTAGTTATGCCTTAAGGAAAAATTCTGCCTTATGAGACAGACTTTTAGTTAAGGCATAACTAAAAGTCTACCCTATAAAGCGAAACTTTTCCTTAAGGCATAGACTTTGCCTTATAAGGCGAAGTTCTACCCTCTTCGACAGACTTTTAGTTATGCTTCAAGGCAAAGTCTGGCGCATAAGGCAGAAGTTTTCACAAGCCTTGCCTTGCGATTTATTTTTATTTTTATGACTAAGCCGGGATTCGAACTCAGATCCTCGGGATATTCTAGGCGAAGGGAAAAAAATTAAAGACCAACAATTTGAGGGGCAAAAACTAAAGACCACCCCTAACGAAGGGCAATTGTGCAAATTTCCCTTTATTTTTTATTCGTGATATGGACGGTCCGGATAAAATCTTATGATAAGAAAAGTTTAAATTTATCAATCTTAAATTCTTAAAACCTGAAATGGATTCTAGATAGCTGTAATTTTATTTTTAGATCACTAAGGGTTTTTTTCCTTCATTTTTTTTGTCAGGAATGCCCTTCAAAGGCACTGGTTTTTAATTCTTGTCCCTCAAATCGGTGGTCTTTAAGTTTTACGCTTCGCTAAAAACTCCTTGGTTTCGGGTTCGATCCGTCGCTCAATCAAAATAAAATAAAATTGCAAGGTAGAGTTTAGATTCACAAGACGTAAGTTGGGTTTCAAACTCTGCCTTGACCCAGAGTTTCAAACTCTGCCTTACGGCATAAGTTGGGTTTCAACTTATGCCTTAAGGCAAAAAATAAAAATAAAAAAAATAAAAATTACTTAGCTGGAATTTTGCGAAACTGTGCCTTAAGGCCTAACTTTTGTCCCAATAGACCTAATTTTGAGCAAAAGTTAGTCCTTAAGGCAGAAGTTTGCCTTAAGGTCTAATTTTGGGGTAAAAATTCGTCTTAAGGCCTAACTTTTGCCCGAATAGGCTTAATTTTGATACAACCTTTGCCTTGCGTTTTTTTTTTTTTTGACTAAGCCTAAGTTCAAACCCAGGACCTCGGGATATTAAGCGAATGACAAAAATTAAAGACGAGAGCCTTTTTCCTTTAACAATTGTAGAATCTCTGTTGTCCAATTTAATCTGAGATGTTCTCTCTTTAACTATGTGAGCAAGAAGTAAATGGCTTAAGCTTATGAATTTGAAATACAAAGGACAATTCCTCCATATAAAGCGTCATAAATTAATTTGACAAATTTTATTCATCAACCAAATAAAGTAGCAAGGACAATAAGCGTGACATGGAGCGGTGGAGCATCGTTTGTGTGAATGAAATAAGTTTATCAAATTACTTCTTCATGTTTCCATGAATATTTCAACATGGTACAAACACTTATGTTTGTGTTTTAAGATGTTTGGTTAAGCTTATAAGCTAATCAAACTTGTTTATAAGTATCTTTTAATAAATATTTAAAGTGATAATAAGTCAAGTGTTTATAAGCAAAAATTAGTCAAAAGTTATAAGTTAGTTATTCCTATCTTATGGAGTATAACAGCTTTAAAGCATATGGTTTGATCAAACTTTGTACGGTTTTATCTCTAATATCTTTTGTATTATGCAAAATACTCTTTCTAAAATATAACTTTTAATTATCTCTCGATGATATTTCTATCATTCATCATTTTTTTATGTAAAAATACTTCTAAATTTATATTTTTTTAAAATAACTTTAAGGTTTAAGTTATTTTAATAAAAATAATGATTATCAATGCCTTTTTACCGAACATACCAATTACTTATTATTAATTTCAGCATTTAAAAGTGCTTCTCAACCTTTAACATTTATTCGTTGCTTTTAATCAGCTAATCCAAACGGAATTATTTTGGAAAATACATTCATAAGATATTACAGTGAGGTATGTTTATACGCAGTACCCTATCTTTTTTTTTTTAACTAGAATTTACAGTGGCCTTTCGGTATAAAATACTGTATGTTTTAAAACTAGCATCCTAAACTTTCCTTCACAAGAGAATCCAATGAAAAAGAAGTTGTACAACATAAGGTCTTTAATCCTCTTAATATTCCTTTCTCCTATTCACATAGGATCCTTTTATAAGTAATTAATAACATTCAGTTAAACACATTTTAAAATCATTTTTTCCATCTAGACAATTCATTTTTAACTAACCGAATTCTCTATTTTTCCAAAATTTAAAAATTATTTCACATGTTGTTTTAATTTTCTTGTCAACATACTTTGTTCAATGATAATTGATTGGGTTGACGTATGTGAAATTTTTTTCTTATCGACATATTTTGTTCAATGTGGATAATAATGAACCACTATGAATTGTGATGGGATAAATATGATTCTTTCACCTCTAATCAGTCAGATCAAAGCTTTTGGTATGAAAAAAAATCTTGGTAGGAACTTCTCCTCTTGTAATATAATCTTTCTGTCCCAATTTATGTGATATAATTCGAATTTTGAGAGTCAAACTTCTTTATATTGACTGTGAATTAGGACATACAATCTTTCAGTTTTTTGATAAATAATTTACATATTTAGAAACTAAATAAAAAGTTCTATGAGTCACAATAAGTAACAATATAAAATATTTAAAGGGCATTAAAATAAATTGTGGTCAAAGATTTTCTTGTTTAACTCTCGAAATCTGAATCGACCCCATACGAATCGTATGTAATGATTGTTCCCTCTCTCTTTATTGGCTTGAATCCATAACCAATACGATTTCCAAAAGAAGATTATCACATAAATTGAGACAAAAAAAGTTATAGGTTTTACAAGGCGCAAGATTAAATTATTCGAGCCTCAATATGAATGTCGAATCGAACACAGAATGAGAAACCAAAATAATAGCCACCACGAGGAATTTTTTCTCGTATTTTACTCTGAAAATAATTATAAAAATACGGATAATATCTACTTTTTTATCGGATAATACCTACTTATCACACAAAAAAAATCTACAGTAATTGTCAAATCAATTTTCCCTCCCAAAAATAATATTTTTTTTTTCCAACCCAAAAATAATTACTCAGTAAATTTTAAAAAGACAGACAATATCTATAAATTAAAAAAAAAAAACTAATTACAAGTCAAGTTTGCCGCCATCTACGCCGTAGGGAAATACCCCACGTCAGAATCCCAACATTGGATTCCTACTTGAGCCCTTAAAATACTGTCAGTACAGCCAATAGGGACTCGACACGTCAGCTTTATCTATTCCCCATACCCCACGTGGGCCAAGCCCAGTGTCCAAGTCCACAACGTGGGCCCTAGATTCATCAGATTTGATTTTATTTGAGAAGATAACTGCACTCTGGTCCCTCAATTATTGATCAATTTTGGTCTTGATCCTTATAATACAAAAAACTTACTAGTATAGTTTGACCTTTAATTAACTAAAATATGAGTTTTTGTCCATTTATATAGGAAATATGTGATATTTAAAATATTTTAAAATTAAATCTCAAATATGAAATATTAGTACAAATTTAATATAATACGTCGATAAATCAATCTTTTACTTGAGCTGAGCGTCTATCGGAAACAGCCTATCTGCATTTAGAATGTAGGGGTACGGCCATGTACACGCCACCCTTTCCAGATCCATTAATTAATGAAGATTTAAGAGATCAAAATGCACATATTGATTTATTAAATGTTAAGTATTTATAATTGAAATATCACAAAGAGCAAAATTAAAATTTATTGATATTTAAGGAATTAAAAATGATAATTCGAATATTATAACACTTAATAATTCAATTTATCAATGAAAACTCACAATTCGAGGTATAAAAATTGCATACATTCATTAGTCAGGTTAAATATTCGTAACGGATAATTATAAGGATCAAAATAATATTCATTAATATTTGAGGGACTAGAAGTACTAATATCACTTTTTATTTTTATATTTATAGTATAGGAGTATAATAATATATGGTAACAGTTGGTGAAAAATTTGGCGGGCATTTACAAGAAATTCAAATAAATTAAACCAAAACCCTAGCACAATACTTACTTCCCTCTATTTCATTTTCCCTTTTTTCCAGGGTTTTGGTTTCTCTCTATTGGGTTCATCTCAGGTTCGTAATTTATTTTTTATGTGTAATTTTTTATTTTCAATTTATGTTCTTATTTTTATTTTTTATTTTTATTTTAATCTTTTGTGGAATTTTTTTAAATTTACTTGTTTAGGACTGAGGCGTGGTTTTTGTGTTATAGCTGTTTTATGTAGTTTTGAGTTTAATTTTTTTTTGTTTTTAATTGTTCTTTTTTTCTCATGGAGGTTCTGGTTTTGTTGTTTGCATTTATCTTTTGTCAAACAATGGGTTAGGGTGGGGGTGGTGGAGTGGGAGGTGGTTTGGGGGGGTGGAGGTGGGGTGGTGGGTTGTTGATGGGTGGTGTGAGGTGGGTTGGTGGTGGGAGTTGGGTGGGGCTTGCTGTGTGGTGGTCGGTAGGTGGGGGTGGTGTGGGGTGGTTGGTGGTGGGGAGGTGGTTTGGGGGGGTGGAGGTGGGGTGGTGTGTGGTTGTGGGAGGTGGGTGGGGTGGTTGGTGGTTGGAGGTATGCTCCAATATTTGATTTTCCGTGTGTATGCTTGTTTCTATTTTGAGTGCTCTGTTTCACCCGGATCCAGTTGTTTTAATTCTGAAGCAGTTAATTATAACATCCATTTGTTGTGGTTTTCTGATTTTGATGTCCTTTGTTAGTTGGTTTCTTAAAAGTTGGATCTTTTCCAGTTTTGATGTGTATTTTTGGAATTTTTTCCTTTCCAGGTCAATGTTGAAGAGTAATCTGAGTTAGATTTGGTCTGATTTGATTAATAAGCAAGGGAAATGAT
This sequence comes from Lycium barbarum, assembly GCF_019175385.1. Taxonomy (NCBI): domain Eukaryota; kingdom Viridiplantae; phylum Streptophyta; class Magnoliopsida; order Solanales; family Solanaceae; genus Lycium; species Lycium barbarum. The sequence continues at coordinate 113,288,769 of NC_083347.1, read as the reverse complement.
TAAAGTTGAGACCTTGAGAAGTTAGGTGATAAATTGATTAAACTGCTCGGTGAGTATAAATTAAATCAGAATAAGATGGGTAAAGTGTCACCCAAAGATGGTCAATCAAAGACTCCAAAACAGAAAAGGCGGTCGAGGAGTACAAAGGGAAAGTATTTGAAACCAGGTGCTTTGGCACAGCTTCGTTACACTAAGGTATCAGCTGCTAAGTCTTGTACGGATCTTGGCAAGAAAAGGGTGGCTGTACTGACTTCAGATGAACCAAAGGATCAAGCTGCGGTTCAAAATAATATTGTTGATGAAAGTCCTGCATTTTTATCACCCGTGAAGTTTTGTTATGGTTCTGTTAATACACCCATTGACGCATCTAAGCTGACTAAATTGCAAATGACACCAAAGACACCTGGTGCTTTTGAGTGCACATCAGAGTCAAGACTCGAGTCGCTTCCAATGGATTTAATGGTATACAACGTTCTCTTCCTTTTGCTTTCATAATTGATCGTATGCCATTACTTGCATGTTTTGAACTGTGGATTCTGGATCTTGTCTCACATGTAGAACGAAATAAGAGACACATGTTCATTAACAATCTCGCACTGTTCTTGTGTCATTTTGATTTAAAGTTTTGATGTGTTTGGATATGTGAAAAATATGATGTTTAACATTTATAGCATTTGATTTCATTAATTTGTTCGGAAAACCTTGATGAATTGAAGCTACATAACTGTGTCTGATACACAAAACATCATATCAGCTAGATCTGTTTTTTGGTTTCCTATTGGGTTGATGATTCCTTAACAGTGTGAATCATCTACTGACTCATGAGTATATTTTAGTATCTGGCCACCTTCTTTTTGGTTTCTGCTGTGTTTCCTGTCTCCTATCGTTAGCATCACTCAGATAACCTGCTTACTGTCTGTTAGATTTGTAATTAAACCGAATTAAAGAAAACACAAAGGAAAAAAAGGAGGAAGTTGGAAGGACTAGGTGATCAGCTGAAAATAGCTGATCTGAAAGTGTTATGACATATTCCAAAGAGTAATGGCCTTTGTGCCTTATAAAAAACTAGTGGGTTTGTGAAACATGATAAGTTAGTTGATGTTTGTGCTTTTTCTTTATATAGAGTCTCAGTTGATCATCAAATTGTATTCATCTGAAAGAAGTTAGTTGTATAAATGTGCTCTGCATTTGCTGAAAATTGAATGGAAGACCTGCACGGCGTGTGTCTTAGTCTTTCCGTGAGTGCTACTCTTGTTGATATGATATAGGAAACCAATCTTTTAAGTACTCTGTTTTGCTCCATTCATTGTCTGGGCTGAATGACTGATAGAATTTTTACTTTTTGATTAAGGTCAAAATACTTTGCCATCTGCACCACGACCAGCTTAAAGCAGTTTTCCATGTCTCTCAAAAGATCAGGAAGGCAGTGAGTCTCTTGCTCTCTATCTTTCTCCGTGTTCATCTCTCTTTTAAACATGGGTAATGTATTGGAATCTAATTAATGGTGCAAACTCAATAGGTAATTCAGGCAAGACTTTTCCATTTTAATTATACTACTCCAGATAGAACACGGCAGGAGTTGTTAAGCACCATGACTCCTCTCCCCACTGATCACTGGCCTTTTGTAAGGTAATATTTAATCTCATCTCCATCCCCTCTTGATGACTAGAGTAGACAAATAGCTGTTGAATTTTCTCATATGCATGTCTCTTGCAGCAAAGAGAACGGAAAAGGCGCATGGCTCAACACTCCTCACACTCCTAAGGCTCCAAAACATGGTCCCCGTCCTCCATCCCGTGTCAAGTTCACAGAGATGAGTCATATTGCAGCTGTTCTTTTCCAGGAGTCTGCATTTCCTTCAAGATGCTTGGTTCCATCTGTTATACCAAAGCCCCTATGCAAGTCCTTGGGTTCTAATAGAGTTCTATTCTATGAGGATGAATTATGCCAGGCTGTTGCTCAGAACAAACTCCGTTGATTTCGGGTGTTCTCATCTCCTGATATGTGTATAATAGAAAACTATCTCGTTTTCATCTTTGGTAGCAAAATGGATAGGGTGCAAGTTTTGTAATATTACCGGGGGCACTCGTTGAAGGTGGTTTAAGATTACTAGGTTTAGAAAGATTTGAAGGTTTTCGCGAATAATATATGGAGACTGGGCTTGTGTATAATATATAAGTTCTATTTATTGGGTTTTGAGAGTTGCTTGCTAGTCTCGGTGTCCGTCTGTTATAGCCCTCAGTGTGTCCACAAAGAAGCTTCAACAAGAGTTTGTACTAAAGGAAATTTACAACAAAAATTGATAATCTTCATTTAATAGAGGGTATTCCACTTTGTGGAGCATATTGCATATTGAAATAAAGTAACTTTTGGATTTCTCATAATGGGTGCATTTTCCAGTTGTCTACTGATTTCTTGCAACAGTATTCGATTTCAACTACAATTAGAGTACGAAATCTTATCGATGTGTTCTTGTAACCAAAATGCAATTTCTTTATGAGTTTGTTGAATGTATAAAAGCATAATGGTGATTCTTTTAGGTATATGAGCATATAAGATTGTTCATATTTCTTTAGAGCCTTGTACATTTGAAGCAGATGAACTGCATTTGTATCAATTCCTGGCTTTTCTATGCAAGGAGACTTCTGGACCTCTTCATATATCAAACCAACGTAAGTGAATGGACAAACCAACTACAAATGACTATCTGGTAAACAAAACTCAAATACATAGGTACAAATATAAAACAAGAAAAAGACTTATCCTCTAATAATTCTCAATTTGGAAATGAATTTTTTTGGTAAGTATGTAGTTATAAAAATGGGGTACCAAATACAATTGTTCAACTGCTATTTTAAACGTTTTGTATTCCAAAATGAACCCTGCCGGTAAATTAAAAATAAAATTTAAAAACAGTAACCAAGACCCAATCAAAAGCAATTTGGGAAGGCATTAGAGGTGGCTTGAGGCCAGTAAAGCCATTGCTTTAGGCCCCCAATTTTTTTAGGCCCCAAAATTTAAGGATGGATTTTATGATTTTTTTTATGTTAGACAATGTTGAAAATTGTGAAAAGAAGTACAATATTTATATAATAAAAGAAAGAAAGAAAGAAAGAAAAACTGTCTTCTTTTGAAGAGAAATATTTTTACAACTTTGAACTAAACAAATAAAAATTTTATAATAATATCCAACGTAATGTATTTAAAATACATGGCTAAAATCTTATTAACTTGAATCAATCCTCGCTATTATAAATATCAATGTTACTATGTGAAGTAAAAGGCAACAAGTACGGGAAAAAAAGAAAAGAAAAAAACAACGCTAAATATTCTTATATAAGTGCATGTACTTAAGCCTCACATTAAAATTTGACTTTAGACTACTAATTTCATTGAGACGCCCAAGGCATCAAATATGAAAAGTAGGTCTTTCAAGCCCACTTAAGGGAAATAAACTCTACTTAATCCTACTTATATTAGGATTACAAATCTACTTTCTCCATGATTCGGATTTCTAATAATACCTATATGTACACCTTATGTACTCTCCAACAAAGTATCACAAATACTCACAAACTCTTTGTACTGTTTTCTCTCGTAAAAGTTAAAACGTTAATTGTTATGAAAATGGTGGAGTAAGAAATTAAATAGGGTTAAACAAGGCAATATGAAAAGATAAAATAACGAAGTGACCATACCAAATCGATCATATAAAATGAACGAATTTAACGATTCACTAGGCAACCAGTTAACAACCATCCAAACAAACAGTTAATTTCTTTGTTTCTTCGTTATGAGCCATTGTTAATGCCTTCTTAAAATCTTTTTTTTCTGTTTTGGGGGATGAAATAAACTATTTTTTGAAAATTTTACAGGTTACATAAAAAAAAAAAAAGGATGGTTTATCCACCACCGTGATTCAACACCACTACTAACCACCATATAATTCTTAAAAATATTTTATTAATACAATATTAGACTAATTAATATTTATTTAATTTCATATTTATTAACAATATAACATCTATTGTATATATATTCATATTTAGGTATCTTAATTTTAAACACATATTATTATTCGAATGTGTATTATTAAGCCAAAAAGGGGGGGGGGGGGGGGGGGGGGGGGAAACCAAAGTAAGGGCAAATTCGAATTTTGCAACGGACCCGACCCAATCTGTTTTCTCTGACCGGCAGTCGCTAGAGCGCAATGTTACCAAATTGAACTCAAAATACCAAAAAAAAAAAACCCCAGAACCCAGAAAGCTCTTCAAACTTATGAAATCACTGATAAATAGATCGAAGAACAGTATGATCCCTAACAGAGTCGAAGATGAAGACAAATTCCTATCAGCTTGAATCACAGGCCTTCAACAGAACGCCTTTTGACATGCATTGCGCTCTTGTATTTTCACTAAACCCCCCAAATTTTCATACATTTATGTTTTTGGTTTACAGAAACCTAAATTTTGAGTTTTTTGCATGGTTAATGAATGGTAGGACTCGAGTAATCTGAAAGATGCACTTAAATTCTAATAACCTAAGAATTTTTATGGAGAAATTGCATGATTTCCCCCTTCAAATAGGCCGTTCTTTCATTTTTTTTCCTTTTCAAATGAGCTGTTATTTATTTTTTGCTCTTCAAAATTGAACTTATACCTAACAGGATATCAGTTATTTAAAGCGTGGGGCATACTTTGTGTGATATTAGGAAGCAAATATATAAATTTACGTCTCGCAAAAAAAAATACGTTTCTCGTTGCAATTTATGTGACACACTTTCCATTTTAGTTAGTCAAAAAAAAAAACACATTTCTATATTTAAAAATAATCTAACTTTATAAGATGATCAATCACATAAATATCTAAAAAAGTTTTTGGACAACAAATTATAAAAAGTTTTCTTTTATTCTTTTTTTAAACATCGTACCTAATTAATAAGGGAAAATGACATAATAATACTACTTAAAACTCTATATTACTAAACATAAGAATATTTTTCCTTATTTACAAAATATACAACTTAATTAGCAAACATATCAGATTTGAAAAAATTAAAAGCCACCCTTTCCTTCCTTTTCCCCATTCTCAGTTTCATCCAAAACTGAGCCACCCACCCTTCTTTCCCCTTTTCCCTATTTTCTATTGTTTTAGTTGTATTAAATTTATATGAATATTGTATGAAAGTTGAATATAATATTGTTGAAGTTGTATTAAATTTTCTAAAACCGAACATGAGCTTTATACAACATGTATACAATTATATACATATTTCATAATCACTTTTAGACAGTTTTTATTAAAAAAATCATGACCGAAATTCTAAGCCTTGAGTCATACACATTTCGTACATGACAAATGTGAGCGAAATTCTAAATCCTAAGAGATATACATATTTCATACAGTTTTGATACACAAAATATTGAGTGAAATTTTCTAAGTCTTGAGCGAGAAATACACATTTCATGCATAAATTATTAAGCAAATTTTTTTATAAGAAATCTATTATTATGTTCTGTAAACTAAAAGATATCGTCATATTTCATAAATATATCCTATTGTTATGTATATATATATATATGTCATTCCAACAAATAATGAGCATTTGTTCTGAGGGACAAAATTTATAGACCAACACAAAATTGCGGGCAAACGTAAGGTAAAAAAAGGGCAAATTCGGGCTTTGCACCCGACCCGACCCGACCCATTACAGTTGCAAGACGCAATGTCACCAAACTGAAGTCAAAAGACCAAAAAGAAAAACGCAAAAACCCATCAAAGTTCTTCAAACTTGCAAATTTCACCCATAAAATCGAATCGAAAAGCAGTATGATCCCTAACGGTGTTGAAGATGAAGACAAATTCCTATCAGCTGGAATCGCCGGTCTTCAACAGAACGCTTTTTACATGCATCGCGCTCTTGTATTTTCACTAAACCCCCTAATTTTTCTATATATTTACGTTTTTGGTTTCCAGTAACCTAATTTTGAGCTTTTTCCATGAATTGTAGGACCTAATTTGAGTTTTTTTCACTGATCTGATCTTAATTATTGCTCACTTGATCAATTGAAACTTAATTTCAAAATTTTGGTTATTATTATAGCTCCTTAACATTATCAGTATTAGAAGTGTGTTGTTGTTTGTTTGTATTTTTTTTTTTTGAAAATTACTTTACATGCACATTGCTGATATGCTGCAAAATGTTGAATTTCAGTATTTGAGTTTTTTGCATGGCTAATATATATATATATATATATATATATATATTATTTTTTTTTCCCACCGATTTGATCTTAATTATTGCTCACTTGATAAATTGAAACTTAATTTTCAAAATTTTATTTATAATTATAGCTCCTTAACCTCAGTATTAGAAGTCTGGTATTTTCACAAAACCTCCTAATTATTCCATATATTTATGTTTTTGGTTTGCAGTAACCTAATTTTGAGTTTTTTGCTTGAATTATAGGACCTAATTTGAGTTTTTTTGCATGAAATTAACACCTAAATTAATTTATATGTAAATTTCAGCATTTGATCTGAAGCTCTTTAACCTCAGTAGAACATTGTTATTGTTATTTTATTCTGTTATTTGTAAATTTCTAAATTTGTTATAATCTGAAAGATGCATTCAAATACTCAGCAAGGTTACTAAGCTTATCTCAATTATTGCTCACTTGATAACTGAAACTTAATTTTTTTAAAATTTTATTTATAATTATAGCTCCTTAGCCTCGGTATTAGAATTCTGTTGTTGTTTGTTTGTATGTTTGCTCTTTTTAATGACAAATTTCTAGCTGCTGGAATCACCGGCCTTCAACCGAACGCTTTTTACATGCTTTGCGCTCTTGTATTTTCACAAAACCCCCTAAGTTTTCATACATTTATATTTTTGGTTTCGAGGCACCCAAATTTTGAGCGTTTTGCACGAATTGTAGGACCTAATTTGAGTTTTTTTGCAAGAATTGTAGCACCTAAATTCCTTTATATATATATATATATATATTTTAGGTTTCCAGAGACCTAATTTGAGTTTTTGCTATGTTAATGAATTGTAGGACTCGAATAATCTGAAAGATGCACTGAAATACTCAGCTCAGATGTTGTCGGAGCTCCGAACTTCAAGGCTTTCCCCTCACAAATACTACGAGCTATGTATGTATTTTTTTCACTGATCTGATCTTAATTATTGCTCACTTGATAAATTTGAAACTTAATTTCATAACTTTATTTATAATTATAGCTCCTTAACCGCAGTATTAGAATTATACTGTTGTTTGTTTGTATTGCTTTTTCCTTTAAATTACTTCAAATGCACATTGCTGAAATGCTGATTTTTTTTTATATATAATTATAGCTCCTTAACCTCAGTATTAGAGTTATGTTGCTGTTTGTTTATAAGTTTGCTTTTTTAATAACTTTAAAATGCACATTGCTTATATGCTGAAAATTTTAAATTTCAGCACAAATACTACGAGCTGTTTGTGTACTTTTCACTGATCTGATCTTAATTTTTGCTCACATAACTAAAAAACAACAACAACAACAAAACACCCAATGTAATCCCACAAGTGGGGTCCGGGGAGGGTAGTATGTATGCAGACCTTACCTCTACCTTGGGAAGGTAGAGAGGCTGTTTCCGGGAGACCCTCGGCTCATAGAAAGACGAAAAAGGCATTAGCAACAAGCAGAAACAATAGCAAGATAATAAGATAACCGCGGCTAAAGAAATAACATATAGTAATAAAAATCTAAAAATAAGAAAATACAAGAATAATGCTAAAACTCCGGGAACGGAAATGAAAAGCGCCCCATTACCCACTGCCCTTCTACCCTAATTCTCGACCTCAACACCTTCCTATCAAGGGTCATGTAGTTGCGCCGTGTCCTGCCTAATCACCTCACCCCAATACTCCTTCGGCCTACGTCTACCCCTCCTCAAGCACACAATGGCCAACCTCTCGCACCTCCTTACCAGGGCATCTGCATCCCTCCTCCTCACATGCCCGAACCATCTCAGCCTCACTTTCCGCATCCTATCATCTACGGGGCGCACTCCTACCTTGTCCCGGATATCTACATTCCTAATCTTATCGCTTTTGTTGTGCCCGCATATCCATCTCAGCATCTGCATCTACTGCTGCTCTCATCGTTTGAACATGGGAGTTCTTGACTGGCCAACACTCCGCCCCATATAGCATAGTCGGTCTAACCACCACCCTGTAGAACTGGCCTTTAAGTCTTGGCAGCATATTCTTATCACACAGAACACCGGACGCGAGCCTCCATTTCATTCACCCCGCCCCAATACGATGTGTGATATCCTCGTCAATCTCCCCATTACCTTGGACCCAGGTACTTGAAACTTCCTTTCTTGGGGATGACCTGAGAGTGAAGTCTCATGTCCACGTCCACTTCAAGAGTCACGTCAATGAACTTACATCAAGTATTCAGCTTTAGTCCGGCTCAACTTGAAACCTTCCGACTTCAGGGTTTGTCTTCAAACCTCCAGCCTCGCGTTAACTCCACCTCTCATCTCATCAATCAGTTCTATGTCATTCGCAAATAATATGCTCCAAGGCACCTCCCCTTGAATATGTCGCGTCAGCACGTCCATCGCCAAAGTGCTCACATGACTAATTGAAACTTAATTTTAACATTTTAGATCTAGCTCCTTAACCTCAGTTTTAGAACTGTGTTGTCATTGAAATTGATACTTAGTTTCAAAATTTTACCTCTGTATTAGAACTGTGTATGTTGTTTTTTTGCATGTTTGCTTTTTGAAATAATCTTAGATGCACATTGCTGATATGCTGAAAATTTTGAATTTCAGAAACATTGCTGATATGCTGAAAATTTTGAATTTCAGTATTATCCTTCATTTTAGTTTTAGTTCTCGATAAATTATATTTAATCTTTAATCAATTGAAATGTGTATTTTTTATCTCTTAGACTTCTTTTAAAATTATATTACCCTTAAATATAGAATAATAATACAAATTTAACATAACACATAGGTAAATAAGTGGTGGAACAGTTGATATTTATGGTAAATATCTGAAAATTCACAAGTAAAGGGATCAAAAGTGCACGTCTCAATTAATTGAAGGTTAGATGTGCTTAGTTAGATATCAAAAATTAAAATTAGAAGTTATTTGAAGCTTCTTAACCTCAATAGAACAGTGTTGTTGTTATTTTATTTTATTACTTGTAAATCTTAGTTTCTTTTAAATTTTAAAATGCGTATTGCTTTGTTAGATATGCGAGCATTTGATGAATTGAGAAAGCTAGAAATTTTCTTCAAGGAGGAGACGAATCGGGGTTGCTCAATTGTGGAGTTGTATGAACTCGTGCAGCACGCTGGCAACATTTTGCCTAGACTGTAAGTTGTAGTGATGATCCGACTGCATATTCCTGTTTATCTCCGTTTTCTGAAAGCTTTATCTTGAAGTTCTTCAGCAAGTAATTTGATGTTTTCGGATTGGATTAAAGATTTGCAGTGTGTAGCTATTTCATATGTTTCCAAAGAGGGTTACTTTGGGCTTAGATTATCAGGAATAAAGGTTTTGTAGGATAGTAATCAGATTAAAGACTCAAATAGATCATAGAGAAAACCTATTAATGATGGCCGAACAGTAGGAAGAGTAAATAATATACTTAATGTGTTAGAGGATTAGGAAATCTACACCCAAAAAGGCACAGGCAAAACAGTAAAGAAGATCCGATAACAGGTATAGTGAAAAAAGTCTTTAGCTCACACCTATTTTTGATGGAGAATCCGCAAATTTAGGTAGAAAGAACAACTAGTGTCACAGAGATGACTTTTGTTGAACTTTTGTTTTACATGAAGTGAAGTATTTGGGACCTTTTGCATTTGTTCTTTGCTGAATTGCTCTTAAGTTGTCATGATAATCTTACAGTTGTTCTTCGCTGAACTGATTACAGACATCTCCTCTCAACCTTTGTTTGGCCTTGGTTGGATGTACCTTTACGAATCACATGAATGCAAGTTTTGCTGCTTTAGCAGTTTGGTTTCTAGAAATCAAGCTAGAGCTTGCATTATTGTTTATTGAAACTGGAATATATCTAATAAATTATTTAAATTTTTCTGGAAATTGCTGTCCCTATCTGACTTTTTGTCTTGTTTTCTCTCTTGAGCCGAGGGTCTTTCGGAAACAGCCTCCCTACCTTTCAAGGTGGGGGTAAGGTCTGCGTACACTCTACCCTCCCCAGACCCCACATTGTGGGATTCTACTGGGCATGTTGTTGTTGTTGTTGTTGTTGAGAACTGGTGATTGCCGTAGCAAATAGGAAAGGGTAAGTGGAAATTATGCTAATTTGACTAGTTTAGGATGGGTAGGTGGAGAGGTCAGGAAGTTAGTGGGATAATTTAAGACATATAGGGGTTTGGGATGCTGAGATACTAAATTTCGATACTAAGTGTCCACTGCTATATAAGTTGCTACTTTTATCCCAGATCTTGATAAAAATATGGAACTGTGGAGTGGTAATAATCGCGCATCATTTCGTTGTTTCCTTTATTCTTTAGTTGACTTTTTTTGTTCTTTAGTTGTTTAACCTATGTCAAAGAGATGTTCATTTTATTATTTGGTTGTTTTAAGCTTGTCTTAGGTTTGTTCTTTATTATTGCTCATCAGGATGTCTAAAGTTCATACCCTGCTTTTTATTCCCCAGGTATCTACTTTGCACAGTGGGGTCTGTGTATATCAAATCCAAGGAGGCTCCCGCCAAGGATATCCTTAAAGACCTGGTTGAAATGTGCCGTGGTATACAGCATCCTTTACGTGGACTCTTTCTGAGGAGTTACCTCTCCCAAGTCAGCAAGGATAAATTGCCTGATATAGGTTCTGAGCATGAAGGGTAAGGGTGTATCTCAGCTCCATGGTGTTTTGCCATCAATTTAGTTATAAGAATTATGTGTCAGTGTCCAAGTTTGATAACAATGTTCTACCTGCTAGATGTAAGTGCTTAGGAGAGAAAAATACACAACGATGAAGTGTCAACCTGAATGCACGAACCACTGACATGATTCAAACTGATTGCCAAGACCAACAGTATATCCATATGCTATTTTAATTTTAAATAAAATGCTCGACTAGTAGATTATGCTGTTCATATAATCTGCTCTATGGTTGTCTACTGCCGAATTGATTAATTGAGGGTTTCCTCAACTACATAAACATAGTATGATCTTAACACAGGAAAGAACATATAAAAAAAGAAAAGAAAAAAGGGACTATGTTACCTTCATTTTAAGCTTCTTTTATATGTAATTTCACCTGTAATATGAACATTATTGTTGGATGCACTAATGTCTTGTTCCCTTCCACAGTGATGCTGACACCGTTGTGGATGCTGTAGAGTTCGTTCTCCAAAATTTCACGGAAATGAACAAACTGTGGGTCAGAATGCAACATCAGGTTGGTTGAAACATCTGTGGATGCTATAACATGCTCTCATGTCTTGACATGCATAGTACCACAATGCTTGCATGTCATGAAGGTAATTGTAAATCATGAGGGCATAATTTGTGGTCATGCAGGTGTTTTAATGCTTGTGAATGATTCATACTCTTTGCTGATCATGAGTTGAGGCTAGCATCGGGCTTTCTCATCTGCAGGGACCTGCTCGGGAAAAGGAGAAACGCGAAAAAGAAAGGAGCGAGCTTCGTGATCTCGTATGAGCTGTTACTTCATCATGTTTACTAGCACCCAAATAAGCAGTGGAAGTTTACACTCATGCGGGGATATTCCTTTTTTGCTTTTGGTAGGTCGGGAAGAACCTGCATGTTCTCGGTCAAATTGAGGGTATCGACCTTGAGATGTACAAAGAGACGGTGCTTCCAAGAGTTTTAGAGCAGGTGATTTGTCTAGGAATTTAGTGTCCTGATAATTTTTGCAGTTTGTTTAAGCCAAATATGAACCTTTTTTTTTGTCTCAAAATGTGTAACTCTGTTTGTGTTTAGGTTGTCAACTGTAAAGATGAGATTGCTCAGGGCTATTTGATGGATTGCATGATTCAAGTCTTCCCTGATGAATATCACTTACAAACTCTTGAAACATTATTGGGTGCTTGTCCCCAGCTTCAGGTGTGTATTGTTGGTTTGTAAAACAAGCTTCTAGTTAAACAGAACAGTTAAGTGTAGAAGGAAAAATGTCATGCCTGGTAGGATGCCAGGAGTTTGAGATTGGTTTACTATCTGCAACAGTGTAATATGTAACATGGGCTTCCTCAGAAGAAAGGTTTGGTTTGATGATTTATAAGGAGTGTTGTTTGTTTATGGCGTTGGATGTTGGTTGACAACTTACCCTATTAGGCATACTTAAGTTCGTCCTAAAAAATGGTAGATTGAAGTTCAGTATCTTTATTATTGGTCTTCCATAGGATCTTAGACAAATGCCAGTGACAGTTCTAGATAACTTCCAATTAATGCTTAACTTCTATTAGAATTTAAACTTCCAAGCACTGTTTTCCATGTCATTTGCTTCTTCAGCCATCTGTTGATATCAAAATGGTGCTTGCTCGGCTTATGGAAAGGCTCTCGAACTATGCTGCTTTAAGTACAGATGTAAGTAACACATTATTATTTTTCTGGAATCAGATTCTGTATATGCAGTTTCTAAATCATTTCCAACTGCAGGTCTTACCTGAGTTTTTCCAAGTGGAAGCTTTTGCAAAACTAAATAGTGCCATAGGGAAGGTAAATGAGATTACCACCCTCAAGTAAAATGCACTTCTTGCTTATGAAGGTGTCAGATGTTGTAAAAGATAACTCTCCCAGGCCTGCGTTTTCTACCTCCAGGTGGAGATTAAGTGGAACTCAAAGAACTTTATAAAACTCTTAACCAATTCTTTGACTAATTAAAAAATTAGTAAGATGAAAAATAGAAATTGACCAAAGATCTGTGGATATCGGTGGAAAGTTAAGTCATGGAGACTCTGCCTTTGTCACAACTGTAGAGTGGTACTATTGTGATTTATGCATGCAAAATGCCACAGATGACGTGGAGGTTGAGGGTTAGGGTAGACGGTTATTAGGTAGTGGTAGAGCATGGTTTCAGTCTGGAGCACCTATCCGTTCCCTTTACCAGTAGTATTATTATTATGCTATTCTTCTATTCTTTTGATACTGGTGGGTTGTTTACTTTGGTTGTTTTTACTGTCATTACTTTTTTCTTTCTTCAGCATTTTCATTATAACTAGCGTCTCTTGCATTTCTTCCAAACCTGTTCTGAAAAATGATTTCCTTGAGCCGAGGGTCTATCGGAAACAGCCTCTCTACCTCAAAAAGGTAGGGGTAAGGTCTGCCGTCTGTGTACACCACACACTCCCCAGACCCCACATGTGGGATTATACTGGGTATGTTGTTGTTGTTGTTGTTTTAGTGCCACAGATGGTTATGATTTTCTTCCAACTTTTGCCTCCCCAAACTTATCCTCTTTTGACTTTTTCTTGTTTTCTGACTTGAGGAGTAATCGTACGTTTTTAACCTTCCCAATATCAATGGTGTCCTCTGACTTTTCAAGTAGTTCAGGTATGATGCCCATCACTGTCTTGGTGCAGGTGATAGAAGCCCAAGAAGACATGCCTATAGCTGGAGTTGTGACTCTATTTTCATCTCTTTTAACTTTTACTCTTCATGTCCACCCTGATCGCCTTGATTATGTGGATCAGATTTTGGTAGGTCAACTCTTTTCTTTTCCTTTTTCTTTATCAGCCTTTAATGCTTTTCAGATATGATTTTTAGGTCAATAAAAAATAAGGTTGATTAAAAGCTGCATGTATTTAAATAACTTTCTGGCCTGCCTTGTGCATATGGTACCGATAACGTGCTAATGATTACTCTATTTGTCGTGTCAGGGTGCATGTGTTAAGAAACTTTCTGGTAAAGGAAAGCTCAAAGACAGTAAAGCAACAAAACAGATCGTGGCCCTTCTAAGTGCTCCACTGGAGAAGTATAAGGATATTGATACTGCATTAAAGCTGTCAAATTATCCTCATGTTATGGAGTACCTTGATGACGCAACTAGCAAAGAGATGGCTAATGTTTTAGTTCAAACTATTTTAAAAAATAAGACTTGCATCTCAACAGCTGAAAAGGTTAGGTTCCTTTTGATTCTTGTTCTTAAATTTTGTTTGTAATAAAATAACCTTTGTATTACCTGAAATCATTCGTCTGTCAGGTAGAGGCTCTTTTTGAATTAATGAAAGGACTTCTCAGAGATTTGGATGAGAATCTTGATGATGAGGTGATCTCTCCTTATGTTATTAGTTTCCTCATATCTTTCGACCTTCTTTCCAATGTGTTCTTAGTGGCTCGTTTTCTGAAAATTTGCTTGCTAAAATCATTACGTCTAAGTTTCTTCATCCTTCCATTTTCAGCTTGACGAAGAAGATTTCAAGGAAGAGCAGAACTCGGTAGCACGGCTTATTCAAATGCTTCACAATGACGACCCTGAAGAGATGCTGAAGGTAACGAGTGATACCTCTTTCCAGATTCTTTGCATATTCCTTTGATGGATAGCCTCTCTACTTCTTATTGCTGGAAATATATGTTGTATCTGTTCTACTTATATTTTGGGGTTGAATTTGGTCAAGTGTGTTTAGTCAAATTTTGTCATATTTTTTGTGGAGCATGTACTCAATTCATTTTCCCTTTGGTCAATTACCTTAAACAACTATTATATGATTAATGAGACAGCACCACAAAGATACCTAGAATTTTCTTGTTTTGATTAGTACCACGGAGATGCGTAGGATCTTTGTTGTTCTGATAAGTAAGTTCAATAGAACAATTATAAGACCATCCATGTTATATGCAAGTGACCAGCAATGTTATATCTTAGTGAATTTTTGGCCGTTAAAGTTAAACACATCCACAAGATGAGTGGCGCAGAGATGCAAATGCTAATATGGGTGTGTGCTCATGAAAGATTAAACTAGATTAAAAATGACAATATTCGCCAGAAGGTGCAAGTATCCTCAATGATAGAAGGTTGCTTGAGATGGTTTTTTCATGTACCTCGTTGACCTCTGGATGCACCAGTTTGTTGGTGTGAAACCATGGAACATGAAGGTGTTAAAAGGGGGTGAGATAAACCTAAAATCACATGAAAGTTGTCTTGAAAGACCTACAATTTCATGGAGTCCATGCTAACTTAGGGAAAGATGGTGCACAATGGAAGAAAAAGATCTATATAAATAATACCAATTAGTTTGGAATATGTTCTAGTGATGTTAGTCCATTTACATCAGGGCTTATGCTTTCTAGGTGATTTTTTCGCCCTATTCAGCTTTTTCACCCTGCAGGAATTTCATGTTTTGTCCTTGCTCTTCGTTGTTAACAAGTGAAATATGAAAAAAGTATTGAGATGATACCATTTAACCTATGAAGCAGTAGCTTTAGAGATGTATATGACACGATTGACTTGCCACTATGGAATAAAAATTCTAAATCAGGTTAGATCAGATAAGCATTACCATTTAAATTTTACTCAAATATTGTATAAAAATTCACATTAAATCAAGATGAAATTTTATTCATCTAGCAAGTAGCAGTGTGATGTTCTTATTTTTCTTTTATATGTTTGTTAGTGCAAAATAGTGCGTCAATCCAGTGTTATGTATCTATGGGGCTATAACGTTTATATCTCTGGCTATAGCCTATAGGTGTTGGTTTCTTGCTTTTAAGATTTGATATGGTTTACCAATTTGTTGTTTTGCAGATAATTTGTTCTGTCAAGAAGCATATTCTGAGAGGAGGACCAAAGAGGCTTCCCTTTACAGTCCCTCCCCTCATTTTTAATTCTCTTAAGGTTTGAATTCACAACTCAAGGACTACAAGATGGGTGGAGTGTTAAATGCCCCATACTTTGTCTTCTTCGAAAGAAATGAATCAAGTGATCAATTTTTGTATAATGCATTTTAAGATGATCCTTTTCCAATGCAACTGTGTGTTCAAAGGAGTAAATAACAGAAAAAAGAAATCAACCCCCTCCCCCATTTTCTAAAGAAGAGAGAGTGAGTGAGTTTTCTCTGTCGTACACAACTGACTGTTTTATTTACCTACTGATGTTGTAATTTTCCTTCTTTTCTAGTTGGTAAGGCGACTGCAAAACCAAGATGAAAATGCTCCAGAGGAAGAGGCGTCTTCTATGCCTAAGAAAATTTTCCAGTTTTTAAATCAGGTAAATAGCTGAATGGGGTTGTATGTGATGCATTGCATTTCAAGCTCTTAAGAGTTGGGACAACCACCATTATGAATTTTTGGTGAAACAGCTTTTCTTCTTGTATCCCTTTCCGTCTCTAGCTTCTCTTCCTTCATTGCAATAATAATCTTGAGATACTTAAGATCGTGCCGAGGAAATACGTCTTATGAATTGCATACCCCTTGTTTCAGATAATTGAGGCTCTCTCAAGTGTTCCAGTACCTGAACTAGCACTTAGGTTGTACTTGGAGTGTGCTGAGGTACATGAATTTATCTTGTTTAAGATTTCTGGAATCAGACCTTATAAAAAGTGTGGGTTTACTAACCTCTAGTTTTGTTGCTCAGGCTGCCAATGACTCTGATCTAGAGCCTGTCGCCTACGAATTTTTCACCCAAGCTTATATACTATACGAAGAAGAAATTTCGGTAGCATTTGCTCATCCTATCTTTACTTTATTATGAACTCCATTTTCTCGACTTCCTGGCATTTCAATAATCTGCATTCTTGATTGTACATTTTATGCATTGCTGTTTTTTTCTAATTCTAGTTGAATGTTTTGATAGGACTCCAAAGCACAGATCACTGCAATACAATTAATAATAGGGACTCTTCAGAGAATGCACATCTTTGGTGTTGAGAACAGGGACACGTTAACGCACAAGGCCACAGGGGTAATCATTTTACCACCTTTTTTTTTTCCCGCTGATTTAAGCTTCATCATTCTATGATTGTAACTGGTTCCCCTATCTTTTCTTAATATCATCTAGTACTCCGCAAAACTCCTGAAGAAGCCTGATCAGTGCAAAGCTGTCTACTCTTGTGCACATCTTTTCTGGGTTGATGATCAGGACAGCATCAAGGATGGAGAGAGGTTAGTAATTATGCTATGCATGAGGGATGAAATTCACTTTTATGCCACTCTGATTATGAGCATTTCTTAATCTGGTTTATACCTGCATGAGATGTTGGTTATGTCATATGTGTTTATGGGTCTTTTCTAAGCCACTCCGATTTTTGCCCCTTTGGGTTCCGCTCCTTGATTTCAAGCATTTGCTATAACTTTCATATGTTACGAGTTACGGGGTTGTTTCTTTTTCATGATCCAGGGTTTTGCTTTGCTTAAAACGGGCCTTAAGGATTGCAAATGCTGCTCAACAAATGTCAAATGCAACCCGAGGCAGCAGTGGATCAGTCTTGCTCTTTATAGAAATTCTAAACAAGTAAGATAACGCTATGCATCCTTGTTTATTTCCCTTTCTTGGATACGGTCTCTGTTTTGCAGGTCATTGACGATAGATACACTTTTATCATTTCTATGGTGTCAGGTATTTATATTTCTTTGAGAAGGGGGTCACACAGATCACTGTTGCATCCATCCAGAGCCTAATCGAGCTAATAACAACTGAAATGCAAAGTGAAAATAAACCAGCTGATCCTGCTGCAGACGCTTTGCTCGCAAGCACTTTGCGCTATATCCAGTTCCAGAAGGATAAAGGTGGTGCAGTTGGTGAGAAATACGAATCCCTCAAGTCTTAACGAGAAAAGACATTTTCTTGCAAGGGGTTTGCATTCTTGACGTTACAGAAGCAGGTAACTTTTTTCCCAGTACAAGTTAATTTTATTATTTTTGTTTCCCTGTTAGTCAAGATTCTGCATTTTTTAGCAGGCTAGTGGAAGAAGCTGCAAATATCTGTATATACTAACTTGTCATGATTTTAATTGTTGTAACAATTTTCTCTCATAAAAATCTCTGTAAATTTGAGGCTATATTATGAGATCAAACTCGTGCTTACTAATAATTGCTGGACTAAGTTTGTTTTGGAGGTTCATAGTCACATGCCCTAGCTCTTATGTAGTTTCCCAACATGATGGCTGATGACATTTGATTTTCCTTTTATTTCCTCTTCCATTTCTATTGATGTTTAATGCATCTCCTTGAATCAAAATAGATGTATCAGAGGAACTTGATTTCTGTTACTTCAAAAGGTCCAACATGACCACACTTCAATAGTTAATAGAAAGGTCATTGGAAAGAGTAGTCAGATTTAACTGGTAAATTTTTTGACATTTGTATTATAATACTTTAATCCTCCATTTGTTTGGTTAATCGACAATACAATAGTAGGAAGTTGGTGCCTCGGCAATAACATAACATGAAAATAAAAGCCACGAAATGCAATGAAGTTGATCAAACCATAGGCGTTTGGACAATATTTGGTTGTCACTAATTGAGATAAAAAGTATTTGAACCTAAAGACGAAAGAAAAGTTAGTGAAATTTGTTTGTATTGAGCACAAATTTACTTGGAAAAAAACAGGATGCAGATATGCGTATGAGAACCATTATTCACTTGAAATGATCCTCTAATAAGTTTTTAATACATTACTAGTATTCAAATTCTGAAGTTTATTATATGCAAATATTGATGGCCAAAATTGATTTTCCGTATTTTCATATGCTGAAATATTATTTATGGCCAAACAACACAAAATCGAATCATTCAAAATGGTTTTTATTCAAATCAAAGAAGTATGCCGAAAAAAGGTTTACCTAATCAAATAAAATTTTGATGGGATCTGATGCATTGTGAATTCTAATTAGTCGGGATCTTAAAGTGGGTAGCGAACATCGGATGGCAAAAATAAAATAAAAAATTCATTCAGAACATTTTATATTGTTTAGTAAGAAACAAAAGAAAAAGAAAAAAGAGACCCATTTATTTAGCCCAAATTTGCATAGTTAGATATCTCAATGAAGAAATCATGGTTAACAAGTAGCATGAGCTTTTTCTGCTTCTTATAATTGTGTTGTCCGAGTCTGCTCTTGCACACCTCGACTAATTCCACGGGATACAATAAGTCAGTTCATAGCATATTTTTGAGTCCAATTACGAGCCACTGATTCATACTTGTTTCTATCAGTCTTGTACATATGAGCAATTTCTGATACCAATGGATCATCTGGATTTGGATCCGTTAGCAGTGAACATATGGATAGCAAAACCTGCACACACAAATGGATAAACACTTTTTTGAACAATTTAAATCATACAAGTAAAGATATTTATTGGTATATAAGAAAGAAAAAAAAGTGAATGGGAAAATTGAATTGATGATGACATAGAATTCTGAATTACAACAATAACTAGACTGATGATTAAGAAAGAGAATTATTGACTCATCAATCTAGTTGGTACAAGGATTTCATAAGTCTAATTGTTTAGGATTATTTATTTACATGTCAAAAGTTTCTGGTCTACATGCTAACCTTGTAAACTAAACTAGTTATATATAGTGGCGTATCTAGACTAGACACAACAGGTTTGACAGAACTTATTATGTCTAGTTCAAACTATAGATACGTGTGCATGTGCGTAAAATAAAAAGGTAATTATATAAAGGGCAGAACCTACTGACTCTATGTTAAATGTGTCATTAAGTTTGGCACCATGTCACAAAAACTATGAAGAAGTAGATTAGTAATCAATTAGGGAGAGGAAAGGAAGAGCAACATATATTAACAATATACAAGTACCTTGGATATGGTGAGGGCAGGACTCCATTGATCCTTAAGAATGTCCAAACAAATATTTCCATTATTGTTTATATTTGGGTGGAAAACTTTGGTCTTGAAAGCCACCTGCCAATATTATGAATGATATTTATAATCTTTTCTATGATGTTTTCCCCACTATTCCTATTTTCTTTTTTTTTTGTGAGTGAGGATGATAAATACTAATTTACATTCATATTTACGTAATACTATTCTTATTAATTTGTTGTAGTTATATGCCAAATTAAGGTGAAAACACTTAATAATTCCATGATTAAAAGATAAAAGTTTATCAAACAAATATATGTTGTGTTTTTAATCATCTGTGTAACATCAAGTATAAATAAATCTTTTTCAAAATGACCATTTATTTGGCTTAAAAAGGAATTTTAACATTTTTAGCCAGCCGACTAAAGAATTAACCCGTTTGACCATAATAGGTTATAGCCATCGCCGGTGTAAACTCAATGTATAACAAGTATATAATAAGTGTAAGATAAGCGTATATTAGGATAAGTAGACATACTGATTAGACTGATTAAAATTTGTAAAAGATAAAAATTAAAGTTATTATGTTATTAATTTTGTTGAGATGTTATATAGTGTAATTTAAAAAAAAAAAAAAATCATACCTTGGGGGGTTTGAAAGGGTAATCAGGGGGGAAATGGATGGCCACTTGAAAAACACCACCTGCATAAGGGCTGTCATTTGGGCCAATAATGGTTGCTTGCCAATGAAACATATCCTGAGCCACAGGACCTGAAAAAAAAAAAAGAATAATTGAAAAATAGCCAGTGTTTGAAAATTTATTGATAAGTAGTTATTTATTGATAAGTAGTTAATTTATTATGATGAAACATAATATGATAGTGTCGTGAATTTCGAACTTAAACAAGTGAAAAGTTCAAGATACTAAAGTGAATTTTGAATTTCATGACAATGTCATGGATTACGCCAAAGGACCCCTTAGTAAATTCAGCCTCGTTCCCCGTTGCTTTTTCCCACCCAGTTCAAGTATCTGTTTTGAAATCTGACTAATTTGACTTCACATCGAATAACGCTCTCTATCAAAGACGACTTCGTACCAAGGGTCCAGCACAAAACATTTGATTAAGAATGTAAAAGGATTTACCATTCCATTACAATAATGTAAAAGGATTTACCATTCCATTACAACCCTTTGGATGACGGATGATAAGTACATTAAAAAAAACATTTTTGTACCTGCACTACATGAAGTAGGAGGGTCTCTTTGCAACTCCCTTAGTTCCTTGTGAATTCTCCTTGATGCCATTAATCCTACTCACTTCTTGGATTGAAATAAAAAGGAATTTGTGTTTTGCCTAAGAGAATAAATTAGAAGTTATAGAGAGAATATCAAGTTGATGAAAGATTTCAAGAAAGGAAGCCAATATATATATGCAAGAAAATAAGTAGGAAAGAGAATAATTTCTTCTTGAGTAATTAATCAGTGGTCACTCATTGGTATAGATTCTGTGACAGAAAGCATTTTGTAAAGAACCATGCACTTCAAAAAGGGACGATAGATGATATTTCAAACTTGTGAAGAAACAAGAAAATATTAAATAAATAAAGACTATTCTCCAAGCTTTAGCTTTTCTCAATTTCCCAAAATAAACATTTTCAATTTGAATAGAATAAATTAAAACTATGCAGCTATTTCTAGTTCTTTCATTTCTGTGTCATGTAATTTCATCTTACTGTAAAGATTATTCTTACTGTATATGTTCATGGTATTTCCCAGCTCATTAGAATGATATTCTTATCCTAAAAAAGGAGGTTACACATCCATGAATTAGTTTATTAGTTGGATACTTCAATCTTGTTTTATGGATGGTTTAGACCTAATTTTAACCTAGACATTAGTTTTGCACTACTTAATACTTATGACATAGATTATTCGTTTGGGAAAACAAGTTGAATTTGCACTTGTATTATGTGAAATTGAGCAACTTTGTTCTCCATCAAACTCGTGGTCTAATATCATCCCTGTTAGGAAACAATCTCTTTTTTGCCTTTTTTCGGTTAGAAGTTGAGGGTTAAATTTGAACCTTATTTTCACGGAAATTTTGGACATGTAGATCCACCCATTTCACATTGCAACTCCGCTGATGGCAAGGACAAATACAAGACGATTGGTATGAATGAACCAAAAATGCTCCGGACAGCAAAATTGAGCAATTTCGAATAGTAATACAGAGGTAGCTTTGGACATTCTCTTATGCAATCCTTTACCAAATAAACTCTTGCTGTAGCCTTTCTCTGTCAATTTCAGTTTCTAGAAATAAGTTGTCCCTCCTGTTTGGCTCTTTCTCTAAGGGGTTATTGTGTAACAAGCGCATAATGTCCGCTGGAGCCCTGTTAGTGATAGAGAGCATTTCTAGTTTAGCTTTTCATTGACCATCAATATATTAGGAGCACCAACGTGTCTTTTGTAGGAACTTATAGAGCGCTTGATGTAACATGTAACTTCTTTACTAATTGTAATTAACATCATATCACGACACATGCATTATGTAAGAGACTCTTTAATAGTTGGGTTATACGTTTTACTGTGCCAGGACGTGAGGTGTAGGTAGTAATGATCATCCTGGGGGTGTAGGTAGTAATGAATAGCTAGCTAACTTATAGGTACTCCACAAACTCCACAACAAAGCCATTATGGTTTTCATGCATTTGCTCGTTTTCAATATAAAACTAACCACTACTCCCTCCATTTCAATTTATGTGAAACTATTTAACTGGATATGAAGTTTAAGAAAAAAAAAAACTTTTGAACTTGTGGTGTAAAATGAGGCACATATCAATTGTGTGACTATAAATTATTGCATAAAGATAAATAGTTTTCATATATGAAAAGGAGTCATTCTTTTTGGCGCGGATCAAAAAAGAAATAAGTTCACATAAATTGAAACAAATGGCGTATTAGAAAACGTCTCTCTTGTTTTTTTATTTTCTTGTGAACTCGATGTGATATGTTGAAATGGGTGTCACTGATAACGAATGCACATTTTAGTTAATTAAAGGTTAAATGTGCATAATCAAATATTATAAGGAGTAAGAAATATTTTTTGGGACCCAAAAAAGGAAATAATTTCACATAAACTGAAATATAGGGAGTATTAAAAAACGTCTTAATTGAAGGTTAAATGTGCATAATTATCAAATATTATAAGGAGCAAGAAATATTTTTTGGGACCCCAAACAAAAAAGGAATTCCGTTGCCGGGACTTGAACCCGGGTCTCTCGGGTGAGAGCCGAGTATCCTAACCAACTAGACTACAACGGATCTTGTTGGTTGATATCTTCCCAACTCATTAACTAAATACCCAACGATGGAATTTCTCCTACTTCCTCCAAAATATCCTTTTTATTGATCAGGACGTTTTAATACACTGAGAAGTGAGGTGCTGATAGTGATGACATCTTGGGAATGTCTTAGCTGTAACATAGTAGTTGTTGCTTTCACGGATCAATTGCTCGTTTTTTATATTAACATTAGTGAAGTAGGAAATTTCGTGAAGGGTGTTCAAGGATTGATATATATGTATAAAAAGTAACATTTGACCTATATACACAATATTACATTTTAATCACCCTTCGGCATATATAGCTACGCCCTCGATATAGAACTAAATATTAGAAAATGATTTTTTTTTTTTGGACTCGAGATGATATTTTGAGACCGGTGTAAATTCATATGTTCTTTTGGATCAAATGTGATGACGATTCTCTACTCATGTGCTTGAGTGATCCTCAAGGGCATCTCTCCCATTCATTCTTCTTCCTAGAGCTTCTAAAAAAGGATAGAATCCCCACTTTCATTAAATAACATTAAATAACAGGAGTGTCACAATTTTCCTCCACAGAAAGAAAAAATAATGCAATGAACCTTAGCCCCTGAGCTATGACAAAAGGAGAATCTAATCTACCCCTAGTAACTAATGAGTGGCAATCAAGTTTGCCACTTCGTGCCATGTTTGTAAATATAACATTCCTTTTTTTTAATATTAAATTAAGAAAATAAAAAAATAAACGACTAAGGTCAAATGGCCTGCTTTGTTCACAACAACTATAGAAAATGAAAAGAAGAAAAAGAGTGGATCACCTCTATTCAATGGGCATATATCTATCTACTTTCAACTTCACAGAGAATATTTTTTTTTCCGTTAAAATAAAGAAAAAGAATTGAAAGAGATGAACAATTATAGGAACTCAAAGAAAAGGCAGTAGAGTTGCGTCATGATCAGGCCACATCTTAAAAGGATAGTTTAGGTCCAACGACATTGAATTATCTCACACAAAAATGTTGCGTTATAATCTGTTGAAGTATCTCACACTGTAAATGTGAGTTCATTTCCACACTAAGAGTGTAGCCTAGTGATCAATAAGTGTGAGTTCAGTTCTGCACCCAAGAATGTGATCTCGTAGTCAATAAAATGGTACCCGAACTATGTGATCTCGGTTGAAATTTCAACGAAGCAAAAATAAGTAGGTAATTTTTTTCAATATGTCTAAACCTTAGTGAGCAAGTTACCCGGAAATTATGCTGGTAGGAGGTAATATGTACTCAATGTCGAGGTGCATACAAATTGACTCCAACGCCACCGTCATAAAAAAAAAAAAAAAGGTGGTGAGTTCAATTCTCATTGTCCCTCCCTTTCCTCACCCTGATTTCCAAATGTAATAGAAATCTTCTTTTAAGAAGGAAAAAAAAAAAAAAGGGAACTCCCACCCAGATTCAACAAGGAACTTAATACACTTGGGATCATTTTGACGCAAAAAGTTGAGCTAACAAATTCCTTTAGAAGAAAATTTCAAAAGTAAAGATGCAAATAAGAGGCATGAAGAAGCCCAACATTCCAAAAAGAATTTGTTTTCCTAACTGGATCATTCAGTCGTTAATACATAAAACCAAATCAAAACAAAGGGCACGCTAGAGTGGCCTACAAGGTGAACCAACCACAATTATACAGAAAAACCAAGCCACCTGACACTTTCGAGAGATCGTTAGTAGTTTTTCGAATAAGACAAACGAGGACCTCCTACTTCCTCCGAGACAAAGGAAGACAAAGGGATGCGATTACAACGAGAATTGTGACCAGCAATACCATTGGACCTACAGTTTGATCACAATATCGAGCAGGACTTTTGTGATTTTCCCTTCTTTTTCTTCGTCTTGGGAGGCTGGAGGACGACCTTAATGGCAGCATCAAAGACTGCTTTCACATTCTGCAACAAGGAGATGCAACCAAATGCTTCAACAAGAAGTACGTGAAAAGATGTTCGGTGCAAGAAATAGATGCTATAGGGAAAACATACCTGTTGTGTTTTTGAACTACATTCAATGTACGCAGGTGCACCAATTGTTTTCCTTAGCTCCTCACCCTTAAAGGTTAGAATAAGAGATGTCAAGTGAAAATGGACAAGAGGCACAAGAAAAGCATAATTCCCACCTATGTTGCTCAGACTTTTCAAAAATGCCAATAGTGCGTGTTGAATCCTCCAAAAATAGTGCAATTTTTTGAAGGATCCAACACGGTGCAGCACTATTTTATGGGAGATCGGGCAACATAGCTTCCCACAAAGGCGGTCAAGAAGAGGAAGAGTGCTAGTTATCCATACCTGAGCAGTAGTAATTGGCACAGCACCAGGATGGTCTACGAAGAATTGCTTATCATCCCGAAGATCTGAGTACAAAATGGGAGTAAAGTAGGCTAGTTAGGCCTTGATAATTGGAAGCCAAGAACACTAAACATATAAAAACAACCTCAAATTCATTTATTTATTTTGGGTTTCCCACCCTGTGTCCGGTACCCGCATTGGGGCCCGACAATCCGGATTCGCGCCGGCAAGTCCCACACTGGGGATAAAGCGCTCCTAACAAAGGCGACTCCTTACCCAGCAGGACAACCTAAAACATATACATTATCCACACATGTTGATAACCAAGCCTTTTTTGAGAATGAGTTTGATGATTTTACATCCAAATTCAAACAGCACGGCTCTCCCTTTTAAGTTTTGTTTTCTTTTGTGCAAAGACGGCTTAGTTCTAATTATACTAACTCATCCTTGTCTAGGTACCTACAGAGAAAGTCCATTCTTTCAACTCAATGAAAAGAGGCACCAACGAGAAAAGAAACAAAGGTGGGAACAAACAAACATTTACCAGCCACCAACCATTCCACAACTTCAATGCCCAGACGGCCCCCACCATTCTATTCTATTTGCTCTTCAGCAGTTTCCCTAAAATCTATTCTCTTAACTGGGACAAATGTTCCTTCTACTTGAAGGACAGCAGAAATCTCTACACTCTTTTACCAGTAACAACCTAAGCATTATCAACTTAGGCTATCTGTGCTACGCGAGCCCATTAGTGGCAATGTCATCTAGCACTGAAGTATCTTCCTTTGATCACTGAGAACTTACAAATATTACTCCCTCCAGTCCAAAATGATTGATGTTTTAGGCTTGCACACATGGATTAAGGAATTCACTTACTCCTATAAATTAAGAGGGGTTTTGACTAAGATACCCTTAATTATGATTTTCTTTTCTTTTTAAGTTGTTGTATACATCATAAATTTGTACATTGAACTGGGACTATGTCAAAGGCAAATTTGGGAAAAAAGAATTAAATCCCTTCTTGCTGCAGTTATCTTATTATCTTGCTATTGTTTCTGCTTGCTGCTAACGCCTAATTTTTGTCTTTCTATGAGCCGAGGGTCTCCCGGAAACAGTCTCTCTACCTTACCAAGGTAGAGGTAAGGTCTGCGTACATATTACCCTTCCCAGACTCCACTTGTGGGATTACACTAGGTATGTTGTCGTTGTTGTAATTAAATCCCTTCTTGGTTTTGAGAAACATTGACCAACTTTTAGAGGCTAAAACATCAATTATTTTGGACTGGAGGTAGTAAATAAATAAGAAGATTGCAGACACAATTGATACCTCATGCAGATCTACGAAACAAACTGCAGATTAGATCGTGTTTAAATAAAAGCCTCACCAAGTTTTGTTCCAACAAGAACTATCGGGACACCAGGAGCATAGTGCTTCAACTCAGGAATCCACTGAAAACAACCAATAAAAATAGTAAATTTTTCATGTACAGAACAATAAATTAGAAAGAACACTAGGAGAAATACATAATAAAACACTCACCTTCTTGGAGACATTCTCATAGCTGGCTTTACTAATGAGAGAGAATGCCAAAATGAAAACATCGGCCCCACGATAACTCAGAGGTCTTAATCTATTGTAATCCTCCTGTCCTGTTAAAGATTTAATGACGTCAGGTCATAACAATTTGGACAGCATACAGGTTGGCACTATAGGTATATGCATTGGAACACATTAACATGTTACAGTTATCAGAAGCTTCAAGCAATAAATGTCGAGCAAATAAATAATTACCAGCAGTATCCCACAACCCTAGATTGACAGTGGCTCCATTGACGACCACATTTGCACTGAAATTGTCGAACACAGTGGGCACATAATCCTGTCAAACAATTGCATGAATGAGGGAAAAGCAATTGATGTTAAATTAGGGAAAGATGAAGGGAATACTTCCCGGAATATAAAAACTTAGATATTCCAATTGACAATCCAAAAAGAGTAGATTCTAGGCATGTGAAACCATATGTCATAATACAACATTTTCCCTCAAAACCACAAAAAATTTAAATGCATCAAAGAGCAAACGCCGGACAATAAAATGGCAGCCCGGTGCACTAAGCTCCCGCTATGCGCGGGGTCCCGGGAAGGGCCGGACCACAAGGGTCTATTGTACGCAGCCTTACCTTGCATTTCTGCAAAAGGGTGTTTCCACGGCTCGAACCCGTGACCTCCTGGTCACATATAAATATCACCAAGTTCATATTGAAGTAAATTCAATGTCTTCTCTTCCTTACCTTTAAGACTAATTATCACAAATTTATTTAGAAGGGACACGTGATGAATTTGATAAGAAATAACTCAATATTCTTATAAAAGTATAGCATAAACAAACAAACATGTACACCAAGAAATATTTGTGTAAAAATGACGAAAAAGGTAAAATTTAGCTCGTAACAAGATATTAAAGCAACAGATCATGCAAACCAAGTAATTTATCCAAAAGATGGAAACTGGGTCCCATTTAGCTCACGACAAGATATTAAACAAACCAGTCTGGTTTTTAAGTGGAGAAGGGTAAAAGGGCGGATCCATCATCCATTGAGTTTCAAAGCTGGAAATACAAACAAAACATGGAAACCAAGAAATTTGTCCAAAAGATCAAAACAAGATAACGACTTAGCGCCCGACAAGATATTAGCACGAATAGACCTTCAATAAGCAAACAAATCAAAACACGCAGCAGGAACTTGTTGACATGCCTAAGCAAAAAGCTGAGACACTCGAATTTCTTTTCAAAAACTGAATAAAGGCTAACAGACGCGCACTTTTTACATGATGTTTATCAGTATATATTCATGAATAAGGCCTGAAATGAATCAAATTATGGATATAAGAGAATAAACAGAGAAAATGAGGCAAGAGGATGAATGCAATTTTACAAGGTAATACACATTGAAAAAGGAAAAAAAAATAGAAGAAAAAGGAAGGAAGAGAAAATAAGCTGTGTATTTTCTGGAAGATGATCAGAAAATGATTATCCAAGATAAAACATTTTTCCAGAAACACCTTTTCCTTTAAGTACCATTTCTTTACAAACACGGTTTTTTTTATATCATTTTCCAGGTTTGATGTAAATGCAGGTGACGTACGGAATTGCTAAGATACACAAATTGAATCTTTATTAAACTTTAGAGCAAGGATTTACAATAATGTATAAGAATTCATCAACAAAATGGCTTCTTTTTTCCTCAAAACATTGTCGTTGGAGAGAGAGCATTTTCAGCAAATCAAGCTAAACAAACAGGGGGAAAGAACCAATTTTTTCCTCATTACCAAACACACCCTTCAAAAGGAAAATCAAACAACATGAAGCAAAGGGGATTGAACAACAAACCGTAGGGAA
Organism: Lycium barbarum; assembly: GCF_019175385.1. Taxonomy (NCBI): domain Eukaryota; kingdom Viridiplantae; phylum Streptophyta; class Magnoliopsida; order Solanales; family Solanaceae; genus Lycium; species Lycium barbarum. The sequence continues at coordinate 113,259,939 of NC_083347.1, read as the reverse complement.
AGTGTTGCTTGTGTAAGAAATCAAAAGACACGTCTTTCCAACAGCACCATCACCCACCGTAACACACTTGATAAACCTCGAAGCACTCATCTTTTTTTTTTTTTTTTTTTTTGTGGGCTAAATAAACAATGAAGACCGACTTCTTCTCAGATCTTCTTGAGAAGACCTGATCAATAAACAAACGAAAAACGTAACACAATGTGATTCCTTCCTGGTTTCAGTTCCTTTCAATGATCCATCTGCAAAAAATGGCAAGAAACCCACAAAAATAAAAATAAAAAACAACAAATGATGGCAATCCCAAATATGAATTACAGTCGTATAGGCAATTAATCAGGGCAACAATTTATTCACAACTGAGCATAAAAAACTGAAAAAACTAAATATCCACAATTTTCTTTCTTTCCTTGCAATATCCACCAACATATCAAACCCCACAAAAGAATCGCAACGCAGTTTCCCTAAATGGCCAATTATCACATTTTCTCTGATAGTGCAACTTATTATAAATAGATTAGAGATTTCAAGATTACCCAATAAAGCATAATTTTTTTTACAGAAACCAAATTTCACAAAAATATTGGCAACCCATTTTCCCTAAATTCCCAATTATCACATTTTTTTTCTCTAATTAGTGCAAACATATTATATATTAGAGAATTCAAGATTACTGAATAATAAAGCATACAACTTTACAGAAACCAAAATCACAAAAATATTCTCAACCCCATTTTCCCTAAATGCCTAATTATCACATTTTCTTATAGAATAAAAAGATTTCAAGATTACTCAAATAATAACAACAACAACAACAACAACCCAGTGGAATCCCACACCATGGGGTCTAGGGACGGCTGTTTCCGAAAGACCCTCGGCTCAATAAAAGCATAAAAAGAGGTCAGATATGGCTAAGAAATTCAAAGCGATATGTAAATGCAAATAACGAAAGCGACACAGATAAAATAGAATAATCAAAATACAGGAAATAACAGATAATAGCAGAAATCAGAGCACAAGAAATTATCCTGCCATAATGCGCTTACTAATAATGCACAAGATTACTCAAATAATAAAGCATACAAATATACAGAAACCAAAAAAAGCATGAGATAGTGTAAGAACCTAAGGTGGTGGCAGTAGCTCAGATTAATGCATAAAAATAAAATAAAAATAAAAAGTATGTAACTTTTTATTATTAGATGATGAGGAAAACCCTAACCCTAAATTAGAAAAAAAAAATGGGTGCAATCAAAAGGGAATTATGGAAAATGGAAATTAGGGAAATGGGGTTGTGGTGTGTAAATTTAGATCTAGAGAGAGAGAAAATGTGTGGGATAATAAAATTAGAGGTAGAGAGAGAGGAAAGGAAAACCAATAACTAATTTACATTTTTCTAGCCGGAAAATACTGCTATTGAACCGTTCCTTGCCTGTGAGTGATTTACACAGAAAAACACTCTTTCTTTCTTTTTTTCTTTCTCTGTCAGCCAACGAAGCTCTCTATTGCCTATGATTGGTGTTGTTCCTCAAGTATCATATATTGCCCTCACTAGCCACTTTTCCATTCAATTTTTGAAAAATAGTCGTTATTTTAAATAGACGTTTGGCTATGGATTTCAAATTGTTTCAAATTTATTTGAAATTTATGAAGGTGAAATTGTGTTTGGTTATACTATTGTAAGGGAAAGAATACAAACACCTTATTGAAATTTATGAAGATGGAGTGAAAAAATAGGTTATAAACTATTTTTTAAATTTGAATTTAAGTCGGATTTGGAGTTTTCATGGCAAAATATTGATAAAAAAATAGTGAATATTTTTTCATGGTCAAACAGGTCCTAATTTCACCGGTAAAATTTTAGGACAAGTGTATCAAAGTTTCTTTTATGAAATTTAAAATTTCAGGATAGTAATTGATTTTCAATTATAGAGATTAAAAAGAGAATATTTATAAATTTTACCCAATTGTGAGGGAATGTGAGAGGAAAAATTTAGCATGAGACAAGAAAAACAAAGATTTTGTCGCAATGACGTACTCCTTCAGTTTCAATTTATGAGTCAAAGTTTGCATCGATACACAATAAAAAAAATAAAAGACTTTTAGAATTTGTGATCGTAAATATGTAATAATATTTGTGTGATTATAAAGGCTTTTTATTTAGAATAAAATGAGAAGTTTGAGTTTTTATTTTCTTAACAAAAAAAAGATATTATCAGACAAATTGAAACTCATGCACTTTAAGATTTATTGTACTTTAACCATTTCAAAGTCGTTGGGACTTGTGCTATTTCATGTATCTTCACATGAAAGTGTCAACCTAAAATAAGTGACTTCATTGTGTTCTTTGTTAAAACTTTCGTTAAATTGTACTCCCTCCTGCGCAAATAGAGTCCACTTAGACTTTTTTTTTTTGTCAGAAAAAGAGTTTACTTAGCAAATCAAATAAGAATTAATCTTGTTTTTCATATTTGCTCCTATTAAGTGTTATATGATCAAATCTCAATGTCTATTTAATTAGGGGTAGTTTAATCAAATTATCTATTTTTATCTACAAGTTAGTATTTTCTTAAGGAGTGTGCAAATGACTAAGTGGACTCTTTTTTTATCGGGAGGGAGTATTGCTTTTGAGAGATCATAGGTATTTACTATATTTGCAAATAACTTCATTTCATGCGATTTAAGATTTAACTTTATTCTTTCTGACGCTTTCAATTAGTATAGTATTGCATGTGCTGACCATGGCTTATTTTATCGTAAGTGACTTTTTTCTACTTTTACAATTCAAATATTCAATTCTCATGGCAATCATTCATGATCAAGAAAGAAACATTAAAAAGTAACATACCTTAATATGTAATGACGCTTTTTCTAAAGTTTGATACATAGACCACTTGAGGGTAATCTTGCTCCCTTTCCACACCGGCTTTCAACGATTTTGTGACATATTACAAATATTTTCTACCCCTTCCTAGGAGTTTCCCATTTTCAGTCATTTGTTGACTCAAACGGTCAAACTCACGATCTAAAGATTGAAGGTGGAGCATGCTTACCACCTCAACAAATCCTCCTAACATATTATAAATGTTATTTTAGATATAATTTTTTTTATATATATAAAGTTTATAAACTAATTTTTTTTAATTCAAATTATATGTGAACATGAACAGTTCATTTCCTTCCTCGGTAATATTAAAATTCTTTTTTTTTTTAAACTTATGTGAGGCCCTACTTCTATACAATAAATTAAACAAAAGAATAGAGAAAGAAAGAACAAATGGAAGATAATTGCTTTTCAATGTGTCAAGATCTTTGATGAGTAAACGCACTTGAGAGTGCGCCCAACTATGACATCTTTAAGTTTAAATTTTATAGGAGGTAAAAGCATGGGAGGTAACATTATCTCATAAAATTAATTAATCGTGTGTAAGTTAGATTCGAATACTATCGTTATAAAAAGAAAAGAAATCATTAATGAGTAAAAGTTACTCAAATTTCAAGGAAAAGAATTGGGTGGGGTCACCAAAGAATTTTTGTGGGGGTCAAATGGTCAATTACAGTCAATCAACATTATCATATAATCTCACTCTGACCTCATCTGTATCCATATAATTGTGCAATAACAATAAATACGACAAAATGGCAAAGTTTGTCATAAAATATAAGCTGCTAATAATGAAAAAAAGAACATAGCTTACTGGCAAATTGATGGTAATTGACATTTGACTCCTAAAAGTAGACAAGATTCTGCTCAACTGTGGGGGCATGTGTGTGTAGCTATTAAAACGTAATCATGAAAATGCATATAATTATCATATAATGTGGTTAAAAGGTCAAATCATTGCATTGATCATGATATCATCGTGAAATTTATTATCACAATTGAGGAGTGTGGTGTGATAAGTCGAATTACTTTATCTCTAATAAAAGTTTTGAAAATAACTTTTTTGCTAAAAAATATTTTTACTCCTTTAGTGAACTTATCCTATATAAATTTAAATTAGTGGTAATAACTTCATAGATGAATGACTAAATAAAAAATCATTTCGTACTATCTAATCATGCTTGCGCAAGTTGGAGTAGTGGGAGATTTGGGATTGACCAAGGCAAATAATTCATCATCTTCTTCTTCTTCCTCTTCTTTGGTTTTTGATATGGTTTACCAAGTAAATGTCGTGTTCTAGTTAAACAATTTATTCAAAATTTTAATGTTTTTATACATGTTGTAATTGTTAGAAAAAGTACTATAATATTGATAACAAACAACTAAAAATTTGGAAAAACTTATCGATTACAATACTTATAAGTTGCTTACCAGCCAATTCATCAAGAATCATCCATGATTCACAATACTTAGATAATTTCACTAAGGGGTTTCATTTTTTAATTGTGGATTCCCAAGTTCGCTTAACAAAAAGTCCTAGCTGCGGGAAGGTTCTTTTAGTCACCCGTTTGGTAATTAGTATTTAAGTTGGAGGTCTGTTTCATTCAGATTTGTATTGTATAAAATCCATTAAAGAGAAAACACTCTCCATCAGAATATAACAATATTGTTATTGAGCTGACAATCCGACTTATGAATTGAATTGAAGTGGACTAACATTGAATTGACAAATAGAATAAACTGAATAACAAGATATAGCTACATTAAATGTGCAGTGTTGTCTTTTGTTGGGATTGTCTATATGCACTCCTTGGTCTATTTATGGTTATGGTCCTATTTATGGTTGCCAATAAATTTAGCCCATGTCCCACTCCCCCCACCCCCCTACATCATAAAATACTCAAATTTCTTTTTTCACGAGCACATCTACAAAATAAGGAGAGCAGCCGTTATATTAGGATTATTCATGATTTTCGTTTAGTTGATATTCCCTCCATTTCATAATAAGTGGTGTTTTTAGCTTATGTACACCTTTTAAGAAATTGTTCACTCGTAGAAAATTATGAGTGTGTTTTCTAACATACCCCTAATTAATGCCTAAAAAAAAAAACTACTTGATTTTAAATAAGGGTAAGTTTGGAAGAACAAGATCAATTTCTTCTTGAAATCCTAAAACACCACTTATTTTGAAACAAAATAAAAAACCTAAAACATCACTTATTATAGAACGGAGGGAGTATATATTTATTCATTTCATGGGTTCAACTGAATCTCTTTATTCAAAATTAATCATATTGTGTATTTATATAAATTGTGGAATCTCCTTGATTTAGAAATGCATCTACAAAATAAGGAGAGCACTCGTTATATCAAGATCATTCATGGTTTTCGTTCAGTTGATATATATTTACTCATTTCATGAATTGTAAAGTTTTGAGCAAGGGGTTCAACTGAATATATTCTCTTCAATCAAAATTAATCATATTGTGTAATAATATAATTTTTAAAAAAAAAATATATATATATAACAACAACAACAACAACATACCCTGTTGGGATTCAATTGAATCCCACAATGTGGGGTTTGGGGAGGGTAAAGTGTACGCAGACCTTATCCCCACCTTGGAAGGTAGGGAGACTGTTTCCGAAAGACCCTCGGCTAAAAAGAAAACAAGAAAAACAAGGGAAAAGAATCAGATACAGACAATCAAATCAAAACAATGCGAAAATGAGAAATAGCAAGAGCAACGAAGTCATGATAAAACAGCAAAGATTAGTAAGACCAACACATAGAACAACAACAACAACAACCCAGTGAAATCCCACATCGTGGGGTCTGGGGAGGGTAGAGTGTACGCAGACCTTACTCCTACCAAGGTAGGACGGCTGTTTCCGAAAGACTAATACAAGAAGCAGGATAAAATACTCCTAATACAAGAAAGGAAACCTCGCGGCCCCCTACTAGCCCTCTACCCTGATACTCGACCTCCACCCCCTCCTATCACCGGTCATGCCCTCGGTAAGCTGGAATAACGCCATGTCTTGCCGAATCACCTCTCCCCAGGCCTTCTTTGGCCTACCCCTCCCTCTCTTCAGGCCGACCACTGCCATCCTCTCACACCTCCTCACTGGCGCATCAGCGCATCTCCGCTGCACATGGCCGAACCACCTCAACCTCCCTTCCCGCATCTTATCCACCACAGGGGCCGCATCGACCTTATCCCGAATCACTTCATTCCGAATCTTATCTCTCCTGGTATGCCCGCGCATCCATCTCAGCATCCACATCTCAGCTACCTTCATCTTCTGGACATGCGCTTTCTTAACTGCCCAGCATTCCGTCCCATACAACATAATCACAAACGAGGTTAAAAAATTGTAACAAATCACAAGTTCAAATCATAGACACGATATTCTAACATTTTTTTTTTTGAATCCCCTCATCTCTTATGATTGTTTTTACTTAAAAACTTTAGTGTATCATTCTATCATTTGATCTTTCTTTTTTCTTTTTTTTTTTCGTTTTTTGGTAGAAGTAGTTGCTTGGTCCTTTCGTTTCCAAACAACTGGGTCGTCATTTGATCATCGTGCTATAGGTGGGTATGGCCACTTCTATGCCTCTTGTTTATATAGTTAAAACTGAAGAGTTTAAGTTTTTTTATTCCAATCGGGTAAACATTTTTTCTACACTGTTTAATCGCTCATAGCATTTAATTACTCTATTTTCTAAGTTATTATATGAAGACAGATACGAGAGTTACCTTTTGTTATAGATCTTCTTAACTTGATCGTGTAAAAAAAAAAAGTATACCATTAATAGTACACCAAACATAAGCTCAAAACTTAAATGCAACAAAGTACCGCCAGTTTTGGTTGGCAACACTGTGCGGTTGTGTTGTCTGTGATTTAATTACACCCGACGGAACTTGTAATTTTTTTTAATTTACATCTGGTATCTGGAACCAGATCATCTAATCTAGATTCGACTTGCATAAGGCTCGTTTAAGCCGTGTAAGTCTCCATGTTTTTAAATTTCTAATCTTTTTTTTTTTTTTCTATTTATCGTTTATTTTTGGAATTTTAGAATATTTTTAATGAGATTCAATGTGTTGAGTTGGCAACTATGGACAAGTGAATGCCAAATTTTGTACGGGCGAGGGTATAATTGATTCCAACTATTAATGGAGGGTAATTCTATACATTTTCGCAAAGTTCAATGGTAATTTTTTTACCTTTTCCCTTTTAAAAAAGTAAACAATATATATACCTATGTAATAATCTCCCTGCATTATAATTCCTGTATTACAATACCTATATTATTAATATCTACGCTACAATCCCTACATTATTACTCACTGCATAACACATCTCTCAACCAAACAACCTCTTAAATGTATAACGAAATACATGTGACTCTGGAGAGATTAAAGGTAGGTGAGACATTTGAATGAGAGATGAAAGAGTTTTAGATAAAACGGTCGAGGCTATTATAAATGTCCTTCTTAAATAACATGAAATGCATAGAAAGTATAAACCAAAGGTTGGGAGTTAGTGAATAAAGGGTTTATCTGCTCATAATAATAAAATGTAAATAAATAGGAGTGAGTGAATAAAAGGTTATCTGCTCATAATAATAAAATGTAAATAGGAGTGAGTGAATAAAGGTTTATCTGCTCATAATAAATGTAAATGTTATTATTTCTTTGAACAAGAATTTGTTCACAGGTGATACATTCTTGGCAATCTGCATCCCTTCTTGAAGATGAGTACTAGTAGAGGGAGAACAAGTTTCTCTCCAACCTAAGAATTATCATAACTTAAAATTTTCAAATTAGATTAATGTAGTCAACACTAGTAGTGTTATAATAGTCAGGCTCTTGGACTCAAAGACAATGTAATATCTTGAAATACTTTCAATCTTTTGTCAACTTTCCTTGTAAGAAGTATTCCAGCATTATCTTTGCTTCCTTCTGAATTCAGTGCAGCAGCAATTATTGCTTGCTCAAAATCCTTACTGTCTGGCAACAACTCTGTCCATTTATTATCTTCTGTTTTCTCCTCTGTAATCGACCTTGTCCTCTTAAGATTTTCGGGCAAAAGGGTACTCGTTGGTTCGTTTACAATCTTCGATGAGTAAAATGCTGGGGCCCGGATGTTTAGTAAGTTTTCATGTGAAACGATTGGTTTCATCGTACTCTTTGCAGGGACCACCATATGGTTTGTTGCAATGATGTTAGCATTCATGTTCTCATCAGCAAATCTGTTGTGGGACCCCACTTGTGGGATCACACTGGGTATGTTGTTGTTCTGTTCTTTGCAAGGCTGAGGCTGCCAAATTGCGGAAGAGCCCAAAAATGCATCGAAAAGCTTGCTTTGTTCGAGCCTAGTGACCCCACTTTTGTTCATTAGCTCAGATTTGAGGTCCTGGAGCATTTGCTGTGCTCTTTCGTAGGCCTTGAGGTGTGAATCCACACCTCTCGGGCCAGCAGACAATGCCGGTTTTACCCTCCTGAGTGTATCTTTTGCCTCGTCAACTCGCCCTTGTTTCATCAAGCATATGCCTAGATTGCACATCTTGTTATTGTCTGGTGCTATTACTAGTGCCCTCCTATATGCATCCTCAGCTTCAACGTAGTTGTATTGTTGCATCAATGACCATCCCAAATTTCCCTGAAAAGATAGAAAATTTCTTGATGTTATATGCAATACTAAACATGTCATTACAAAAGTGTTAGAATTGTGCTCCCGCTGTTCCATATATATGACACTTTTTTCTTTCGGTTATTTCACTTTTGATCCCTTAATTATTAGTAAATTCTAATTGAATTTGTGCACCTTTGGTCCCTTTGCATAAATATTCACAAATTTACCATAATCCAATTAATTAGCCATGTCATATGTTAAATTTATTGCTTCATAGGAGTATTTGTCAGTAATATTATTCTATGAGTAGTCAAATATAATGTATTTGTAGCATGAAGAGACAAAACCACACATTTTAAGTAATTCAACGTTAAACATGCCTAGTCATATATCACAAGGACTTTAGCAAAATTTACCAATAACTTGGGACTAAAAGTGCTATTATCCTTTTTTTTATACCGTTCCAAAAAGAATAGAGTTGACACCTTTCCATAGTCAAATTTTTATCATTTTACCCTTAATAATGACATGTTTTATAATCGCAGAAATGTGACAACATATTTCAGACCACAAGTTCTAAGGGTACAACGTCTTTCTTAAACTCCGTGACAGATCAAAAAGTGTCATATAAAATGAAACAGAAGTAGTAGTATCGTTCACCAGTAATCTAGTTGCTTCTTGCTCGACAGAAACCTGAAACTTTTTCCCCTGTGATCTCGCCGTCTTGGTTCGCTTACCATTAAAGGCCAAACCTTGTTGGATCAAGTACAACTTGTGCCTCAACAAGTTTGTTTGATCATCCAATCTCCCACATCTCTATAAACATATCAACATTGTAAGCTTGTTACTAATCATGGAATAAATGGAAAATGTAACTGCAGTTATTCTTATGAACCTGTTTTATCATAAGCAAATTTATATTAGACCTTGTATAGGTCTAGTAGGATATTATCAAGTGCTTCTTGTGCTTGATCAGAACATCGACTTCTCAACGATTTAATTGCTTCGATGGCTTCTTCTGCTCTATTTGTTTGCTTCATTACAATTGCCATATCTTTGAGAGCACTGTCCACTCTATCTCCTGCATTTATCGCTGCCCAAAACAACGGAATTGCCCTTTCTGGATCCTTTTCTACCAACTGAGAGATCATAGCATAAAAATGTTTCATTAAATGAAAACACAAGTTAATCAGAAATAACAAAACATGGGCTTTTTTCCATTGAGATTTTTTTTTAATAATTTTTATAGCTAACCAGAAGGTACACTCATAGGTGGATTCAAGATTGTAGTCAATGTAAGTATTCTTGTATAAGAAAAAAATATTTCTCAATCATATATACCATGTAATCCTAACGAGTTCAACTGAATCCATTATATTTTACACCGAAGATAAATAGCTTTAAGTATCTATGTAAAAAGACCATTAAAATTTCAACAAAAACGAAGTTCTGAAACCATAATTGCAAAAAGGTAAATTGATTCAACGGTGAGATAACTCATCAAATTTAAATCTTGAATCTGTCTATGACATCTTAGTCTATGTAATTCTAACGAGTTCAACTGAATCCATTATGTTTTACACCGAACATAACAACAATGTATCTAGTGTAATCCCACAGTTGGGTCTAGACAGGGTAAAGATGTACGCAGACCTTACCGGACATAAATAACATAAATATCTATGTAAAAACCACTAAAATTTCATAAAAACAAAGTTCTAAACCCATAATTGCAGAAAGAGAAATTGATTCGACGGTGAGAACATAAATATTGAACTTATCAAATTTAAATCTTGAATCCGCCTATGACATGTAAGCCTAACTATACCCGATTGGTTCAACCTACGATTGAAACTAAAAGGAGTTAAAAACATTTATATCTTTCTCAATATATCAGACTCGGAAACATTAACATTCCTGGTTCAGTATTTTTTACTCGAAACATAAATATATTTGTGAAAAATCACTATAATTTCAAAAAACACTTATGTTCTGAACCTAATAATGGCAAATGTCCAATCGGATTCATTTGTGAGAACCAGTGGCGGAGCCACATGCATCCAAGGGGTGGCACCGCTTTGCTGAAAAATTACAATTGTGTAGATACGTAAAAAAAAAAAAAATTGTATGTATATATACTATGTGTTGAATCTCCTTAATTTCTTCGTATATTTACTTTTTCATATTATGACGCCCCTTAGTAAAAATCCTAGCTCCGCCACTGGTGAGAACGTAAATATTGAACCCATCAAATTTAAATCTTAACATCCCCTTACTATACTGATTGATTCCAACTGAAATTGACACCATAAGGAAATTAAGAAAGTTAAAACTTCATCTCTCTTACTTGGACATTTTTGGCTCTGACATAAGGGGTATCACCAACAGGTACTTTAGGAATAACATGAAACGATTCGGAACGAATCTTGGAAATTCCGAGTGGTTTTGCTGGTGAAGACGGAGCAGATTTTGTGGGTCGAAAACCAGGAGGTCCATTCCATATCTCTTGCAACATCTTTCAGCCTCGTACAATTTGTACTTATCGAGTATAGAATAAATCTGCTTCTCTTCGTTTGTACGAATAACCGAAAGTTTGCTGAGAAATTTGCAGAGATTAGTGGAAGGAGAGAGTGAAGATTAATGAGTGGGGTCTGATTTTAGTGATGATATTTTTTGAATTATTCGACCGTTGAAATTACTAGCCGTTGTCTGTATCTCCTTTCAACGAAGAAACAGGTTGTTTATTACTCCCTCCGTTTATTTTTATTTGTCCACTCCTTAAGAAATGCTCCCCCCTTTATTTTTACTAATCTGAAAATATATTTTCACTTTGAGTTGTCACTTTCAGCATATTAAGAGAAGACAATTTCTTTTTTCCTGTTTTACCAATGGTATTAATTACTCATTTCTGAATTATTTTTAAATCCATTAAAAAAATACACAAATTAATATAGGTATCATGATAAATTATGCACTTCATTTATTATTTCTTAAGGGATATGCAAAGTCCATAGTGGACAAGTAAAAGTGAATGGAGGGAGTAATAAATAATAAATGAAGTGCATAATTTACCATGATACCTATATTAATTGGTGCATGTTTTTAATGAACTTGAAAATGATTTGAAATGAGTAATTAATATTATGGGTCAAATAATTTGAAATTCTATATTATTTGGTCATGGCTTCTTCACTTATGTTTTTTTTTTCCAAACTGTTTTGAATTGTTTTTCCCTGAGCCGAGGATTTATCGGAAACAGTCTCTCTATCTTCCAAGATAGGAATAAGATTTGCATTCGTTCTACCCTCCTCGGGCCTCACTTTGTGGGATTACACTGGGTATGTTGTTGTTGTTGGAAGTTAATAGAATGAGTTAAACCTCCATGAAATAGCATAAAACTTTTTAAACTTATTAATGTAAATGATTAAGACTTATCTGTATCGCGTGTTTATACCAAACTAATGAATACATAATATATGTTTGAATATACACAAAGATTATTTAACATGATTAATTAATGTACATTTTTACTCATTAAATCATTGAACCTTAATATGATGTAAATGCCCAATGCGGGTACGTATTTATTTATTAGAATGAAGTAGAAGTGGAGAGGGAATAAAGGAGAGCCAAAATAATTCATTTTTACTAACTACTTTAGTACATATCCATAAATGTTTTCTTTGATATAAATAGGCGCTTGGATAATATTCCAGCTGAAAATTAAAATTAAAAAAAAAAAAAAGGAGTCAAAGTTGAAATTGAAGAAAAAGTTTTGTGGAAGTTGCAATTCAGTGGCAAAAGACATGTCCTCGCATTGATGGTCATAACTTGATCAAAAAATTAATTACTTAATTAAGTGATTTGTATTATCACTTTAATTTGTGACACTTACCATTAAATTACTTAGTCTGACCTAAAAATAGGATGCAAATAAATATTTTCTCGGACATCTTGTCATATTGCTTAGTTTCCTTTTGTGGTGCTACTTCTAGCTTTTAATCTTGAGTACTTTAAAACTTTATAGATCAGCTTGCAGGTCCCATATTTTAAGAAAGTGCCAAGGGATCGTGTGGCAAATTTGAATGAAGCATGTGGCTCCCAGGCTTGAGGGGAAGTGACATTTAGCTAAATTTCTTAAGAATTTAAGCTGATAATGTAAAAATTATTTATACTGACAGCGATATTTCTTAAACTCATTTCTTAAACCACTCTGGATTTTATATAGTACTAAAATGTCGCTCTTGCTATTGCTTCTCCCTTTCAAGTAAGTATTATTTTAGAAAGTTGGCACAAAATGTTCAAAATCTGAAGAATTTCTTCAATAGTCGAGCTATGTAAATACCAGATCAAAAACTATTCATCAATTTGTTTCTTTCGAAAATAGCCTTTCCAAAGAGCATGTATGTTCAAAATCTAAAGAACATATATGCATGTTGAACTCTTTTTATTTTTTATTTTTTTAACCCCCCACCCCCACCCCCAGGAGCTCCCTCCTTTGCTCCCTTGGTGACTCGAACTCGCAACATTCGATTTGAAAGTGGAGGGCGCTTACCATCCTGAACAACCCCCTCTTGTCACTTTGGTCTTACTTAAGTTACGCATATTTGTTTCTTACTTCTATCAGCCTTCCTTTCATTTGTTTGTAAAATTATAAACACCCCCCAAAAAACACACACACAAAAAAACAACCACCACTCTCCCCAAAAGCATAAGCATGAAAATAATCTCATTCTCCAATCCTCTAAACAAAAGATTCATCCATGCAGGTAAACTATTTAAAGCTTCAATTCCTTCATGAATAAACGTGTAAATATCAACGTGACATGAATCGTACAACTGCAGATGCCCATACTACTCTAATATGATAAATTTACACTTCCACCAAAGCAAATGACGATAGTTGTATTTTAAAAGAGACTGAACTAACCAAAACAAAAACAATGTTGCAGTTTCCGTGTCTAGAGACCTTTAAAGCTATCTGTTTTATCAAGTCTTGAAGTGCCCGAGCTCGAGGACTCTCCCATTACATCAGGAGAAGATGCAACACGTCGCTCCTGCTTCAAAGAAGTTGGCAATCCTGAGATCTCCTGAAGAAAGTTGAATAGAAGCAAAACAATACTTAGAACCAATTAAAACAACTTTATCGCTAGTGGACAAGTGGTCCTTTCAGATAGTTTGCGATGTTTCTTAACAAGTAAAGTGCAAAAAAGAACCAGAAAAAATTTATTTGAGATGATCAATTGCCACACTGCAATTCAAAAGCAATCAACTATATCAGATGCACAAGTCTGGTGTGTGTGCATTAATGAACAGTTGTATCATATTTGGAGTATATTAGTTCTTTCGATAAGAAAAATAATTTTAGTAAAGGAAAAATCCCCTATATATAAGCAGTATACCAAAAAGTAGAGAATCTATAACATAATATGATTTCTCCTATTTCTTCCCTTAAACGGGACCCACATATAAGTAATAAATTTTTACTGAAATTATTGGAGCTAGTTTAGTGGTTTTAAGAAAGAAATAGTAAATGCAATACAGAGTAGTAACTTTCTATTAAGCAAAGTTCACTTCAACAGTTTCAAATGGGGAGGAAGTTAATATCATGAACTAGAAACCCAATGGAGCAACCTTTTAGACCAAACAATTTTCGACAACAACAACATACCCAGTGTCATCTCACAAGTGAGTTACCTTGGGAGGTAGAGAGGATGTTTCCGATAGACCCTCGGCTCAAGGAAAATCATATCAAAGCAGTGCGGAAAAGGAAATAACGGCAAAATACTAAAGACAAACAAACAGTTTCCATTCTAACTATTTAGACCTCAGGATAAAAAAAATTTGAAGTATCAATCTCATAAAGTCGGTTGAGCAACATTCTCAAAGATGGAATACTAAAACTGTTGCATAGAGTTACAACTTATATGGAGTGGAGTTCACTTGAATATGATTCTTTTATGAATCCATTGTTTTGAAAAGAAAACATGAAGGTAAAAGGGGACGGAAAAGATGGTAAGTAGGGCTGGCAAAATGGTTAAGAAAACAAGTAATCTTCCAATCCGACCCATTAAATATGGGTTGGATAACTGACCAATTAAAAATGGATCAAATGCGGATATTCATATTATTAGTACTACCCATTTGTCTGCTTGTTATTTTTCATTAGTTCTTGCTTTCTGGGAGTCTAAACTTATTTTGGCTTATAGCTTTGTGTTCTCACCCGATTATTCCTGAAACCATGGATATTCATATTATCCGTCGGTTAACCCATTTTTTCCGTGTTAAATATGGGCGGATCAGATATTTTATCCTTTTTTGGTTAATCCATTTTCGACCCACCCATATCCTATCCAACCCGCCCGTTTGCCACTCCTAATGGTAAGGGAGATCTATAGAGAGTGCACTGCAGAAGATAAAAATAAAAGAGGAGAGCAATAACGGAGAGTACAGAAAAAACAAAGAGCTTTCTCCAACTGTCCCTGTGGGCCAATATGCTTGTCGAAGCAGTTGGAGTAATACGGCAACTACAAGGGCATATTTTGTTGGGATGCGATTTCCTGGGTGATTATTACACTCTACTCAAGAAATTATTCAAATTAAATATCATACTGATAAAGCTAATGAACATTCACAAAAGACGCGCCTTACTTTCATCAAATGTAGTCTCAGGTCACAGGGCCGAACTTGATTACCAATGCAGGCCATAACAAAGTTTGAATATCCAAACAAGACATCTGCAGCAGCTTGTTTCTTTTCTTTGGCCTGAGTTATACTCAATGGTTAAAAGCTAATAGTCAAAAGTTAGAAACAAAAATCACAAAGGAATTATATGAACAGTTGGGAAACCAAGGTGTATCTTTCTAGCAGTCAAATGTCACTCCAGGATAATTCAAAAGACCTACTGATACAAAAGTCAGAAACTCAGAATAATTTATAGTGTTGTTTTCATGTCATTCGCACAAATGCCCCTATTCGGGGTGGTCTTTAATTTTTGCCCCTCAAATTTGTGGTCTTTAAGTTTTGCCCTTCAACACTTTTTACGCGGCATAAGTTTATATTTCGTCCCGACAAGTTATGCTGAACATGGCAAACTTTCAAAACTCAACATAAAAATGACCAAAAACACATCAAACTCCACAAAAACAGGCACGAAAAAGGATAAGAACATATGCCCCAAAAGGCATAACTCCAGTTTCTCAACACTACAAATTCTGAAAGTACTACAACTTATGCCGTATACCTTAATTCCTACAGAACTTATGCCGAGCGAAGCAAAGGTTCAGTTTCCAAAGATAAATGTTACAGAACTTATGCCGAGCGAAGTAGGTCTGGATATTTTCATTAAATGAGCAGCAGGTGCAAACATTAAAAACCACAGATTTAAGGGAAAAAATAAAATATCAGTGCGTTTGAAGGGAAATCCGTGCAAAAACTTCTTGCCAGTCATGCTTACCGTTGGAAAATATTGTCGGGTCAGGTCCACCCATAAGGGGTGCTAGAATGGCCCATAAGCCCACTAATTAGACCTCCTAAACCCTACTTATAACCTATAAATACACATTATCGCTGTAGAGAAAAGTAGGTTTTTTCCTAATGTTTCTGATGGGAACCAAATGACGGCTAGGGTTCTGAGTATTGCAAATTGAATCTCTGCATCAAGAGGATTAGTAGGCTGTGGATAAAGGGGATTCATCTTTATTGTGAGGATTCCCGACGAACGGTAATTCCAGGTGTGGGTGCTACAGAGAATCAAGGAGAAAACCCGTAAGTCTCTTAATTAGAATTTACTTCACTTACTTTCCTTATGATGAGTATAATTCTCTCATACATGCACTATCGATGGTGCCTAACAAGTAACAAGCTTGGAAAATATGCAAACAAACGCCTATGGGTTATTTTATTTTGAAACAGGTAACATCAAACGCCTATGTGTTATTAGGAACATGTTTATCAAAGAACCAATCTTAAGAGGTAAGAAATCAATCCTATATCTACCGAAGACCTATATTTCACAGTCAAATGCTTTCAGCCATCCGTATAAAGTCAAGGACTCTCTTTTCGCTGAGAGTCCCTCTTTGCAGATATGTTATCAATCAATTAGTATCCCAAATTGTTTCACAAAAAATAAGCTCACTCTTTTTTCCCTTTTCTATAGTTGTCTAAAATCTTCTCTAGTTGTGGCAAAGGGCAGTATATCAAAAGGTAAATACATCAGATCGATAAAATTATTATGTGAAAGCTTCAGTTTTCCCCCTTCCTCAATCCATATCCCATAGGTACATCATTCGCATCAATAAAGAACATTTTGTAATGTATCGGAAACAACCTCTCAACTTGCACAAGGTAGGGGTCAGGTCTGCGTATACTCTACCCTCCCCAGACTCCACTTGTGAGATTACACTGAGTATGTTGTTGTTGTTATGACTCGATATAATTCCATTCCAAATCCTTCTCTAAACCTCCTGAGGAAAATGTCAAATTTTGATCCGACATTGACGGGTTTGTCTGAGTTCTGAAAGATCCTGGCTTGGAAACTAAACCTAGATTGCTGTCATCTTAAGCTTCTGTGATTTCAGTTCCTGCAATTGCCTTTACGCACGCGTAACCACTGGCCATACAAGTAAAATTCCTAATACATAATCTATATATCAATTGCCCACTACTTGATCAATTGCACTATTATTGCTTTTTTGCAAATCTAATCACTCAAGCATTACATCTCAATCCCATTTTTGCATTACAAAATTCATTTAATGTGTACAAATAATTTATTCAGAACCCAGCCAGCAAACAAAATTGCGGTCCAGTACCTAAAAACTAAAAATGCTCGCTCCGTCTCCAAGTTGACGGCTATTATTCTCTTATATTAAGGGTCGTTTGGTTCGCGGACTAAATTATTCCGAGATTATACTCCTGCATTATAATCCTTGGACTAATTTATCCCACATGGGAGGTGGGATAAAGTAATCCCAAGTTAGAAGGGGTAACATAAATTTATACTATCAACCAAACACAGTATAAATTTAATCCCAAACTTAAACCAGGGATATCCCACCTTATCTCATCTAACTTGGGATAAATTTATACCGCGAACCAAACACAGTATAAATTTAACCCCAGACTTAATCCTAGAATATCCTACCTCATCTCATCCACCTTGGGGATAAATTTATATCGTCAACCAAACACAGTTTAAATTAATCCCCGACTTAATCTTGGGATATCCCAACTTATCTCATCTAAATTGGGGACAATATACAGTCAACCAAACACAGTATAAATTTAACCCCAGACTTAATTCTAGAATATCCTACCTCATCTCATCTAACTTGAGGATAAATTTATACCGTCAACCAAACACAGTATAAATTTAACCCCAGACTTAATCCTAGAATATCTTACCCCATCTGATCTAACTTGCGGATAAATTTATCCCATCAACCAAACAAAGTATAAATTTAATCCCAAACTTAATCCTGAGATATTCCACCTTTTCCTAGTACCAAACAACCCCTTAAGTGAATGTAAATTGAAGGGAAAGAGAACTATATCAGATTAACCCTTTTCTCAAAAACAAAAAACATACTTAGGGTCATGTAGCAAGATAATTAAAATTTTAAAAAAAAATCAAGCATAAATATAACTGTTAATTTTTGTTACCTCATAATCATCTTTCATAGCTGAAATCTTGGTTTCTTCCATTTTAATTTTTCCCCCAAACTCACTTCAATGCAAATACTTAAATTGTATAGGTGCCACTGAGTTTTTATAAGTGAACTATGGTTTCTTAGAGTAATCAAGCAAATTAGGCCCATTAGCTCAGTTGGTTAGAGCGTCGTGCTAATAACGCGAAGGTCGCAGGTTCGAGACCTGCATGGGCCATTATTTTTCATTCTTTTTTGTCCTGTTATTTGAAGTGTTCCATGGTAAAGTTGCTTGTAATGTTCCGTGGTTAATCTTTTTCTCCTAAATATTTTATTTTAAATTAGAAGCATGAGTTTGGAGGTTGTATCGTCGTCCACCTCCTACCCATGTAAAAAAAAAAAAAAAATTAAGGTTGGTCCACCTCCTACTGATGTAAAAAAATAAATTAAGGTGAGGATGAAAAAATATTTACCCGAAATGACTCATATTTTTAGTATTACCCAAAATGACAATTTTATACATTATTATACACTTTTATATAAGATCGACACATTATTTACAGTAAGTGTATAATGTTGTATATTGTGTGTATAAACATTATTGTAAAAAAACGTTGGCTATATAGATGTAAATTAAAAATATAACTATGTGGATGTAATATTTTATGTTGGATTGTATATTATTGAAATTATTCCTAAAATTAATTGCTAAAGGCAAAAATTAAATGCCAACCCATTTGAAGGACAATTCCTGCAATTTTTTCCATTTTTTAATTTGTATTACGCAAATTCCTTTTTTTAATGAGCTATAATGAAGAAAATTGTCTTACACCTTATCCAACATCTCAATCATGTTAATGACAAGAATCACCTCACTAATTTACCAATTTCAAACATTTGCTTATCAAATTTTATTTTAAGGTCAATTTTTTATGTCAATTTGATCAACTTCTAGAGCAAATGAGGAATCAATTTACTTTTATATGACTTAATAAATGTTTCATTAAAAACAAAATATCCTACAAACCTAATACCTTATAAACGGTACAACATATTTTTTTTGAAAGATGAATTTTTTTCTTTCAACAATTTGTGAAAAATATAATGAATTAGGCCCATAATAGTAATATGAAAAATTGAAATGATTAGTAGTGTCCTTCAATATTTTTACAATGATAGGATCCAAATATTTTATTAGGATAAAGTTATTAATTTGTAATAGATAAATTCCCTAATAGTTTAAAAGATAGGAGACAATTGCAAAAAAAAAAAAATTAAATAATGAGAATAAGTTCAGAAAATGGTAAAGGTACGCTTAGAGAAAATTTAAAGAAGATAAATTTAGGAAAAACGAAATAACGATTTAAATTAAACACAAAAACTGCTAAAGAAGTCATAAAACCAAAAGATTTAAAACTTATACCTTTGGGTAAGGATAAAAATGCACTAATTTTAGACACATACGTCTCGCACAAATAATGAGGAATAATATCAAGAAGACGAAATATAAATGTCACGACCCAATTCGCGAGTCGTGGTGGCACCTACACTATCCCTCCGAGTAGGCGAACCACATTACTAATAACAAATTAAATAAGCGAAAAATTAAATAAGAATAAGTTATCAAGTCTTAAATACTTATCATAACTAGAAATGTCACGACAATCCCAAAATCTGGTCAAAGGGTACAAGAGCGCTAACATAGTACGGAATATAAGTCTGAAAATACCCGAAGGCTATATATTGTCTGTCGAATGCAAAAACAGAAATAAATAGAGGAGGTCCTTCAGGGGTCACGGATGACCAAGTAGCTCACCCTGAATGACTGAAAGATGTCACCCTCGCGTATCAGCCACGGGGTGTAGAACTGGAGCCTGGATCGTACTCTGCACTCAACAAAAGTGCAGCAAGAGTAGTATCAGTACAACACTAGTACCGGTAAGCATCATAGGCCAACAATGATTAGATAACGCATGAAGAAGTGAAAACTAACAAGTAGCACATAGAGCAAACAGGTATGATCACATATAATAAACAAGTAAGTGTAAAGGAATCATGAAATCAACCAAGACAGATATAGTTCACCAGATGATCAGTCAAATGTATGAGTGAATGAATGCAATGCAATGCAACCGTCACCTCTCTCACTCCACTCTCGTACACACATGCTAAGGGCAGTGCCTCGAAGCCATGACCCATGGGGGACCCGCTAAGTCCATGTACCACTCGTGCTCTCCGGCAGAAACCTCGGAGGCTTTCAATCACTCTCAATCTCCGGCAAGGACCTCGGAGTCTCTCTGTCACTCTCAATCTCCAGCAAAAACCTCGGAGTCTCTCAATTACTTAGCTCACCATCATCACAAGAATAATATGGAAGACATGTCATACATGATATCAGTCTCAACAATATCACCAATATACAATCAACAAATACAATTCATATTAATGTTATCATTCCTTTTTATATAATGAGGGAGCTAGGGTATGACAGAGATACAAACAGGTGATAATCACAGAAAATAACACATATGGCGACAAGCCCACAAAACAGCTGACAGAGCCAACCTAAATGGAATCCACCTCCACTTCATGCCCGAAGGCCTATATGCTATCCCCGTCACTTTCTACAACTACATACGATTCTCTAATCAAAGTCTAACTAAAGTAGACCGTAACTTACCTCAATGCCGAGCAGGTGCCACGAACTCTCACACCAAAACTTTTCCCTTCTGAAGTGCTTCCAAACGGACAGTGTCTATCAAATATATAACTTACGTTAATTACGAGTCTAAATCCTAACTTAGGATTTAATTCTCACTTTCCACAACTCAAATACCATGAATTTGAAGGTTTTCATATAATTCAATACACTCAATATTCCATTACATCTACACAATATATAAAATTAACAAAAAGAATAAAACTTCAAATTGCAAAGTCAACCACCTCTAATGCATTATATATATATATATATATATATATATATATATATATATATATATATATATATATATGAATCAGTAACCAAACCAATTGCCTGGTTTAATCTAATCTATATATGATCATGTTTTCATTTAATAACCTATTAAGTATACTTAGTATTTTTTTTTCCTTGTACTATTATTAGTAAAAATAATGACTTCCTCCAAACAGTATACTCACTTAACAAACTAGGACCTACAGTGGCAATGGCTAATTTGCTACAGACACAAACTAAAGTAAAATAGAGAAACAATTACAAGGACATAAAAGATAACTCTAAAAGAAAAAGAAAACAAAAAGAAAACTGTGGCTTCAGTAATAAAGGTTGAAACTCAAGAATTGCTTTTGACTTTAATAGACTCAATATGCCAAAATTGAAGTTGTAATCATGATGAACAAAGAGAATTTCAAAACCATAAGAAAAATAGGGACTCGCTGCTTTCCATCAAACAAGAAACGTACAAATACCATTATCCAACAACCATTCTATATTATTTTATCATTAAATGAACCCTCCAATCATTGAGTCATCATTATGCTACCTCTAAGTTTCACCAATTTCTAATATATAAAGACAAGAACTGCGCACGAATTAGTGGAGGGTACTATGAAGAAATCAATTCAATTATCTAACCTGAACTAGTATTTGATGGGAACTGCACTGCCACTTCTTCTTCTCACGGTGAGCAGTTTTTTTTCTTTCTTTCTTCTGTTCGTGCAAACTTTTAATCCCAAAAGCCAATAATAATTCTTTCACCCTAATATATCACATATTCTAGTATGTGGACTAGGAATAAATGGGCCTATCCCACTCTTATAAATTACCCAAATTACTTAGTCACCCAACTAATATGTAACAATGTAAATTAGGCTCACTAGCCACCAAATTAATTCTCCAACTTATACCTTATATAACTGCAAATAAAATTCCTATGAATAAGCTATTCACACATTAAATAAATATATTTCAAGAATTACACATCAATTATATAACCGTGCTCCTATCCCCACAAGTTAAGAATACCATTTAAAGCTACGAAAAGGGTATTTTAACGAAAAAGAATCCAAAAGTGCTAAACGACCAAACGGGTCGTTACAATAAAAGGTCAAGAAACGTATACACATATTTTTTTAAAATGATAAAGTTGGTCTATACTTAAAAATTTAAGGCTACAACATATGCTAACACATAAAAGCGTTTTTCAGTGTTGTTGAGTAGAAAGAGATAATGGCATTAAACTCGGTAGGATAAAGTGTATTTCAAATCTTTCAATTGGAGAAGCAAACCAGAAAAGTCATATATAGGAGAAGCGGATTACGTAAAATAATTTATTGATATTTTCAATTAATTGAATTATAAAACATTCTATAATAAAAATTTCATAATTATATTACTAAAAGGTACTCTCTCTGTCCTAATTTATGTGACATAGTGAAAAGTCAAAAGTAACAAGTAAAAGTACGCGGAAGAAATAAATATGTGTCAGAGAATTAAAATTGAAGTGCATACGTGTATGTGTACATGAGGAGAAAATAAATATTCAGTACTATGACATATGTCCACCTAGGATAAAATAGTTTAGTAACGTGGCCAAGTAATATGGGACCGGGGGGGGGGGGGGGGGGGGAGTACTTCATTTATTAATTTTTAAAGAACTTGAAAAGTCAAAAGTTAACAAGTATAAGTACACAAAGGAAATAAATGTGTCGGAGAATTAAAATTGAAGTGCATATGTGTATACATGAGAAGAGATAAATATTCAGTACTATGACATATGTCCACGTGGGATAAAAAAATAATTGATTATGAAATGAAAGATCTTTGAAACTTGTGGTCTAAAACAAGTCATAGATATTTGCGTGGATTTAAATCATTTCATTGAATGTAAAAGGGGAAGTTTCAAGTTAAATGATTTCTAAACTTAAAAATATATCATTCTCTTTTAGATAGACTAAAAAGAAAAGTGTTTTATTTTTTTGTGTTGGGCCCGTGCTTTCATTATATATTTATTTAGTTTAGTTTAGTTTATTTTTAGTTTAGACTATTAATAAGTGAAATTTCATGATACGACAAAGGGTATTCCGATAATTTTATATTGTCCAACTTTTTCCTCCTTCTAGACACATCCTAGACAAATCCTTTTCTAGACGGATCATATTCTTTTCCACTTTAGTGCCTTATTTCTCCTTTCTTTTCTCCATTCTGCTTTAATCTTTCTTTCAGGTATTCAGGTAAGTTGTCATTCTTTCTATTTTCCTTCTCTCAAATGTTTTCATTTATCTTTTAGATTATTTTATGTGCTGACTTTTGGGTCTTTGATTTTCTCTTGCTACTTTTTTATTTAATTTATGTTTTTCCACTGCTTTCTCAACCATGGATGTGTTTCGATGTTATTTAAAATACAATTTTAGGGTCTGATTTCTCTAACTTGCATGTGTTAGCTAGGGTTTTAAATAAATAAATAGTACTAGAAGTTAAGACTTCCCCTCTAATTTTATGTTGTGTTTCATAGTGCAGATTTTGCTATTATTGAGCAGAGTAGTAATTTGTTGTTGTGATACTGTGCTGGAGTGAACGTCGTGGTGAGTCTTAATCTTTTATTGCCACAAAATTTTAGCTAGAAATCAGTTAGCTTTTCTCTTGATATCAACTGAGAAATCAGTTGGTCTATGTTGCTTTAGATTCGATTCTGTGTAGATTGTTAGAAATAGATTCAATCTCAAGTATCCTTTCTAATCCCTTGACATGTAAATTAAAAGCATAGTTGTCTAGATTTTAATTGTACTCTACCCAGAAAAGCTGAACAGATGGATATAGTAAAGTTGAAAGTTGTAGCAGATAAGTTCTTTGCTAAAAGAAGTTCATTTTTATTTTGGTCCATAGATTGCATAGGCATTAATTGATGGTGCAGTCATAGTAATCTTTCACATATTCTCTGTTTGGGGGATGTTCGATGGAAAGTAGGAAGAATCCTTTGAACTAGGGAGAGCTTAAATCTGGAGGTACTCCTATGTTACCGAACAAGCTAACTGTGAATAGTTTAATAGTGAAAATTCGAATTTAGTGTTCCCTGTTGGAGGTCTTTGATTGAATGGGAATATAATGTGCTTTGATTTCCAACGATCAGTAAGAAAATAGTTGCTAAGCTTATTTAGACCTCCTAAACTTGGGCTAGAGTTTCATAGACGTTCTTACCATATTCATGTTAGTGCCAGTTCTAAAGAAGGACAGACTACTAACCTTCTTTGATTTGTGCAAATAAGAAAAAGAAGTAAGAAAGTAAGTGGGAGGTGGGTTTAGTATATGCAAGAAGGGAAATTGATTGTGCAGAAATGGAGGTTTGGTAGTTGGCCTAATGGTATACAGTCCATGGTATGGTTTTTTGACCTTTGCTTTTCTATTTGAGTTTATGTGTTTGTCAAGAATGTTATTTTAATGTTAAGTAAGGCAAATCGTTTAGTGTTGGAATGAAATATATCTGAATAGAGTGGAACGGAAGCTGAAGAATGGTATTATCGACCTCAACTGATTTGGGATTTGAGTTAGTCCAGTGAAGCCCATGCTGAGTCCGGGCCCAAGATCAAGGTAATAATGCACTTCATAGGTTTTAACTGAAAAAATAATAATTAGTGTATGTTTCTTAGGCACAACTCTTTTAAGATGATAGCATTTAATTTCAATCCACTTGGGCTTCCTTTTTACCAGACAGCATGTTCCGGTCATCGTCCAGGCTAATATTTTGCTCTGCCTCTGTAACACAAAAAGGCAAGAGATAATGAATGCTTCTGTTTTAAGAATGGCCTTGTAGAATTTTGCCTTATCAGGAAAAAAATAAAAAAATAATGATCTTGAAGATGTTTATCTTCACTTATATATTACTAGACTAGATGTTGTATTTAGGCAACTACATACATGTTTTACTTTTAGACAACTTATAGGCGTTATGTTTCCCTGAATCAAGCTCTATGAAAGTCAAATAAACGAAGCTGTGTGAGTTGAATCTGCAAATTGGTCTAACCTATAGTTTTATCCCTGTCACTTCTATTGGCTCAAATGATAAGTCAATAGTAACAAAAGGTCCACAACTCTTGAACATTTCCCTTGTTTGATTAAGGGAGCAATAAGATGGCATATCCACTTAAACTTATTTATTATAGGATAAAGTTCAACTATATGAAGCACATATATGGACAGTCCCTTTGAGCTTCCTCTGCCTTTTGACCTACAAAATACAAAAACTAAATCTAAATAGTTAATGAAAAAACTGATTTCTTTCAGGAAACTTATCAAACACATATGACACAAATAGTATAACCTAAGGAGTTAACAATATACAATTTTATGAGCTCATATGGGAGAATATTCAAACATTGTATTGTCTTCTTTTATGGAAGATTTGATTGGTTGAGATGTTGAATAGGTCATAGCTGTTTAGACACTTTCTTTACTGAATCTCTTTGCCATCGCTATGTCTTCCATATTAAACCAGACCACAACTTTCCTTTTTAATTTTCTTTCAATTTTTTCCTGTAACATCTTCAGCAATATTAATTTAGTGCACAAGTAAGAGTGAATTGATGACTGAAATGAATTCTGAGGATGTCGTGAAATTCTGTTTCTAAATCTGTTGTACCTAAGTTCGCAGACATGCACACCTAATAACAATTTCTTGTCGTAGAAAGAAATTGACTGGTGTTATGATTGGGGTTATAACGTGTATTTCGTGAATTTGTATTTTATTTAATCCATTATATTATATAAAATCACCTACTTTTTTCATCCGTTTAATAGGCATATAATGGTCCTACAATTTTGATTGCGCAATGTTTGGAAAGTAAAGTTGCTTCAGGGGCACAAAGGAACACTGTTGCGACTTAAAGGTAATTTTGCCTTTGGTTTCACATTATTATTAAATTACTGAGTTAGTCTGTATACCCAAATTTGATCAGTTTATTTAACAAGATGTGAGGAGATTAAGAGTCTATTTGATTTAGATTTATTAGAGTAATTATTTAGTAACTTCCATGTCAAAAGCCATCTCAAGGGAGAGATACCATCAATGTGAGTATAATTGTTTGGAGAGAGATACCACCAATCCGATTTCTGTAACTGTTTGTCTTCATATTTTATTACTATTTTTTGTTTTTAATTGTATAGGTGTGTGCGCTGTAAGAATATATTAAATTTTAACTATGACCAAAAAAAGCTAATGAACATTCACAAAAGATGCGCCTTACTTTCATCAAGAAACGTATACACATATTTTCTTAAAATGATAAAGTTGGTCTATACTTAAAAATTTAAGGCTACAACAGATGCTAACACATAAAAGCGTTTTTCAGTATTATTGAGTAGAAAGAGATAATGGCATTAAACTCGGTAGGAGAAGGTGTATTTCAAATCTTTCAATTGGAGAAGAAAACCAGGAAAGTCATATATAGGGGAAGCGAATTACGTAAAATAATTTTTGATATTTTCAATTAATTGAATTATAATACGTTATATAATAAAAATTCCATAATTATATTACTAAAAGGTACTCTCTCTGTCCTAATTTATGTGACATAGTGAAAAGTCAAAAGTAACAAGTAAAAGTACAAGGAAGAAATAAATATGTGTCAGAGAATTAAAATTGAAGTGCGTGTACATGAGGAGAAAATAAATATTCAGTACTATGACATATGTCCACCTAGGATAAAATAGTTTAGTAATGTGGCCAAGTAATATGGGACCGGGGGGGGGGGGGGGGGGTACTTCATTTATTAATTTTTGAAGAACTTGAAAAGTCAAAAGTTAACAAGTATAAGTACACAAAGAAATTAATGTGTCGGAGAATTAAAATTGAAGTGCATATGTGTGTACATGAGAAGAGATAAATATTCAGTACTATGACATATGTCCGCGTGGGATAAAAAAATAATTGATTATGAAATGAAAGATCTTTGAAACTTGTGGTCTAAAACAAATCATAGAAATTTACGTGGATTTAAATCATTTCATTGAATGTAATGGGGGAAGTTTCAAGTTAAATAATTTTTAAACATAAAAATATATCATTCTCTTTTAGATAGACTAAAAAAAAAAGTATGGTATTTTTTTGTGTTGGGCCCGTGCTTTCGTTATATATATATATATATATATATATATATATATATTACTATATTATATAAGAGCAAATGTGAGGACTTTTGTAGTCCTCACAATAATTTTCCACTTTTTTAAAAACTTTTTAATTAACTACTTTTATGTCCTAATCTTATTTATTTAAGTCAATTTTTTTTTATTTTTTGTTTTTAAGGTCTACTTTTCAAAAGCTATCGAAGTTGGGGACTTTTGTAGTCCTCACAATAATTTTCAATTTTTTTTAAAACTTTTTAATTAATTACTTTTAGGTCCTAATCTTACTTATTTAAGTCAATTTTTTTGTTTTTTGTTTTTAAAGTCTACTTTTCAAAAGCTATCGAACCTCCTACCTCATTTTTCATGTTCTTTGATTTTCTGATTGGTGCTCGATATCCGCATTTGAGCTCAATTAATCCAGATAATTCGCACTGTAACGCGCCTATTCGGGGGAGCACTTCCTCCAAAGATTTTTTTCCATATCCATGTTCGAACCCCTAATCCCTAATTAAGAGAGGAGCAGCTCCATCCGCTGCACAAGTTAAATTATGTATTTGTCTTAAAAGTTCATTAACTATGTATAGATTATTTATTTAGAACTAAATAACTTCAGAAAATTAGGATACATAAGTTATAAATGTCAAATTCTGGCTCCACATTTGATTTGAAGTAAATAATTTCATCAAAAAGGAAGTTAAAATATTAAAGGAGTGGAATAAAAATTTTGCTTTCATATAACTACCCACTTGTGGGACTACAATGGGTATATGGTTGTTGTTGTTGTTGTTGTTGTTGTACACTTGTACTAACACAAATTATATATTTTTAGTTAAAATATCTACTTTTATATCTTGAGTTATCTGGGCCTCACATAACTAGTATATATATATATATATATATATTCTATCGAAGGACGAAAAAGAAAGAAAAACTACAATTTAGTCAAAGTGGTGAAATCCCTCTTCAAAGAAAAGGACAAAAATATGTCCAATCATACCAGAAAAATAATAATGGCCCGTGATAGAAAAAAAAAAAACTATTCTGACGAAGGATGAAAGAAAGAAAAAATATACAATTTAGCCAAGGTGACGAAACCTTACCTTTTTATTATATTATACTAGTTATGTGAGGCCCGTGCTAAGTTCGGGCCCAAACTCAAGATATAAAAGTAGATATTTAACTAAAGAAATATAATTTGTGTTATTACAAGTGTACAACAACAACAACAACCATCATATACCTATTGTAGTCCCACAAGTGGGTAGTTATATGAAAGTAAAATTTTCATTCCACTCCTTTAATATTTTAACTTCCATTTTGATGAAATTATTTACTTCAAATCAAATGTGGAGCCAGAATTTGACATTTATAACTTATATATCCTAATTTTCTGAAGTTCTTTAGTTCTATATAAATAATCTATACATAGTTAATGAACTTTTAAGACAAATACATAATTTAACTTGTGCAGCGGATGGAGCTGCTCCTCTCTTAATTAGGGATTAGGGGTTCGAACATGGATATGGAAAAAATCTTTGGAGGAAGCGCTCCCCCCGAATAGGCGCGATACAGTGCGAATTATCTGGATTAATTGGGCTCAAATGCAGATATCGAGCACCAACCAGAAAACCAAAGAACATGAAAAATGAGGTAGGAGGTTCGATAGCTTTTGACAAGT
Organism: Lycium barbarum; assembly: GCF_019175385.1. NCBI lineage: Eukaryota > Viridiplantae > Streptophyta > Magnoliopsida > Solanales > Solanaceae > Lycium > Lycium barbarum. The sequence goes on along the minus strand of NC_083347.1, from coordinate 113,230,987 downwards.
AGACCTTAAAAACAAAAAAATTGACTTAAATAAATAAGATTAGGACCTAAAAGTAATTAATTAAATAGTTTTAAAAAAATTTGAAAATTATTGTGAGGACTACAAAAGTCCCCAGGTTCGATAGCTTTTAAAAAGTAGACCTTAAAAATAAAAAACAAAAAAAATGACTTAAATAAATAAGATTAGGACCTAAAAGTAATTAATTAAAAAGTTTTTAAAAATTGGAAAATTATTGTGAGGACTACAAAAGTCCTCACATTTGCTCTTATATAATATAGTAATATAAGTGGTTAAGGAGGATCAACACAACAATGCCTATTTGTACCCAAAGCTTTACAAATTGTACACGCAATGAATACTTGTACCAAAAGCTATATAACTTGTATATTTTAACCAACTTCTTTTTTATTTCACATGGACATATGTCATAGTACTTAATATTTATTCTATTCACATGTATAGATGTTGCACTTCAATTTTAATTCTCCGACCCATTTATTTCTTCCGTGCACTTTTACTTGTTTACTTTTGACTTTTCACGTTCTTGCTGAATATTTATTCTCTTCTCATGTATAGATGTATGCAGTTCAATTTTAATTCTCCTACACAAATTTATTTTCTCCGTGCACTTTTACTTATTCACTTTTGACTTTTCACGTCCTTTAAGAATTAATAAATCCCACATGGACATATGTCATAGTACTGAATATTTATTCTCTTCTCATGTATAGACGTATGCAGTTCAATTTTAATTCTCCGACACATATTTATTTCCTCCGTGCACTTTTACTTGTTCACTTTTGACTTTTCAAGCTCTTTAAGAATATTTACATAAGTTATACTCCCTCTGTTTCAATTTGTTTGAACCTATTTCCTTTTTAGTCCGTGCCAAAATGAATGACCTCTTTCTTAATTTGGAAACAAATTCACTTTATGAATGATTTATAACCACACAAATTTCAAGGCTTATTTTGAACCACAAGTTTCAAAAGTCTTCCCTCTTTTTTAAATGTCGTGCCCAGTCAAATAGGTTCATATAAATTGAAACGGAGGGAGTAGTAGTTAATATTTATTCCCTTCTCATGTATAGACGTATGCACTTCAATTTTAATTCTCCTACACATTTATTTCCTCTGTGCACTTTTACTTGTTCACTTTTGACTTTTCACGTTCTTGCTGAATATTTCTTCTCTTCTCATGTATAGATGTATGCAGTTCAATTTTAATTCTCCTACACAAATGTATTCCTCCGTGTACTTTTACTTGTTCACTTTTGACTTTTCTCGTTCTTTAAGAATTAATAAATTTCACATGGACATATGTCATAGTACTAAATATTTATTATCTTCTCATGTCTACACGTATGCACTTCAATTTTAATTCTTCAACACATATTTATTTCCTCCGTACACTTTTACTTGTTCACTTTTGACTTTTCACGTTCTTGCTGAATATTTATTCTCTTCTCATGTATACATGTATGCACTTCAATTTTAATTCTCCGACACATATTTATTTCCTCCATGCACTTTTACTTGTTCACTTTTGACTTTTCACGTTCTTTAAGAATTAATAAATGAAGTACTCCCTCCGTCCCATATTACTTGGCTATATTAATAAATGAAGTACTTCTTTCGTCCCATATTACTTGACCACATTACTATACTTGACTTTTCACGTTCTTTAAAAATTATTAAATGAAGTACTCCCTTCGTCTCATATTACGTGGCCACATTACTAAAAATATATGTCTATTTTTCTATTCTATATTTTTCTTATATTTTTTTATATTTCTATTTTATATAAACTCCCAAGGTGGACGAACACAACAACAATAAGTTGTACAAAAAGCAACTGAAATTGTACTCTAAGTAGGGACTAACGTGTGTACATTTCAGAAGTTGAACATTAATTCTACCTCTTGTGTGTTTACTTTTTAAGTCCCACGGGTCCGCAGTGTCTCAATTGTCCTTTCATTTCCTTTATTTGGCATATACTCCCTCTATCTCAATTTAAGTATCTGCGTTTAACTAGACATGGAATTTAAAAAATAAAGATACACTTTCAAATCTTGTGGTTCTAAATTAAAAATGTGTATAATATAGTAAAATATCTTTTGAATCTTGTGATTATAAACATGACATGTAGGATATTTAAATTGTCAACTTACTAAATATAAAAAGAGGCAAACATAACCAAAATAAGATAAATTTTAACAACAATTGATAAATTAAGGAAAAAAAATAAGAGGAAAAGAAAAAAAATATAGACACTCACTAAGGAAAATTGCAGTATGTTTTGCAAAACATACAAACTATAAAGACTAACTAAATTGAGTAATCAAATTAATCATGTTGAATCTCGTGCATCGCACGGGCATAGTTTGCTAGTCTTTAAAGAAAAGGATATAAATATGTCCAATCATACGAAAAAGAAAATAATTTTCCATGGTCAATCTTTCTGACTAACGCTCAGCTACGCGATAAAAGTGTCTTTTTAATTTTGTTGAAGGATGAAAATGAAAGAACAAAATACAATTTGGTCAAGGTGGTGAAACTTTACCTCTTCAAAGAAAAGGACAAAATATGTTCAATCACACGAAAAAGAAAATAATAGCTCATAGTGAATCTTTTTATTTACGAAAAAAGCCAAAATTACCTCTGAACTTTGGGAAATAGTTCATTCATATCCTTCGTTATATTTTAGGGTCAATTATATTCTTACCGTTATATTATGGGGTCAATTATACCCTTATATTTAACAGCTGTCACGTGGCATCATCCCAGCCCTTCAAAAATTATTTTCCCCTCAAATAATTTTTTACCGACTAAAATAACTCAACCCGACCCGATTTTTTTTTCCAGCCAAAGTGATACGGACCCAACCCATTACCCCTTGGCTAGAAAAAAAAATTGGGTCCGGTTGAGTTATTTTAGTGGGTAAAAAATTATTTGAGGGGAAAATAATTTTGAAGGGCTGGGATGATGCCACGTGGCAACTGTTAGACATAAGGGTATAATTGACCCCATAGTATAACGGTAAGGGTATAATTAGCCCTAAAGTATAACGAAGGATATGGATGAACTATTTCGCAAAGTTCAAGGGTAATTTTGGCCCTTTTCCGTTTTATTTAACACTTAGCTAAGTGATAAAAGTTTTTTTTTTTATTCTGTCGAAGGATGAAAAAACAAAAACTACAATTTAGCCAAGGTGGTGAAATCTTACCTCGAAAACTTTTTACTCGCCTCTCCCTGCTTAGCAATTCTTTTTTTTTCACTGTTATTTAACTAAAATTGACTAATTCAAAATGATAAAACTAGTTAAGTAGGTGTTAAGCCGTTTCTTCTAGTTAACCCATTTCTGTTTTATCCTGCTTTTAATTTTCCAAAAACTGTTTTAACCCACTTCATAGGTTTCTACCTCATTGCCATATCTAATGTCAACAACTAAGGACCAGCATACATCGTATACGAAGAAAGAAATAGTTCTATGAGCCTGTTTGAATTAGCTAATTTTAAATAATTAATAAGCATTAAATATTGATAAGCACTTTTAAATGTTAAAATTGATTTTATACATAACAATGACATGTTTGGCAAAGCCTTGAAACTGATAAATTAAACAGTTAACATATTTGATAAAAGACATAATACATAAGTAGGCTCTCTAACTTGGCTCGAGCTGGCAAGCAGGGGCGGAGCCAAGTGTAACCGAGGGGGTTCGGATGAACCCCCTCAGCAGAAAATTACAGTGTATATTGAAGGTTAAAATTATTTTTTTATGTGTATATGGTAGGTGTTGAACCCCCTTGGCTTCTTCGTATGTTTACTTCTTCATATTTTTGAACCTCCTTACAGAAAATCCTGGTTCCGCCACTGCTGACAAGTATGACCTTAAACTTTGATATTGCACAAGTAGGCACTTTAACTTGCCAAAAGTTGAACAAGCATACACAAATTTATGACAAGTGCAATCGCTCCTACATGGATTAGTCACCCAATCAGAAGCTGCCAACTAAATTAAACGTAGGTTAGACCAAAAAAAAAAAGGAGGAAATATGGTAAAGTTAAAATGGTAAAACTCTTTCAACCCATTCAATGCATAGAAAAGCCTAAGCCCCAACGACTGAAACCCAAAAAATCACTCGATTTCTCTTCAATTTGACTGGAAATTGTTCAAGATCGGTGTTGAAGCTTCAAGGACTTGAAGATTTACCCATTCTTCACCCTCAGTTTAGCTGGGGTATATATATATATGTATATTTTTTTATTTTTTATTTTTTAACTTTTGCCTCTTGAAATTGTAAATTTGTGTAAAGGCTAGGGTTCTTTTATCTGTCAAAGGGAAGGGAATATTTACTGTAAATTTTGCTCTTTTTCGCAGGTTTGGTCACATAGGTGACCATATTATTACTATTTTTCAACATGGGGGTAGGTTTTTTAAAGGTCGATATGTGTCAAATGTGAGAAAAGGACAAAAATGGTCCCTTAACTATGATAGTAGGTTCAAAATAGTCTCTTAACTATGCACTTAACGGTTTTAGTCCTTTAAGTTTGTTACAAGTTAACAAAAATGGTCCCTTAACTATGCACTTAACGGTTTTGGTCCTTTAAGTTTGTCATAAGTTGACAGTTTTAGTCTCGACAAAATATTCATCAAACTCTGTTTGTTAGATTTGACGAGAACTACGAAAAAAAGAAAAAAATTAATGAGAACTCTAGATCGGTCAAATAACTCGGGACAAAACCGACGGACGTTAGTCGGTTATAGGATGGACTTCTGCGCATTTTTCCTCAAAAATAACCGATGGACTTCCGTTGGTTTTCGTAAAAAACAATAAAAATTAAAAAAAAAAATAGTGTCCCTCGATTTTATCCATCGGTTTCCGTCCATCATTTTTTTCGCTTGTTTTTTGTAGTGACAACTTTTTTAGTTTCTGCTATTTCTAATTTATTTTTAAAATCTAGTGTATTTTATTTAGTCGATGGATTCCCTCAGTTTTAATCGATAGAGTCCGTCGGTCTTTGTGTTTCGAGACATCATTTTCTGACATTATCAAACCGTTAAGTGCATACTTAAGGGACTATTTTTAACCAACCCTCATAGTTAAGGGACCATTTTGTCAACTTATGGCAAATTTAAAGGACCAAAACCGTTAAGGGACTATTTTGAACCTACTCTCATAGTTAAGGGACCATTTTTGTTAACTTGTAACAAACTTAAAGGACTAAAACCGTTAAGTGCATAGTTAAGGGACTATTTTGAACCTACTATCATAGTTAAGGGACCATTTTTGTCCATTTCTCTGTCAAATGTCGAGAAAGCTGTGTTTAATTTAGATAAGGATCATTTCTCTTTGACCGAACTAAAATCTTATGCAAAGGACATTCGGTATGATGAAATTGAAGCTTTTTTATGTTGATGGCCCTACTATCCATAAGGCAAGCCTCTGCCTTGAGGCAAAAGAAGAAGAACTAAAGTAAGACTTTTCGTGAAGCCTTGCCTTACGATTTTTTTTTAACTGACCGAGATTTCGAACCCAGAACCTCAGGGTATTTTCGACCACTTTTTAATCGAAGGAAAAAAATAAAAACCAGCAATTTGAGGGCTAAAAAATAAAGACCAGTGCCTTGAAGGACAGTCCGTGCAAAAAAACATGCACGTTGGATTCAATTCGGGTCATTTGCACTTTTGTTCTATTTTGTGCTGGCCTTTAATTTTGGTCCTTCAAATGGGTGTTCTTTAATTTTTGCCATTCAAATGGGTGTTCTTTAATTTTTGCCATTCAAATGGGTTGGTCTTTAATTTTTGCCTTACAAGTTATGTCATTACCCTTAAATAATTTATGCCCGATTACGCATAAGTTCGATTGTGAAGGGAAAAATTAAAGACCAGTCCATTTGAAGAGAAAACCGCGCAATTACTTCAATATGTCAGTCCATTGGCAAGAATGCCCTATTTTGGGCTAGTCTTTAATTTTTGTCCCTCAATCTGAGCTCTTTAATTATTCCCTAAAGCTCTTTAAGAAAAAAAATAACAGGACTCCCTGACACCGTAGCATATAAAAACAGCAACGTCCCTGACAAAACTCAAAACCAATCACAGACGCAACTAATCTTCCCGACATTTCTACGGAAAAAAACAACCTTCCGGCGACGTTGTGGTGGTCGCTTTTTGCTGCAACCACGCCGGAAAAGTAAATACATGAAATTTTCCTTAAAATTGAACGTTATTCAACACAAACATCGTAAATCGATCAGATTTATTGCTTTGATTCGATTTAGATCAGTTTATTTCAGTTATTTTTAGAAAATAACAATAAATCATATGTGTCTTGTTTAATACGATGATTGTTCAGAAACAACTAATATTTCGATGAAATCAATTTTGCTGCTGATAATTTCACTCAACAACCTAGAATCTATCAGATTTGTTGCTTTGTTTCGATTTCGATCAGTTTATACGGTGCTTTTAATCAATATACAATACTTGTTCAGTTAGACTTGAAACTATAATGAATATCAATTGAATATACGAAGCAAACCACTTTAGTATCATATAGATTCTGAGCTACATACTTTTAAACATGTTATGTCGTAGTGATAAGTATAATCACCTACCTACACTTACATATATAAAAACAAACCTCTGCCTGATAAGGCAAAAATTTACTATAAGGCAGACTGAGGCCTAGACAGTTTTGAAGAAATTATGTCGTACGGCATAGGTATAATCACCTACCTATGCTCATAGAAAAGTAAAGAAGAAACTCTGCCCATGAGACAGACTGATGCCTGGAGAGTTTTAACAAATTATGCCTTATAGTATAAAATCATAGTAAGCCTGAAGAAAGACATTCATATATTCACCAGGCACGGATAAAGGAAAAGAGAGAGCCGAGAGTCAGAAGCGCAATAAAAAGATTTTGTCTCCCTGTAGGTCGAGCCAAGTATAATTATACACTCATAGAAAAAAAAAAAAAAAACTCTGCCTGATAATGCAAACTTTACTATAAGACAGATTGAGGCTTGGAGAGTTTTGAACAAATTATGCCTTGCGGCATAAGTATAATAACCTACCTACACTCATAAAAAAGAAAAGAAGAAATTTTGCCCGATAAAACAAAATTTTACTATAAGATAGACCGAGGCTGAAAAAGTTTGGAACAAATTATGCCTTACGGCATGCATAAGTATAATTACTTACCTACACTCTTAGAAAACAACAAAAACAGCTTTGCCTGATAAAGTAAAATTTACTATAAGACAAACTGAGGCCTGAAGAGTTTTCAACAAATTATGTCTGACGAAATAATTATGATCACTCATAAAAAATAAAAATAAAAACTCTGCCTCATAAGGCAAATCTTTACAATAAGCCAGACTGAGACTTGGGGAGTTTTGACCAAATTATGTCGTACGACATAAGTATACTCATCTACAGGGTCGTCTCAACATTGGGGGTCTAAAGTCAAACTTCAGAGAGAGACCCTAAGTAAGAATATCAACAATGACAAACTTTCAATGAAAAAATATAAAATAAAGTTATAATAATAAAGCCGGCTGAAGATTTTGATAAGTCGATATAATGATATCGAAATAGTCTTGCGTTGCTTTAATATAATGATTGCTTGTTGTTATGTCCAAAAAGCAATTTTTTGATCTTTCGTAACTTGTAACTCACAGTAAGTTCTTGTTTGAGAGGCTTTTCAATATTGAGAATAAGAATAGTAAAAGAGAGAATGAAAAAGATAAATATACGAATAATAATGTGCGCCCATATTAGTTATTAGGATATAAATGGGGGATTAAAATAGGTACCCAATTACCCACGTAAGGAAACAATTCCCTAAAAATTATTCAACTCTTCAATTATTGCAACGTTCCCACATTAAAATGTAAAAAATTATTGTAGTTTCTCTCCAAAAATTCGTTTCAAATTTAACCATACACCTTTTTTTTTAATAATATATAGTATACAATAGTACATCTTTAAGGAAAAAATGCCCCCCCCCCCCAACTCCCCCACGTTCCCCCCACAAAAAAAGGTTGAGGCCCCAAGCCGTTACTTTATTGGCCTTATGGTCGAGCCGCTGCTTTATTGGCCTTATAGTCGAGCCGCCCATGCTCATCTACTACACTTGTGTATGACTAAATACCTGAAGACTTTTAAACTACTTATGTCTTGGGCATCAAATAAACTCAGCCACCTAAACTTCTCTATGGAAAAAAAGAAAGAACAAACTTGTGCCTAATAAGGCAATTACTTAATTATTAATCAATTCAACCGCAAATAAGCAATGAGGTAGATTTTTTCATCATGCATCAATTCATATATATATCAACTACGCAACATGTAAATCGAATGGTGGCTCAATGACATCTTAATTAATCATAAAGAATACCAATTAGAAAAGCATATTTTCACCGAAAGTACTTTTTTGAAAAACACTTCTCAAAATATGCTGATTTAAAAATTTGGCCAACCAGGCTATTAGTCAAGGTGGTGAAACATTACCTCTTCAGAGAAAAGGACAAAAACCTTACCTCGAAAACTTTTTACTCATCTCTCCCTGCTTAGCATTTCTTTTTTGTTTGCTCCGTTTATCCTTTTTTTCACTGTTGTTTAAACTTAAAATGTTAAAACTAGTTAAGTAGGTGTTAAATATTGATAAGTATTTTTAAGTTTTAAAACTGATTTTATACATAACAGTGGTGTGTTTGGCAAAGCCTTGAAACTGATAAATTAAACAGTTGACGCATTTGATAAAAAAAAAAAGAGATAACTTGTTCTGTTTGTACAATAACTAAAGTACCCTTCAATGTATTATAAAATATTATAAATTTAAAATACCTTTGTAAAGAAAAAGAGAAACAGCAATATGGGATAGAGAGGAAGGATTTTATTTTGAGAAAAATATTAAAGATAAAATAGTAAAAATTTAGTTAAACTAAACGTGTTTATAATATAAGCTAAAAAGTCATTAGTTAGCGGTAGGGGTATACAAAGTAAACCGACAAACCGCACCAAACCGATAAACCAAGTCAAACCGAGAAAAAAACCCGACTAGTGGTTTGACTTGATTTGGTGTTGGAAAAAAAACTCGACCATAATTGGTTTGGTTTGGTTTTAATTAAAAAAAAGTCAAACCGAACCAAACTAACCCGACATTACATGTATTCAATTTTTAAAATATTTTATACATAAAAATATTTATTTGTAATGTAATTTATAAATATTTCTTAAATTTTTTCGTAATTTTTTATCTATTATCATATTATTCAAGCTCGAACTTAGAATTTTGAATGTCAATAAGTTTTATATCCTATGAATGTTAGTAACTCAAATAAAGTCCAAACCAAAACCAACTCAACACTAATGCTAACAAAAGAAATTCAATTTACCTCTAGGAATGACAATAATGTTGGATATCTATTATTTAGTTTTGCATAATTGATTTAGAAAGTAAAAATACATAAGTTAAGTTTTTTTTCTTTGTCATGTAATTAATACTCACTTTAGCATGACTTAGTATTTTTAGATTATGATCATTTTCTTTTATGGCTTGTTACTTAGCAATATTTATTTTAACCGATTATATTAGCTTTTGTTGAATATTTTAATACAATGTCATCACTCTTCTCACATTTTGTGTTATTTTCTTAAGAAACACCTTAATTATATAGTTGTATCTTACTAGGACTAAATAATATTTGAAGTAAAAGTTTTATGTTTTGTATCAAGACTATTCCAAAAAAAAACCCGAAAAACCCGAGAAAACTGAATAACCCGAGATTGAAAAACCCAAATTTTATTGGTTTGATTTGGTGTATAACTTTTAAACCCCGACGCAATTAATTTGGTTTAGTGTTTAAAAAATCTGAACCAACCCGATCCATGTACACTCCTAGTTAGCGGTGACAAACTTATGACTTTTTACTTGGCTTATAACCCCATTGGGTGTTTGCTAAACACATAAATATACCAAAAGGTTCTTAGAAGCCAGTTTGACTGGGTTATACTCCCTCCGTCCCAAAAAACTTCTTACTTTCCTTATTAGTTTGTCCAAAAAAATTGACACACTTCTATATTTAAAAACAATTTAACTTTATGAAATGATTTATATCCACACAAATATCTAAGGCTTGTTTTGGATCACACATTTCAAAAGGCTTTATTTATTTCTTAAACTCCGTGTCAAGTCAAACTAAGACAATCTTTTGGGACGGAGGAAGTAATAACAACAACATACACAGTGTAGTTCCACGTGGTCTGGTAGAATGTACGCAGACCTTAACCCTACCTTGTGAGGTAGAGATGTTTCCGATAGACCCTCGACTCAAGGCAAGCAAATGAAAGTGGTTCGAGAAAAAGAAACAGCTGCCTGAAAAGGAAATAGTAACTAAAACAAAGTAATGCGATAATCGAAACATCATCTATAGGTACAACCCCGGCAAACCAACAAAAGTATGACATCAAAACCGAGCCAAACTCAAGACTACGTCATGCAATGACAATTAGGCACCATGTTTCTTGCATTTCAATAGAGAAAATAGAAATCACAAGTGGGACGATTGGCATTTTCTCAGTAAACTATACTTCAAATTGAGAAGCATGGGGCAAGAGTAACATGTGGTTTAAATTCTTTTCCACAAAAAACTTCTTTAAGCCCAACTCCCAGAAACAATTTCATCAATCTGCATCATTTGTTGATTACAATCTCAACTTCTTAGCCTACATAGGAAATTAGTCACATCCATATGAGCACAATTAAGAGAAAATTCAAAGCCACAATAGGAAAACACTGCTTAGAACATCATACCTGTGGTGTATATTAGATTTAGGCATCATCACTTCTTGTCCTCTTTTTGTTCCTTGTCTTCATCCTTCTGCTGTGATGAAATAGACAGAAATGAGACGAAATACTAATAAAAACTAAAATATTCAATATTGTGGCTTAGTCAGTCCACACAAATCCAAAGAAAACATGAGATTCCGATCAAAGTTGACCCACCCAATCATATCCATACTATTTAAAGTGTGTGTCAATACAAGACGCTAAGTGCCTACTGGATTAACGAATGGGGCAGAAAGAAGGAAATGCGGTACAAAAATCAGTATAACATGATTCAAATGCTAGGGAATTATGAGCTTTTCAATACTTCTATTTCCTTTTCCCAGCTTTTTCTTATGTTAGTTTAGATAGCTGAAATCTACGAAGAACACAAGCTTCATATTCCTTTTGTTGCCTTCCACCTCATTGATCACCTCTCTTTCTTGCCTTCTATTTCTTTCAGAAAGATTTGGCCCTAAGAATCTTGCACAAAATTTCATTGCTTCAAGAATGAGCTCAGCTTAGTCTAAAAGTTTTCTTAGATTCTCTTCTTCTTTTTCAGATCGTTGGCAAGGTGTAAAAATTGAAATGCTCAAAGTATCTAGGAAAACAAAAGGTGTTCCCCTGACCCAAAAGACAGCTATACATAATCACTTTCAGCAAATTAATCTGCACAAAAAAGACCCTTGAATTGCCTTTTAAATACACACTAGCTGCTAGTTTAACACACAAAACAGTAGGTGTGCCCAGCTGTCTATGGTGCCACATTTCTTAGATTAACTTTCAAGTTCTAGACTATATTTCTGAAATTCAAGGAGTCTGTCTGTTTTGACATCTGAAAGAGCTAATATTTAACTTATCGTCATCACTAAACAAAGCAGATACAGTATTAGAAATCTACAAATAGAAAGACCGTCGAACATGTAAAAGACGCATAAATTAGAAATAGATGTGGCACTAAACCAAAACTTTACCAGCATGCTTTTTAATATAATCTTATCAACCAAATTAACTCACCTCAGACTGGCCTTGCATAGAAGCAAGTAAATCTTTAACTGAAGGATCATTTGGATCAACACCTGGAAGCTGGGTAAGCGAAAAAACCATGAAATGAAAACCAAAGGAGATATGAAGTGTGATATCCATTGGATAAGCAATTACTTTGTGATAATACTAATGGGAGTGTCATCTTTTACTCAGCATAGAAAACTTACTGAAGCAAGAATTGATGACACGAATGATTGGTCTGCCAACAATTTAGTCACATCTGGCTGGTTTAAATCATCTTTTGCATTGTCCTGCACAGACATTTGAAGAGCTGCAAGCACACGAAGCAACAGGACATATCAGAAAAAACATAGCACATTTGCATCAATGGCTGACGTAGTAAAAAGGATTCGGCACAGTTGCAGTCTTTTGTAGCAATTAAAATTTTGATAGGACTAACCAATGTCATCTAAGAGGTAATAACAGTGTCTTGTACACCTTTTGTCATTTAAAGAATACTTTGGATGATATAAAGGAAGGCAAAGGAAGGTTGAAAGAAGACTCATAATCTTCTTATATTAACGACATTATGCAAAAGTGCAAACTATTTAAAAAAAAATGAGAGGGTAATTACCGGAACCTCCTTTTTTCCTGTGTGTCTGTGTGTTTTTGGTTTGGTTTGGGGGGGGGGGGGGGGGGGGGGGGCGTTGGAGAGGGGAGACAACCATACTTGTAATGACCAAACAAAGCCAGAAACAACAGAACGTGAAAGGAAAAAAATGATACTCAACAAGATAAAGATACTTCCCATAGACTTCATTAAAAAAAAAAAAATACCCATATATCCTTTCATTCTTCAAAATTCCACCACATCTTCTCCAAAATACATTAGACGCATTACATGAAAACAATCCTATCAAAGAACAAGCACCTAATCAAGTTTGAGACAGGCACATATTATACAATATATATATAGTAGTTGGTAAAATTCACCTGATACTAGAAATCAATTGAAAAGACAAGAAGAGCTTGAAATAATGTAAATGAACTACTGCAATTAGGTGGACTTGCTAAAATTTAGAAAAATATTTCTATGGCCTAATGATATAAGCCAACAAAAGAACTTGGCCTGCAAATATAGTAACCAACCTAGTGCCAAGTCTTGATCTGCAGAAGCTGCTTCTGACATGTCCACGTCTTTTGTAGCAATGCTGGAGGAAGAATCATCCATCGACATTGCAAGTGCTTGTTGTAACAGGGCATTCTCATCATCCTGTGAGGGATCAATTTATTGCTCAGGAGTTAGTTTCATTGTAGACTAACAAAAGGCCAGGCATTACAAAATCTTCAAGCTGAACTCATTTTCTTGAAAAGTTCAATCTCTACAAGTTTCTCTGCTAGGTATGAGTAGATAAAATAAAATGCTATAAGACATCTTAAGTTAACTAACATATAAGTATGCTTCGTGTTAACAGTCTCACAATGGTTGAGGGTATTGGCTATTGTCTCCTCACATGGCCAGCCTAGGCGTGTGGAGGAGATATGTCAAGAGAACCACACTGGATTAAGGATATGGGTTATTGGCTCTTTATACTACCGCCTTAGGAAATGCTCACCTCATGAGCTAACTTTTGGTATTGCTTTAAACTCAAGATCTATTTTCTTCACACTCAAGAAAATAAGGGATTCAAGTAAGTACTACTATTAAGTCTCAATCCCAGAGAAGTTGAGGTCCACCATATGAATCTGACCATGTTTCTCCTTTTGGCTAACAAGTAACATCCTTCTTCCATACCTCCCCCCCCCCCCCCCCCCCCCCCCCCCCCCCCCGGCCCACCCAAAAAAAGAGAAACAACAAATATACATGCAACCCTCTCAAATCCGGGCAATTAATAGGCACCAGGACAATGTGGAACTAACAAAAGGTGTACTAACAGCATGTCAGCTAAGTATAAGTCAATAGTTATACTTTCATGCCTAAGAACTTCAGATACAATCACGTCAATGAGATGAAGTATCCCCGAAATATTGAATGCATTGTTTCCTTAAGAGCGCAGATATTTTAAGAGGGGGGTGGTGTGTGTGTGTGTGTGGGGGGGGGGGGGGTCAGACAGGGACTTTTTCAGCGCCAAGAGATGATAGCTAAATAAAAGAAAAATCCATGTAGGGAAGAGAATGGATTGAAAGCTCAGTGGAAGTAAGAAACTGAACAACATTCATGTTATGATATAAAAACTAACCGTGGGCAGCAGCCTCTCTCTGTTATCAGCAGCAATGGTTTCCCCAATTACAAGGGGAAGTGGCGGAGGATCATATTTCTAAAAAAAAAAGAAAAAATTAAAGCTCTTCTTGTGTCCCCTAACTCCATTTGCTCCCATATATCTCACTGGACCACTTGAAGGTTGGATAACAGCATTAGATTGATAGCTTGAGGCAGATTCTGGAAAATCTCTCATCATCATATGAATAATTGAAGGATGGATAAAAGCATTAGATTGATTTCTTGAAGCAGATGAAATACCACCATGGAAGTTTGTATGTTGCTCACTGAATGTTAAATGTGTACTATTTTCCACCAGAGCTATCCTTAAGCTCCAGGAAAGTGCATACTCTGAGAAGATGAAGCTGTTGGAGCATGCCATAAGCTTTGCATTTGAAGAGAGCTTCTGACATTGTTTGCTCTAGGGATGTGAGAAATTGAAGAAGAGCTGCTAATTTTGAGAAATGGAGTAGGGCACACAAGAATAGCTGCTAATTTTTGAGAAATAATATTGATCCTCCACCACTTCCCCTTGTAATTGAGGAAACCATTACTGCTGATAACAGAGGGAGGCTGCTGCTCGCGGTTAATTTTTCTATCTTAACATGAATGCCATTCAGCTTCTTAATTCCACTGAGCTTTCAATCCATTCTCTTTCCTACATGGATTTTTTCTTTTATTTAGCTGTCCATCTCCTGGTGCTGAAAAAGTAACACCCCCCCCCCCCCCCCCCCCCAAAAAAAAAAAAAAATCTGCGCTCTTAAGGACACACTGCATTCAATATTTCGGGGATACTTCATCTCATTGATGTGTTTGTATCTGAAGTTCTTAGGCATGAAAGTATAATTATTGACTTAATACTTAGTTTAAATGATGTTAGTACATAAGGCTTGGTCGTGTGTAAAATCCCTGATAGAGACTCAAATCTCCTTCAGTCCCAAGCTCCAATAGGCCGAGCAAAATTGGAGACCGCCTTAATGATCGCCTGTAATGGGCCTATCATTTACCATACACATGTCATGTGCCAATAATGAAACCCCCACTCCCCACCCCCAAAATTAAAATGGCAAATCAAAAAATTAACATTCGAAAGAATACCAGTTTCTTCTTTTCTTCTCCAATTATTCTAATAACTCAAAAGGTCCTCAGAAATTTCTAAAATAGCGAGATACCAACCATTAGATCAGCCGCATTGTTTTCAGTTTCAGACGTTCTGGCACTGACATTCTCAGTCATTGTAACATCCTGGGAAGTTGATTGCATTTCTCCTTTTTCTTGTTTTGCAGCTTCTTCTGCAGCCTTCTTTGCTGCAGCTTCTTGTCTAGCCCTTTCCTCCTCCATTGAAACTCGAAGTGCCAGAGCAAGCTCAGGATCCAAGTTAGGATCTACACCAAAATCATAGCCAGGCCCTGCACCAGCAGCAGCTGCAGCTGCTGCTGCAGCAAATCCACTTCCACCCTCACCATCTCCGGTGCAGATAGGAGTACTGCCAATTTCAGATGAACAACATGATATGTTATGAAGGTTATCTGAAGTTAAAAGTAAAAGACAGTAAAATATCACTAGCTACCTTATTAGCACATCAGCAAGAGCAGTAGGACCGGGAGGAATATGAAAGATGTGACTGCTATCACTGTTGTTAACTGCAGCAACTAATGCCTCAAGCTTCTCAGCCTTCTCCTCATCTTCTTCACCAAAATTAACAACATCAAGAGCTACGCTATTCTTCTTCAACTTTCTTCCAATCATTTCCAAAACCTTCTTGTCTTGTTTAACAGGGCTGAACAAATAGTAAACGTCAATATAGAAAAAAAAAAAATCAACAGTTGTGGCAGCAAAGACTACACAGGAAAAAGCCATTACCTGCCAGCAAAAAGAATGATCCTCTGCTGTTGCTTTTTGTTTTGCCGATGCTTCAGAGCCAACTGTGCCACCTGGAGTCCAGCAGCCAAATTCATCTCACCACCGATATTTAATCCTGAAAAAGGTAAGAAAAAAGGCCAGTCACATGAGAAATAAATAGAACTATTTAAAGGAGCTTATTAGACAATATATATAGTTAACAAAACATCTGAAGATGACAAGGATGTGAGTATCATACATAAACATTATAGTCAAGTATACACTGGCTTTGAGATTTATATTTCCACAGCCATCTTCAGTTGAATAAATTAAATAGGGAGGCAATGGACAGTTTATTGTGATTGCAAATACATAATACAACGTAAAAATGAGTAGCTAAAAATTGAGGAAAGCCAAATTGAGGACTTTACTGACTTTCTATGCAGAAGTTCAGAGAGAAATCCTCAATTTTTTGCCCAATCCTTCGGCATTACACGTCCTTTCGGTTCCAAATTTGGGCCCTTACTCATCGCCGCTCTTTCCCTCTCCCGATTTGATGTACTAATATGTTTTTACTGATATCACATACCTGCAGGTCTTTATCCTACACCCCTCGTTTCATCCTAAGAGCCTCATCCTTCTCACTTCGTTTCATTTCTTTTCTTTCGTTCGACTGGGCATTCAAAAGCTTCCTCCTCTGCCTTTGCCAAATAAAGGACTGAAAATGCTATGAACCTCATCCTTCTCACTTAGTTTTTTTTCTTTCATTCGACTGGCATTTAAAAGCTTCCTCCTCTGCCTTTGCCAAATAAAGGGCTGAAAATGCTATCAGATGAAGTGTAGGAACAGGTTATCTTTTATTACATCTTATTAGCAAAAGGCACTTTCTCTTTTGATAAACGAGAAATTCCCAAGGGCAGTGGCGCACGGTATGAAATGGATAAAGGGCTAGCCCCTTTACCCTTCTCCACTTTAATACCAAGTTGTCTTCTACAACATTCGACCCCATGACATATGCCTAACCCACGCATCATGTGACACACATATGCTATTAAGGGAAGGGCACTTTTATTATCCCATGAGAGTCAATCATTTTTCTCCTTAATTTGTCTTCAATTTCATTCTTTGAGAAATCATTTGATTTCAAATTCTTTGATTTAAAAAGTAAGAAAATTTACATCTAAATATCTAATTCCATTTCATTTTATAAGGCGGCATTTAACTGGGCACGGAGTCGAAGAAATACCAAAAAGTATCCTTGGAACTTGTGGTGTTAAATATGCCATGACATTAGTATCCTTGGAACTTGTGGTGTCAAATATGCCATGACATTTCTATGTCTATAAAAGCATGTCATTAAGGGTAAAATTGGAAGCTTAAAGTTAAACAATTCTCAAATATAGAAAGGTGTCTTTTTTTTTTTTGGACTAGCCTAAAGAAGAAAAGCAATATATAAAATCGAATCGAGAAAGAGCGCAACATTACAAAAGAATTATATCTTTTTTTTCATTTAGATAGTCGTCCTTCTCTATGGTAATGCCCATACGTTTGGACTCTAGGAAGGGCAAGCAAACTTTTGAGAATTTTTTTTAAAATTTATGAAGGGTATAAGCAGGTTTCATCACAAAATGAAGTGGTGATATTGGGGATATTTGGCAACCCTCTTATGTAAATCTTCCATCGGAGGACAAAAATGTAATTACACAACTAGTAAAGAAGGGAGAGCCTGGGCAGGAAGAAACAAGTGTCTTTGGGCGCATGCAAGTGAACACCAACAAATCTAGAGTCCTATCTAGAAAATTTTGGAAATACCTTTGTCAAGATCCTCCGCAAGTGGTACTAGAACAGCATATAGAGCCCGTTTGGATTGTCTTATAAGTTACTTATAAGCTGTTTTCAGCTTTTTTGAGTGTTTGGCTGGCCAGCTTAAAGTCATTTTGTGCTTAAAATAAGCTCAAAAAAATAATTGGGCCCATTTGACTTAGCTTATCTAAAGCAGCTTATAAGCTGAAAACAGCTTATAAGCCAAAAGAAAATAAGTTAGACTACCCCAACTTATTTTTTTTAGCTTATAAGCTGCAAACAGCTTATAGGCATAAGCCCATCCAAACAGGCTCATAGTCATATTTCTAAACCAATAACTAATCTTCCATACTTGTTTCGGCATCAAAATCTCAAAATGTTCTAGTAAACCTAGCATCCATTAAATCTAATGTCAAAATAGCTAGCTGCAAAACCTATAGAAGTGATTGTAACGGCGTCTACAGAGTAATGAATTACTAATACGAAAAGATAGCCATGAGGAGAAGCTTACCATGCATGCAAGCTAACATTTTCCCTAGGTCGCTGGTCGGAGTGACTAATACACGAACTCCTTTGCCAGCCATGGTCAATGCTCCAACTGTATTCTCAGGATTTGACTGCAACAGATAAACAAAATCACAAAATGGAACAGTTGAGTATAAAGTTGGTGCTTAGTGCTTACTAAAAGTTAAGAAATTACTGAAATACATTATAATGCCATTGAGTCAGCTATTCAGGGAATCCTAAAAGAGGAAAACTCATAACCAGTTGGTTTCGGAGTACCACTGCACCCACTACTCAGCAATAATTTGCAAACTTAGTATAAGCATACATCTTTGAAAAATCTTCGACTATATACACGACAGTGTTGTCAAAATCTCATTTGAGGTGCACTTAAGCCTGAAGCTAGGTGCAAAACATGTTGAGCTTAAGTACAAGGCAACAAAGCACTATATCGGTTGTCTCATTACCCATGAGCTCCCTCTCGAAGAGGATGACACTAAACAATAACTATTTCAGTTAGTAGTATTTTTGTCAGTTCACTTTCCCAAATTAATGGTTGTTTATATTTCTAGTTATTGTTCATAATGTAGGTGTGGACTGTGGAGTACCACTGCACCCACTACTCAATGAAATTCCCATACATTATATATTTTTAGAAAACCTTCGACTATATACATTTTAAGTGTCGTCAAAATCTCATTTGAGGAGCAATTAAGCCCTGAAGCTAGGTGCAAAAAATGTTGAGCTTATGTGCAGGCAGCAAAGAGCTTTGACATGTGTCTCATTACCCAGTAGCTATTCCAGAGGCAGAGGGTAACCTATGAGTTCACCGGAACCCAATAGTTTTTGCTCAAACCCTCTGTGTGTTAAAAACTCACTAAAAATTGAAGTGTTGGAACTATAATGGTGAAGCAGTACAGACCAGTTGTGGCAGTTCTTTCTCAAAATGAAAAAAATCAACTGGGTGAAATCAGGAAGTATAAAAGAAGTAATGAAGTTTTGGAACAGAGATGGTATTGCAGCAAAGGAGGAGGAGAGATGGAAGATTGTCCCAGCAAGCATATGGTGGACAGTTTGGAAGGAGAGAAATCAAAGATGTTTTGAAGATAAGCAGAGCAGCATGCAGCAATGAAGATGAATTGTTTAGCTATTTACTATTTTTGGTGTAAACAGGAAATGTTAGATCAAACAGTAGATATTTTAACAGCTATTGACTGGTTGTAATTTAGTGCAAATAGGAAGGCAATGTAAGCTGTAATACTTTTGAAGGGGGACTACACATTTGGATGTAGTTATACCTGTGGATATATAGATTAATTGTTACCATTCTCAAAAAAAAAATGGTGGAGCAGTAAGACAAAAGAAGTGGTGGAAACTTGTCCCAGCTTGTACTTGGTGGAGAATTTAATAGGAGAGGAATTGTAGAGTGTTTGAAGACAAATGCAATTCTGTGCAGAAAATCAAGATGAATTGTATTATTTTGTTTCCTTTTTTTTCTTTTTTTTTTTTAAAGAAAACTATGAAGAGGAGACTGAATCACTAGTTGATATGATAGGCTCCTTGTGAAGCAGTACTAAGCATGGTTAGGTTTTGTAAGTATTGCTTGCACTGTTATGGTGCAAATTTTATATATATATACACACATACACACACACACATGCTGCCAGTCTAAAAAAAAAATCACTAAATATCTATAAAAATTGATTGTGAGCTCAGTTATTACTATTATCTATTGCTGCATTTGCTTTGTATCTTGCTACTTTGCTGCCCTATTTTTCTTACAATCTTGCTTCGGATACATTTCTTTTGAGCCGAGGATCTATCCGAGACAGCATCTCTACCCCGCAAAGGGTAGGGGTACGGTCTGCATACATCCTACCCTCCCCAAATCCCACCTGTGGGATTACATTGGGTATGTTGTTGTTTGTTACACAGTTATGGTTGTATATTAACTCGAGATCGTTGTAGGAATCCATAAACTCCAAATACTGGATCGGCATTTGTCATTACCCATGGGCTCCCTCATGAAGAGTTATTATTCTTGAATTACATGTATACTCTTTATATTTCCTACATTTTCCCTTTCTTTCATTAAACTCTACGCTATACTTTGTCCTTTTTATAGGTTCACCTTTCGCATTTGATAACACTGATATCCAGTTTGTTAAGACCAAAACGCTGCCGATATTGCTGTTTATATTTCTAGTTATTGTTCTTGAATTACATATATTCTTATAATTTCTTACATTTGCCCTTTCTTTCAGTAAACCCTAAGCTATACTTGGTCCTTCATTCACTTTTCGACTTTGATAACACTGATACACAGTTTGTTATGGTCAAAATGCTGCCAATATTTTTGTTTATATTTCTAGTTATTGTTCTTGAATTACATATATACTCCCTCCGTCCCAATTTAGGTGGCATAGTTTGAATTTCGAGAGTCAACCAAATTTTTCTTTGACCGGAATTTCTTTATATGCCTTTTAATATTTTAAGTTGTCAATTATCAGAGCTTCTATAATGGAGGTCTCAGGTTCGAAACCCCTTGCCTACGACAGCAGGGGATTTGCCTTCTGGGTCGAGCTCGTCGCACGGGGCTTGTCTTGTGCAGGTTATCTCTCCTATTTGGTTTACCCTGTGGGCACCCGAAGGGTAGCAGCTGCGGGTTCCCTTGTCATAAAAAAAAATTATTTCGAAAAACTTAAAGCTTCTAACCAGCAAGGGTAGGCTCAGTTGGTTGAACATGGGACTTCCATAAATGGAGGTCTCAGGTTCGAAACCCCTGGTTACAGCAGCAGGGGATTTACTTTCTGGGTCGAGCTCGTCGCACGGGGCTTGCCTAGTGCGGGTTATTTCTCCTGTGTGGTTTGGGGGCAAGTGTACAGGAACGGGATTTACCTTGTGCGCGCCCGAAGGGTAGCGGTTGCGATTCTCTTGTCATTTAAAAAAATAAAATTAAAAGCTTCTATGTCCAAATTCACGGTCAAAGTTTAGAAGTTTGAATCTCGAAATTTCAACTGCGCCACATAATAAATTGGGACAGAGGGAGTACATTTTATATTTTCTACATTTGCCCTTTCTTTCATTAAAAACCCTACACTATACTTGCACTTGTTTTAGGTTCACTTTTCGCCTTCGACAACACTAATACACAGTTTATTACGATCAAAACAACGCCAATAAGCTATGTAAAAGTTGAATACCTGAGTTTTAGCACCACAAATGAAACTAAAAGCATCAGATTGAGCTTCAAATCGATTACGTGGGTAATCACCATTACGCATCCACTCAGAATTATCAATACATATCATTGTAGCCTGAAAGAAATAATTATTATAAAAAAATAGCACTTAATAAGCTTGTGATAGAGAAAGTAAAAAACCCTAATTTGCAAGACCAAAAATTTACAGATTGAACTGAATACTCTAACACAAACGCCAAGTTACTAACCTCGAGTACCATTGTTAACCGATCAAAAGATTTTTTGTGGAAAATGGGTTTTTTTTAGTGAATAAGTGATTTCTATCCGCTATACTACAGTTTTTCACTTTTCAAGGTGCAAAACAATATTATATAGCCACTTTTAAATGTTTATATTTAATCACCTTCCGTCCCATATTACTTTTCCACTTTTCTTGTTACACACCCTTTAAAAAGTGATAAATAAAAATGTATTTTTATTCTATTACCCTAATTAATTGCACTATAATTAATATTGATTATTTTGAAAAACAATTAATGTTAAGGATAAAGAAGGAAAAACTTAATTAATTCTATCTTGATTTTATAAATGAACAAGTATTTTGAGACAAATATTTATAATATTGTGCTCAATTAATATGGGACCGGGGGAGTAGCTACAATTTAAAATTAGTGCAAATTATAATCACTCCCTGGTATGAGTAGTAATTTTGGGACTAAACTATCTCGAGATTATATTTTTTGAAATTATGATTTTTAGACTAATTTTTTTTACCTGGGAGGAGGGATAAAATACACCAAATTTGATGGGATAAGATGAAATATTCAGAATTAAGATAAATTTATACCTTCAACCAAATAAATTATAAATTTAATCTCAAACTTAATACTAGGTTACCTCATTTTATCCCATGAACGAAACGACCCTGAGTTTTGCTCTTTCTTTTTGTTGATTAGGGTGTGCGAATTTCAATTTAATCGATAAATCCAATAAATGTTAGTGATTTTATCAATATTGTATTATCGATTTAGTGGGTTTCAAATGATTTTTTTAATATTGGTATACCAGTTTGGTTATTGGTTATTGGTTTTTTGAGTTTACTTAAAGATTAAATTGATAACTCAGTAAGATCATGTTAAATTTATATGTTTATTCCTGATTAGATAAAGTTCCTTTAAAATTAGAATCCTAATACTAATTTTCTATTTTCCTTTCCTAGGTTCCATTAGTCTCAGAATATAATGCATTAAAAATTGTTATAATTAAATAAACTTATGATTCATAATTAACCAGAGATTTTCTATTTGATGAATGATTGTATTGATATGTACCATCCATTTAGTAGCACTATATTACATCCATTTAGTAGCACTATATTTCCTGATACTAATGCACAAAGTGCAATCAAATTCGAAATAACAGATCTAGAAGTTGAAAACTTGAAGAACTGTAAGCTAAGTTCAGGGTTCAACCGAGATATTTAGCTAGAGAGAGAGAATCTATTGAGAGAAGAAGTAAATTGTATTGACATAGATGATGAATTACACTCTATTACAATGTATTTATAGAATGAAATTGTGACTAAGCATTTAACTAACTGGATTACAGCTCATCTAAATGGTAACTAACTTCTGGAAGTCTGTAACTAACTATTTGACAAGCTAACCGACTTTGTGAACTGGAAGTTAACTAACTTGCCAGCTGGCTGTGTATATCCCACGTATATTCAGTGCATATCTCTTCATAACTTGCATCAATACCCCTACAAAACTACAGACTTGTCCTCAAGTCTGAAAGGATAGAAACCTGTGTTGTAAATCAGACAAGAACTCCCAAGTAGCATCACTAACATCAAGATCAGTCTACTTAAACAAAACCTGAGCAACAGCTTTATTTCCTCTATTCACCATCCTCCTATCCAAGATAGAATCAAGCACAGGACAATAAGGACTAGAAAAGTGAAAGACTGGAGAATGATTAATCTCAGTAGGCAACTCATGACACTTTTTCAACTGAGAAACATGGAAGGTGTGATGAATTAACACATCAGCTAGTAAGAGTAGCCTATAAGCAACAACACCAATCTTAGCATAAATCATGTCACGACCCAACCCCGTAGGCCGCGACTAAGTACCCGAACTGGGCACTCGTATACACATCCGTTAGCTACATGTTCCGTTCACAATAAACACCATATGGAAACTTATAACGACCAAACCTTGGTCTCAGGACTGTCGCATAATTATTCATAAAAAGGCAAGCCGACAAGGCTGCTACCACAACATGATAATATCTGCAAGCCGGTGAGGCTGCTGCAACGATAGAACACACATACTGATAATACACACACAACTGATCACGTCTGAACACGACCCACACACATGTCCACAGAACTCTAAGAGTTTCAACAATAAAATATAATGGGACAGGGCCCCGTCGTACCCTTAAACAACATATGCATATATTTAGATCAAGAAGGATTTATACCAAAGTCTGGGCTCCGGAACAACGGAACTCTCCAAGATAGCAGAAGGGAAGTCTTAAACCGGCGGTTCACCAAAGCGTGTATCTGTACCTGCGGGCATGAAACGCAGCCCCCGAAGAAAGGGGGTCAGTACGGAATATGTACTGAGCATATAAAGAGTGAAATACAGTAAAAGGATCATAACTGGAATATGGAGTACAGTAAACGTGTACAATATCCAGAATACCAAAACACTTGCCTTTGTAACATAATCATATTTGTCAATATCATATATCATATGCATATTCATATATCGTACCCGGCCCTTTAATGAGGGACTCGGTGAATAAGATCATCATATGCCCTCCTGGCCGCCATAACATGTCATCATATCATCATATCGTCATATCATCATATCATCATATACATATATACCGTACCCGGCCCTTTAGTGAGGGACTCGGTGAACAATGCAGTGAAGATGTGCACGATAACATACCCGGCCCGGGACTCGGTGAAAGATACATCGAGGTATGCACGAGTAGAGTAGTGAGAACCATATGCAATTAAAAACGTTTTTAAGGACTCAATAGAATAGTCAATGCGAATCATCGTTCGCAATTTCAATAATAGTCATATCATTTACCTTTCGGATGTCCCTGTGTATTATATCAAAATGGAACTTTAAAATCATGTGTACATATCAATATATATGAAGTAAAACATAAATTATGTGAATCAAGGTCAATAGCCATCCTAGTGGCTCTAGGAATAGGAATTTCCTCTGGAATCGTATATATGTCGTATATTCATTTCACAACGATCATGCCAAAAAGAAAGAAGGGTTAGCTTCACATACCTTTAGCGCTTATTTGTCACACAATATGTATACGCTGCCCAATAATACTTCAACCTATATTAAGACGCCAACAACTATGGTTAAGCTACAGGAAGATTTAAAACGTATTCTAACGTTAGTAACTCCTTTCTAGATGTTTAGACGACGTTTTCTCTTGTAGTCAAACCAACTACATACAACCAATCCCACATCAATAATTATACGTTCAATACCAATCCGGACAGCCCACATAACATTCCAAACAGTCCGCATTCACAACATTCAATCGCGATTCACATACGGCTATTACATTCTCAAGTTATTCGTAATAGTTTGTAGCCTTAACGTTTGCATGTAACAACTTTATAACAGCCCATCCAACATACAACATAATGCATAACCTTAATTATTATTAATTTTCCAAGCTCAATAAGAACCACAATAATGTGTCAAAACAGTCCGTACATTACAACACCCAATAATAGTCTACATGCGATTATGACACGTCCAATTTATTCTTGTTAGTCTATAGTCATAACATTTCGTCGAAACGATTCTATAACATCCCAACCACTATGACAACATGATGTATATTCTTAACTATAATTAGTTTTTCCAACTTAGCCAAAACAACACGTCCAAAACAGTCCCTAACCAACAACACGTCCAAAACAGTCCCTAACCGACAACATAACAATGTTCGGAATTCTTGCAAACGTTTACGAACATACTAAGCAAACCACATATGATTCTTACACATTATTTCATGTCTTCTTTTCATATAATTTCAGTAAGTTATGACCAGCAATCACATGACAACTACATCATCAATTCATACGCAACTAAGCTACATCGTCATCTCTATAATCCTTACAACAACTCACAAACGACTTTAGTTCCAACTCCAACCATTAAACACCTTTGTTTCCATCATAAAATTCATGACAATAACAATCAAAATATCAAGTAAAATCAGTTCACTAACTTCCACACAAAACAGTCCACTACATGGCTTAACCATGTTTCAACATCACACACATAAAATCATGGATTCAATTATTTTCATACTAACACAACTTCAACTTTAACCTTCCAATTCCTTTCATTCTTTTTACCATGCAATCTATGATAGCATCATCCATAATTACTAAAGAAAATCAGTCCACCATGGCCACTAAAACAGTCCCTACGGCCATATCAACATTCCAACACCAACATTCATGATCTTATGCATGCAATTCATGTTCATCAAGTTACAACCATACTTCAACATCAACATATATAAGTTCATGTCTACTATCATGTTCCAACATCAACACACATCATTTCATGCATGAAACTTATATTCACACATCTACATCACCCTTAACACATGTAAAAGAAAGTTAGATCTTACCTTGACAATCCGACTTTTCAACTTGGCTAGAGTTTGTGAATTGAAATGATAATGGTTCTTGTTTCTCCAAAGACTATCTTCATGTTTCTAGGGACCTTCTAAAGGGTTGAAATGCTTGAAGAAATATTTTTTTGATCAACACACAAGGAGCTCTAAAATCAGCCCTTTGGCTGTGAGCTCTCCCCTCTCTCCCTCTAGGTTTTCTTTCTTTGTTGTGAAGTTGAAAATGAATGTAATGGCTGATTCCTTAGTCATTATTTGGTTAAATTATGATGCCTACAAGTTGGACACAACACATGCTCCACTCATGACATTGAGCACTCAATTAACTTTACACAAAATTTCAATTTTTTTCTCTAACTTTCGGCTGAACTTCCCCCTTTGTTCCCTTTCTTCTTCTTTCCATTTAATTGTTTACAAGACAATTGCATGTGTAGTGGATGATTCATACACTAACCTTTGTCCATTGCAATCATACAAAGATGAATGTCAATATTTAAGTGTGCAAGGATTCTTCCTAACATGTGTGTCTTCATAAAATAATGCATGATTTTATAAAGTAATAGATGCCTTCCATATTCAAATGCATGCCTCACATGGATGTCTTCTTTTTTAGCCACCTTGGCCGAAATTCACATGTATTTTTCTTCCAATTTAGTTGTCCACAATATGATGAAAATGTTGTGGATGAATCTACATTTAAATGCATATTTGTATGTCTTCCATAATAGCCTTATTTTAGATGATTTTGAGTCTTCTTTTGGACATGGCATGTTAATGTTCACATTGGCTCATTGTTGCCACTAATTTTTACTTAACACCTCAATTAAGTAGTTCCTAATTTCCAACAACATTCTTATACTAAGTAAAATTTATAACCGATTAGTTCTAGTTTAGAAATTAAAAATCTGAGGTTCTATCTCACGTCGATTCCTTCGCGAATAACTCGACGTATAAAATACGGGGTCTAACAAATCATATAGGGACCAAAATACTTTGCAGCCAACTTGTTGAAAGGTCTGATGGCCATTGAAACTTGCCTGTAGGGTTGCAACTTTAGATACACCCATTCACCAACTTCAAAAAACTCCTGTCAGTTCTGTGTTTATCATCCAAATCTCTCATCTTTTTGTTATGCTCTTTGAATGTGAAATTTGAGAAGAAGAATAATAGCTTCTCTAGCCACCAGTGATCTATCAACCATCTCACAAGAAGATTCCCCAGCTAAGTAAGGTAAATGGAGAGGGGTTTTTTGTCCATAGACCACCTCATAGGGAGTGCACCTAATAGTAGTGTGATAAGTTGTGTTATACCACCATTCAGCTAGTGGCAAGTACTTAGACCAATCACTAGGGCAATCAGAGTAAAAGCACCTCAAATAAGTGTCAAGTGTCCTGTTTAACACCTCAGTCTGACCATCATTCTGAGGATGGTATGCAGTAAATCTATGTAGTTGGACACCTTGTAGAGTAAAGAGTTCATTCCAAAATGTGCTAAGGAAATAGGATCTCTGTCACTAGTAATGGTTGAGGGTAAACTATGCAGTTTGAAAACATTATCAAGGAAGCACTAAGCATTGTATGGATAGTGTAAACACATAAAATGACCATACTTACTCAATCTATCCACCACCACTAATGTAACATCTTTACCACCAAATTTTGGTAATCCTTCAATAAAATCTTAGCATATATCAGTCCATATACCTTCAGGAACAGGCAATGGTTGTAGTAAGCCTGGATAAGCAGCAGCATCATACTTATGTCTTTGGCAGATATCACACTTGTTAATGAACTCTCTAGTATCCAGGATGAGTGATTTCCAATAAAAGAGAGATTGCAATCTCTTGACAGTGGCATCCATGCAAGAATGACCTCTTTGAGTAGAAGAATGCCATAAACCAATGATGTTCTTCCTCAGTTGAGCATCATGTCTCACCACTAATCTCCATTTCCATCTTAATTGATCATTGCACTAAGTGAAGGATTTGTAAGGCTGAGCTTGTAACTTCACAATCAGGTCCTGCAGAACTGGGTCTATGGACTATGTAGCCTTAATTTGCTCATATAAGTCATCGTGTGGAGTAAGTAAGGATAATGCTAACAACTCAAAATTAGGTTTCCTAGATAGAGCATCTGCAGCTTTGTTCTCAGACGCCTTTTTATACTCAATAGAAAAGTCAAAAGCCATCAATTTAAAAATGCCAGCAACTTGAAAATCAGTGTGAATATTTTGCTCCAATAAGTACTTCAATGCTTTCTGGTCTGTCTTGCCCACAAACGGTTTACCAAGTAGGTAATGAGACCTGAGTGTTAATAATTCCCTGTCATATACTGACATAGCTTGATGCCTAGGTGCTAAGGACTTGCTTATGTAAGCAATTGGATGCCTTTGCTACATTAGTACAACACCAATTCCTTTGCCACTTGCATCTGTCTCTACCAAAAATGCCTGAGTGTAGTTTGGCATAGCTAACACTGGTGCAGAAATCAGTGCTTGTTTAAGCTTGTTGAATGCAAAAGTAGCTTCTTCAATATAATGATAACCTTCCTTCTTGAGAAGATCGTGTAATGGTCTGCATATGGAGCCATATCCTTGAATAAATCTTCTATAATATCCTGCAAGGCCCAAGAATCCTCTCAACTGCTTAATATTTGTGAGAATAGGCCATTGTTCAACTGCTGCAATCTTCCTTGGATCAATTGCCATTCCTTCTTTACTGATGAAATGGCCTAAGTACTCCACCTTAGGCACTCCAAAAGCACATTTGGACATCTTGGCATAGAGTTGGAACCTTTGCATCAAATCAAAAACCACTTTAACATGCAAGATATGATCCTCCATATTCTTGTTGTATATGAGAATATCATTAAAGAAGACTGACACTGTTTTCCTCAGCAAGGGTCTATCGTACCCCATTTTAACCGGGTTAAATTAGAGTGCAACATATTGGAGATTCCTATATTGCTTTATTTTAAGGAGTCGCCACCTAATTGATTTTAAGGTGAATTAGGGCACCTAATTATTAACTAAGGTAAAGCTAACTAAACCTCCGTTAATAGTCTGCTTAATCAGTGTGATTTTAGGTAAGGGTTCTATATTATCCTAAAGGGAAGGGGTTAGGCATCCTTTAGAATCCGTTAATTACGGTTATCCGGCCAAACTTAGGTTAATGAATTAATGCTAAATACGACGCTTTAAATTTTAAGAAAAAGTGTTAGGAAATGTTGCTAAGGTTTTTAAAGAAAATATAAGAATGTTGCTTAAAATAAGACTTAAGAAAATATGCTAAGGCTTTAAATAAAAACGTTGTTTAAAACAAGACTTGTAGGACAATTTGCACAAAAAAGAGACATCAAATGCTATTTAGAACAAACTATAAATGTTGCTAAGGTTTAAATAAAAAATACTATTTTAAAATGAAGCTTGCAGGAAATACGATATTTTGCATATAAGTGATAACTTTTAAGAAAGGACTTAGCACATTTAAACTTTGAATAAAATCATGTGACATGAAAGTGGCAATGTAAAAATATAGACTTATTTTTTATAAATAGGATGCAAAAGATGATGGATTTTTTTTTTCTCTTTTTAACTTTATTTAACTATGCTCGGCTAAAAATATGTATAATTGGATAAATCTTGAAAACAATGTTTATGAAAAATGCTTGAGTTTATATTTGCGTATTAGTGACGTTTTGAAATGTATAGGATAGTAAGAATAAAATATGATTCTCTTAAAATATATAGTCATGCCATTTTGCAAATCAATTATTCCAAATAAAATAAATATTAGACATTATAAATAGTTTTAACATGAAAAGAAGGGAATAAAACTTATGGAATTAATTTTAGTCTTCCTTAAACTAACTACCCATTACTAAAACTAAATCTACTAATTCATTAGGATTCATCTAAGTTGAGGTTAGTCATACAAAGCAAATAAAAATACACAACAATAAAATAAGGAAGAGAGAGAGAAAGAAAAAAAATGAAATAGATCCGGCCCATTTTAAAGGCCCAACTGCTAGAACTGTCCACGTGATTGGGCTTAGGCCCAGTGAGTTTTCTTTATATCGCTGCTGCGGATGGGGCTGGACACGAAAAGGAGATTTTGTGTTGGGCTTTGGCCCGACACCGAATGTGGAGGGAGATGAGTCCCTCGGACTCATATGCGATGGTCATGCATAAAAAGAAAGATAAGGATTAGTATGCAATCAACAAACAAGGCTAAACATGTATAATAAAAAAAAAAATTAAAGTGGGTATAACAATAGCAGGCAGAAGGCTGCAACAAAAGGAAAAATCAATATAACACCTAACTACTATATTCTGTTATAACTTGTGCATTTGACAAAGACTTATGCATCCGTTTGGAACATAATTACCGTAACATAATACCAACAAAACATATTGAGATCTACACTAGCACGTACATATTCGGACAGAGAACTCCCTTAAACAGATCTGATTTTACCAAGCAATCTAATTATTTTATATCCACATTTTTTCCATTCTTGAGATTTCAAACAGACAATTGAGGGTTGCATTATGTGGAAGGAGGTAAATCAAAACAGATTTTGCACAGGCTAGTGACTTCTTTAAATAAATATAGAAAGGTACTATAAACTCAGGGGCTAACTTTTCCTATCATAAGTCTCTGAGGCAATTTATAAATAACTCAATTGTGACCCTTACCAATATACATAATAAAATAAGTAGACTATTAGTAAAAGCAAAATTATTAAGTATAATGGAAGCTGCAAGAGAAGCGAACGCTAATATTCATCATCAGAAAGTGATAAAGAAAAAGAAAAATGAAGGCCTTCTAATATAAAAAAAAGTCAGACACAGAATTTCCTGCAATTGACATGCAATCAAAATAGTAGTGACCCAGGCACAATATATAAAGAAGGTTGCTAGCGATGTAGATAAGCATCAGGAAAGCAATTAAAGAACATAAGAACAACAAGTATGCAAATGTATTCGACAAAGGTATTCCTATCTGCAAATGGACATATTTATAGATATCAAGATGAGATACTAGATTCAAATACAGTGGGCTACTTCATTATGCCACATTCTACAATTCATCGTATACTCCGAATTTTCGGGTTAATAGAATTTACGCCTAAGCTTGAAATAGATTTATTTCTTATGTTCTTTATTCCATTTCACTCAGATAAGCAGCAAGATAAAGGTGGACTGATTACACTATGATGCCTAACCAAACTGAATTCAATCATGCATAGGCTTTATTATATATTGATCGGTTATCTACTCTTATCATGCTAGTATATTAGCACAGGACATGCATTTAGACTAGACAAGAATGTTCATATAATGGTCAAAGACATGCTTTAAACGGACCAGATTAACAACCAGTCATGCTAAACAGATTAAATGTCTTAAGTCTACTGAACGACAGAAAATGCAGCCAAACTTAAAGCATATAATCTGAACCAAAGTAAGAAGACAACTAACAACAAGAAACTGAACGAAACAGGGACTAATTGTCACCAATGGTGCCTGGTAAACTTAACAACAACAAGAAACCAACTATTCTAACACATACGCAGATTCAGACTATATACACAAATCACATAACAAAACAGTATTTGGTTTGACACAGAACCACTAAGTCGAAAAGTGAAATAAAGACATAAAAGGGAAAGGAGAATCACCTGCTTCAGGTGCAGCGAAATGGGACTTTGAGTCTTCGATCTACGCTCGAATTCGAAAGATACTAGGATCCTTTTAAGTGCGATTTTCGTCTATAACAGAATCGAACCTTCGTTTCTAAGCCTCGACTCACTCAAACAGAACGGAAACAGAAAGAGAAATTAAGATCCGTAAAAGACAGGCTAGACTCAATAGAAATTCTATGGCTGAAAACTTCTTATTTCTGGAGATTCGATGGTTGGAACTTCTCTTCTCAAATTTCCCCACTCTCACAAAAAAAAATCCCCCCTTAAACTTACTTGGAAACGACTATTTATAAGGCGATTTAGGGTTTGTTGCGAAGAAGAGAGAGAGCGTGGACAGAGGAACGTGGGAATGGCAGAGGCGTGGGGAACAGGAGGAGGTGGAGGCGACAGTGGCGTGGGAGAGAAGAGAGGGAGAGAAGGAGAGAGAAGGGAGGAGGAAAGAGAAAGGTAGGGGAGGCAACGGCTGAAGGAGATGAGGGAAATGAGGGAACCTTAGGGTTTCCCTTGTTAAATGAGAATTGGGCCTGTTCCAAGTGATTTAATGGACTGGGTCGGCTAAAATGTGGACTGGGTCTGAAGATGTGGGCTGGGAATATAATGTGGGTTAATCGATTCGGGCTAGTGATTTAAAAGAACGGGCTGATTGAATTGAAATGTGGCCAGGTAAATTGAAAATGTAGGTTGGTTTTATGAATTGGTCCGAAAATAGTACGAGTTGATTGGGCTACTACATTTAAATAAAGACCTATTTAAATAACTCGATACTAGAGATTGTTAAAATATTACTTAATATAAAATATGCAATTATTAGTGCTCAGACAATAAAATTATATGTCGTCGTAATAGTCGTGCAACAATATTTTGAAAGTCCACAGTAAATAAACATTATTATTTAATTATGCGAAGATAAATGCGATGCGTGTGCGTAAGCTGGTAAAAAGTGCCGAAATGACAAATATGTGAATTATAATAGTACTGGTAACATAATAATAATAATAATAATAATAATAATAATAATAATAATAATAATACTAATACTAATACTAATAATAATAATAATAGTAGCTAGTAACTGTAATAGATTAATGAAACGCCAGTATTGATAAGAGTAAAATATAAATATATTTTTTAATTTGCCAAAAATATTGGAAGCGTAAATAGGTATTTCGGAGGAAAGGCGGGACAAAATTGGGTGTCAACAGGGTCTAAATACAAAATTCATAAGACTTTGAAATGAAGATGGAGCATTGGTTAAGCCAAAAGGCATGACCAAAAACTCATAGTGGCCTTCATGAGTTTTGGAAGTTGTCTTATGAGTATCCTCTTCATGCATTCTCAGTTGGTGATAACCAGCTCTAAGATTAATCTTCGAGAACACTACTGCTCCTCCTAATTCATCCAATAAGTCCTCAATCATAGGGATTGGAAACTTTTCCTTGATAGTCAGCTGATTCAACTCCATATAGTCAATACGCAACCTCCAACTACCATCCTTTTTTCCCACCAACACCAATGGAGAGGCATAAGGACTTGTACTGTGTTGTATGACAACTTTATCCAGCATCTCTTGCACAAGCTTCTCTATAATATCCTTCTCGACACCAGGATATCTGTAAGGTCTTTTACTGACAGGGTTGGCAGAATCTATCAGTGGTATTTTGTGATCAAAATCTCCTCTATGGGGTGGAAGAGTTATTGGAGGTTCAAAGATACTGGAATATTGACCAATTAAAGCAGCTAATGCAAGTGGAGTAGGATCACCTTGGTTTGCTTGAATATTGTGGCAATGTGAACTAGTTGAATTACCAGAAGTTAAAGTCATCATAAAGAACTGAGATTCACCCTTTTCTATTCAATTTATTGACTTAGCTTTAGTTGACTTCAACTGACTACTTGCTCCTCTTAGTACATGCTTCTTGCCTTGGTACTTAAATTTATGGTTCTATTCTTGAAATCAAATAGTATTCTCCCCAGAGTATTCAACCATTGAACTCCTAATACAATATCAATATTTCCCAAAGGCAATAAAAGAAAGTCATAACTGAATGTTGTACCTTGCAAAAGCCACTTAAGGTTTCTGCTTACTGAAGCAATTTGCACCTTTCTACAATCAGCAACACTGACTGATTGAGCATGGATATTGCTAGCTTGACATCCCAATTTCTTTGCCACCTCCTGATCAATAAAATTGTGTGTGCTACTAGTATCTATCAAGACTTGTAAGGGTCTTTTTTCATGATATTTAGTGACTCTAATGGTCTGATAACTAGTAAAACCAGTGAAAGCTTGCACAGAGATGGTCATGAACTCATCTACTTCCTTAATGAGCTCACCCAATGACTTTTCTTCATCCAGAACTGCTTCTACCTTATTAGCATCTACCAAGAAAAGTTGTTTATAAGAAGTGCACTTGTAACCAGGAACATATTTTTCATCACAGAAAAAACATAGTCCTTTATCTCTTTCTTCATCCATTTTTGCAGAAGTGAGCCATCTACCTGGCATTCTATTTGTTCTAGTTGGTTGTGGATCAGTTGGTTTCTTAAAAGTGGGATTAGAATTGGTTGACCTTTGAAAGGTTTGTTGTTTATAGTGACTTGGGGTAGGTAATATGGCATTTTGAGTTGGTTTCGACACTGTCTTCAGTCCCCGTGTCTTTGCTTGTGCTTCAAATATTTCTTCATGTAATCTTGCAATTTTATAAGCCTGCATCAAGGTCTTAGGTGATTGTATCTTAACAACTTTGTTTAGTTCTGGTTTCAACCCTCATAGGAAGCAACTAATAGTATTCTCCTTAGACAAATTCACAACAGTCAACAACTTATCAAATTCAGCCTGGTATTCCTTGATAGGGCTGGGCATAAATACCGAAAACGGAAAAACCTAACCGAACCGAACTAGTTTGGTTCGGTGTTTGGTGTCCACCATAAAAAAATTGAAACCGAAATAGCCGAACCGAAGTTTGATAAAACCAAACCGAAAAACCGAACGCGCACCGAAATTTAGTACATTACCCAAAAAAAATTAAAATAGTCCAGGCCCATTAAGTTTAAAGCAAAAAAAAAAAACAATTGTAATAAGTTCTTTTTTGCATTTGTATCCCTAATTTTCCACCTCAATTGAGAAAATCAAATATCCTTAACAAAGAAAGGTAACTAGGATGTGTCTTCAGGATTAATGTATGTCCTTTATGTGTTTTTTTAATTATTCTTACGGTATGTACATAACACCTAGTAATCCTATATCATGATTATAGTTTTATGTTCTTGTGTATCCTGTTTGTTTGATTTTGATTTCAATTTATCAGTTTTATGTTTTATTGCTTTTAAGAATATGAATTAGTGTCAATGGAATCGCTTCTAATATTATATCAAAAAACCGAATTGAAAAAACCGAAACAGAACCGAACCGAACTTTAATAAATCGAAACAGAAAGAACCGAACTAGTTTGGTTCGGTGTTCGGTGTCCACCTTTAAAAAATCGAACCCAAAATAGCCAAATCGAAGTTCGATAAAACCGAACCGAAAAACCGAACCGAAAAACCGAACGCCCACCCCTATTCCTTGACACTGCCAGTTTGGGTAAGATTTTTCAATAACTCCATGTGATCTTCAAACTCCTCCCCAAACCTTTCATTCAAAGCTAATACATATTCAGTCCATGTTAAATCAGCTATAGAATTTCTAGCCTTCACATATGATCTATGCCACGCAATAGCCTCACCTTCTAAATGCATAGATGTCACCTTAACTCTTTGATCAAAGGGAATCTCATCCATAGCAAAGAATTGATCCACCTTATACGACCAAGTTCTCAAATCTTGACCAGAGAATTTAGGGAATTCTAGTCTAGAATATCTAGTAAAGAAATTACCAGAATGTGTATGTTCTTTAGTTCTGATTTCAGGCCCAATCTCCCTAAACAATTCCTATCCTCAGAAGTTAATTCTGCCTTTGTCACTTCGTGTTCCTTTCCCTTCCCAGTAATGTTGTTGATAGTGGTCCTCATTTCCATCATCTCCTTATCAACCATCAAATTACGCTCGTTCATGCTGCTTATTCCCTCCATTAACTTCAACAACTGGTCTTGAATTTGAGACAGTTTATCCCCCAGTTCATCTGGTGTTTGTTCTTGACTTTTGCTTCTGGTTATAACCTCATTACTTGGAGTCATTTTGTGCCGAGAATCGTGTAGCTCTAATACCAAATGGTGCAAAAAGTGCAATCAAATTCGAAATAACAGATCTAGAAGTTGGAAACTTGAAGTACTGTAAGCTAAGTTCAGGGTTCAACCGAGATATTTAGCTAAAGAGAGAATATATTGAGAGAAGAAGTAAATTGTATTGACATAGATGATGAATTACACTCTATTACAATGTATTTATAGAAAGAAATTATGACTGAGCATTTAACTAACTAGATTACAGCTCATCTAAATGGTAACTAACTTCTGGAAGTCTGTAACTAACTATTTGACAAGCTAACTGACTTTGTGAACTGGCAGTTAACTAACTTGCCAGTTGGCTGTGTATATCCCACGTATATTCAGTGTATATCTCTTCATAAGTTGAATCAGATACAACTCAATTAAACTAAAGTAAAAATCAAGGATGGAGCTTTGTTCAGGTTGATGCTAAAAGGTTGTTGTTTTGCATTAGGTATTTCTTGCGCAAGAAGGGAAAGAAAAAATATCTAGAAGAGCAGGTTGGTTGTTGACCCCTAGGAGACACTATCTTATCGGCTAATCCAATAATCGAATCGTTACAAACCACTAATCGATTTATTAACCGACAGCGAATATGTTATCGGTTTTATTATATATTTAGCATGTTTATAAATCAATAACTGAATAATCGAACCGGTAACACATAAATTCGAACCGAATCAACCGATAAACAACCTTATGTTTGATTTTGCTTTCTTCCTCTTGGCAAAATTATCGACCTTAATAGATGCAAAAAAACTCCTATTTCGAACAGTTTAAGGGTGAAATTGACACTTTTCCCCTTATTTAGAGCAACCGTTAGTAGGAAATGTAATCTTGAGCTACTTGAAGAGAAACTCGGACATTGTTAAGCGAATTGACTAAGGATAAGGTCTTTTTTAAACAAAAAGGTAATGGAGGATAAAGTTGACCTATTTCATATAGTTCAAGCATATTTTTGGACCTTTTCACATACAAAAAATTATGAACTTAAGCCAAGGCTAAAGTACGAAGAAATTGCACAGTTTTTCCTTCCGATGGGCAGGTCTTTAATTTATACCTTCCGAATCGAACTTATGTCTAGCCGGTATAAGTTTTTAAGGGCACGAGACATAACTTGTGTAATATTATGATGCGAAAATGTAGGCTTATGTCCCGCAAAAAGTTATTTGCCTTGAGGGCCAAGAATTAAGGACCAACACAAAATAGAGACAAAAGTGCAAATGACCCCTAAAATGCGGGTCCCAAAATCAGCTAAGCGAGTGCAAAAAATTGTGCGCATTGCCCTTCATATGGACTGGTCTTTAATTTTTGCACCTCAAATCGGTGATCTTTAATTGTTGTCCCTCAAATCGGTGATCTTTAATTGTTGCCCCTACTTTTCGTTTAATGAAAATTTGTGGGCAAAAGTGCCATTGTTCGCACGTCCACGAAATCATAGATTGTGGTTCGAACCCCAGCAAAGTAAAAAAAAAAAACAATTTCACAAGACAGTATTTTCATAGAAACTATGCCTATTCGGGGTAAAGTTATGCATTAAGGCATACTTCTATAGAAATCATGCATTAAGACACAACTTCTATATAGTACATATACCTTAAAGCATAACTTTACCCCGAATATGTATAGTTTGCAATGAAACCTCATCTTGCGATTTTTTTTAACTCTGCTGGAATGCTACAGATGTTATGCCTTAAAGACATAATTATACCCCGAAAAGGCATAATTTGTTATGAAATCTTGCCTTATAATTTTTTTTACTCTGTTTGGGTTCGAACCCACAATGTGGATATTTTTTGCCACTTTTTTACCCGAAGAAAAAAAAACTAAAGACTAGCAATATGAGGGATAAAAATTAAAGACCACCCTGAAATAAGAGCCCGTTTGGATTGGCTTATAAGTTGCTTATAAGCTGTTTTCAGCTTTTTTGAGTGTTTGACTGACCAGTTTAAAGTCACTTTGTGCTTAAAATCAGCTCAAAAAAATAATTGGGCCTGTTTGACTTAACTTATCTAAAGCAGCTTATAAGCTGAAAAGAACTTATAAGCAAAAAAAAAAAAAAGGTTAGATTGCCCACAACTTACTTTTTTTTAGCTTATAAACTGTTCGCAGGTTATAAGCCGTTTAAAATAAGCCCGTCCAGACAGGCTCCAAGGAGATTCCTGCGAATTGTCCAAAAGCGAGTGGGCTCAAAAAAAAAATAGCTTAAGCGAGTCCGCCGTATCTACTGGAGTGCGACCCAAGCCCAAGAAATTGCTTGCTACTGTTGTTCTTGCTGCCATTTTATGTGAACTCAGGCGTCTACATGGACATTTTTGAAAGGCATTTGTAGTTCCATTTTTTACAGTTTCTTGTTCATGGTAAAATTGAGCTAACAATAAAATAAAATTTCCCTTTTCCTCCCTGAATTTACTTTTATACAAATTTTTGAGTACATAATCAACAAATCTTCCAGCATATTACATCCCCGATTTTCTCTTACAGGTATTCCCACACAACCCTTTTTTTGCTTTCGTTTTCTTTTTCCCTTTTTGCTAGATAGTGTGCCCAGAGCTGGAGCTACAGTAATTTGTGTTAGAAATACACTTAGTATGTATATATAGTTTATATAGAGCCAGTAATTTTACAGCTTGTTTGGATGGTTGTTACATATCGTTTCTTAATGTATTGTATCGTATTGTTTTGATGAATACTACGTTTGGATAGACTGTACTATCATTTTTCATCGTCACACAATGTCACACTTCAGTAATTTGAAGAATTAATTCATAATATTATAAAGAAAAGTAGGGTACGAGGTAGAGTTATTATAAAAACCAGCAGGGTAAGGGATAAAATAATAACAACAACAGCATACCTAGTATAATCCAAGGTGGGGTCCTGGGAGTGTGGAGTGTATGCAGATCTTAGGGGATAGATTAACATTATTATTAAATAATAAGCAAAAGCAAAATGAGAAAATAATAAGGTAAGGATGCGATAAAACCAAATCGGTCGTGAACTTTCCGTCGATACATAACCATGAGTTTACTGGTTTTAAGCAATAATGAAAACAAACATTGTATGTAAAGTACAATATAATAGCTAACAACCATCCAAACAAGTTATACACCGTCTTTTCTAGAATCCAGGACTCATAAACTCAAAATTCTGGATCTGCCTCTGAGTGTACCAGTTTATAAAATTCTGTTACAGTGAAAAAAGTTCAGCAGAGTAAAGATTTCTGTGTTTGAAAAGTTTTTTTAAAGGATTAATAATGGGTTTCACTTTCTTGACGTGATAAAATTTATTGTGTTTTTTTTTTTTTTTTTTTTTTTAGTTCTGTGGATGATGGATGTGGAAGAAACGTCAAGTTTACCTCTGCCAGATGCTTTTCTTAATTTTCTGAATCAACATGGCTTGGACCCTTCTATTTATACTGCCACTGATACTACACCTCGTTATATAAGGTACTTTTGGAAAAGCATGTCTAGTGCATTAGCTCATTTTCTTTATTACCATTTCCAAATCTTGTCAGTTTCCTCATTGTATTCACCTTTTGCTTCCCATGACAATAAGTAAGGGGAATATAGTGGTGATACTTTTTCTCTTTTTGAGATAACGGTGTTGTCTGGTCCAACTTGAGTGAATTCGACTAATTTATTGGGTTCTTACTATTTCCTATTAGCAGAAATATCGGTAACTCTGTTCACTAAGCCTTTGATAGTTGAGAAGAAATCACATAACGATTTTTCCCATGATAATAAGTAAGGGAATAGAGTGGTACTCACTCCGTCCAATTTATGTGAAGGTGTTTACTGGCACAAAGTTTAAGAATGAAAGGAAGACTTTTGAATCTTATGGTTGAAAATAATCTATAGGTATTTGTATGACTATAAATCATTTTATTAAGGGTAAAATAGTAAATTCAAAGTTAAATTTTTACTAAATATATAAAGGTGTCATTCTTTCTTGGACTGGGATACTAAATAACTATGTCCACCAAGGCTTAAACACATAGGAAGAGAACACCAGTGCTTTTTTGCATGTGTTGGGATTTGAACCGTAGTCTCTCCCATGGTTCATTTTAGCTTTCATTGGGCGCTGGGCCATACCTTTAGATGCTTGAGTGGTAATACTTTTGAAGCTTATTACTTTTCAAAACAACCGTTTAGCATTGTTACAACTTACAAAACCTGTCATAGTCAGCCATGATCGGTAAGTCTATGCTATGTAACATCTTATTTTTCATTTCAGTTGGAAAGTCTATACTCCTGTTCCTGTACCTTTTTGTATGGTTTTTCCATTATTAACTTTAAACAAGAGGGGACGGAGATAAGCTATGGGATGAAAGACTATTAAGCTTAGGTTGCAACTTGTTATGGAGGATAACCTTTTTCAAGGAAATTTTTTCCCATGAAAAATGTTTTACCCATTTTCCACCTTGTGAACTAGTAACTTTTTTGAATCATTTTTCAGTGTTAGGTTGTGCATAAAAGTAGGTGATATATGGTTTTCTAACTGCGGATGATAATAGTGTCTTTGTAATATTTTTGAACATAAAAATAGACGACAATGTCTAACTGCGGATTGAAGCAAGTGGACTGTTGGAAAATATTTTTCTTAAGAATGTACTTTCCACAAAATCAAGATTTTGAAACATACGAAAATGATTTCATCAAGAGAAATATTTTCCGGAAGAGCATACAGACTCTTACTATATTATAGGATATGCCTTCACGAACAACAACAACATACCCAGTGTAATCTCACAAGTGGGGTCTGGGGATATGCCTTCACAAAGACTTGTGTAAAAGATCTGTGTTCAGACTCTCATGCTTGCACATTCTTTTCTTTCTGAAGGTTAAAGCCCGGTTATGAGGATTGTCTTGAAGAAATCGAAACTGATATTAGATGCAAGCTTGAAAAAGTTTGTTGGTTGCCCAATTTCTATTATCTTCCACCTGACGTTCGAATTGCTAGTTCGAAGGCATACCAAGAAGGGAAGGTGAGGCATTTGACTTTTGAAATCATGTTTCTTGCTAACTATGATACGCTTGAGTTTGAGATAATTATTCAATTTCCAGTATGTCCAAAACGCTCTTCATGAAATTCTTTTCCTTGATATTGTCTAAAGATTAGTCCAGATAGGAGTTCGTATCCTGCTCCTACAATAATATCTCTCTCTCTCTCTTTTTCTCTATCCCCAACACTGTCTTTGTTTTTCTTGTTATTTACCCTGTAGTAATCAGCCTTATGTTGAGCGTAACTAGTCTAGAGGTTGATTATAAGATATGATCCATTCTATTATAGTTGATGATTTTGAGGAATTGCTTTTTCTTTGTATCCAGATGTATGGAATTGATGCGGCATCCGGAGCTGCTGTGACAGCTTTGGACATTTCAGTTGGGGATCGCGTCCTTGATCTTTGTGCTGCACCTGGTAACTCCTGACTTAAATATGGAAAAAGTAACTTCTATAATGGCTGTTGATTTTGGCACTTGGTCACCTCACATGTTAGTCAGAATTTTGGTTCAGGGCACGCTGTTAAGAGATGGCAAGAAAGTTGTGAGTGTAGAAGTTATTATTTAGAAGTGTTTTGGATATAAAGAAAGCTTGAGAATTAGTGGATGCCTTTAAAAGTATATAACTAGTTGAAAGAGTCATTAATTACATTCGTAATCCGAGTTATACATATAGGCCATCTATCTGGAATTAAAATATTAGTCCTGTCTTTTAGTAAGAGTACGAGTCTAATTAATAGTAGCTTTTTATTGAATATATTTAGCGGAAAAGTTAATACCTGAATGAAAATAGTCGTAGGAAGAAGTAATAGCAATCAGTATGTCATATCCATCTAAGTAGCTGCTGCACATATGAGACAACACTGTAAATTTAAAGAAGAGGACATTAAAAAAGAAAATAGAACCCATATCTGTGTTTTTAGTAAATTAAGTCTGTATGCACCCCATGATTTTGGATTTTATGCTATATAAACAAAAACGAATAGCTAGAAATCCTCTGAGCTAGGACTAAAAGTACATATAGACGTACTAAAATATCTCTATAAGACAGCTTTTACGGAGTGATCAAATCTTATTTACTGAACAAATATTAGTGTACACATCAAAGCAACTTAAAGTCCTATAATGTATCTAATATATTCTTGGACAGGTGCTGGGCAAGGGTCGGAGAAGGCCATAGCTAAATGAAGTGTATACTATATAGATATGAATTATTCATAGGCGTTTCTGCTAAAGTGTGAAATGTTAGAAGCTCTTAAACTTCCAAGTACCCTGTGTAGACTTTTGAAACAGCATTTAGCCAATTTGTAACTCACTTAATATCTTATTTTAGGTGCTAAACTTTGTATGATGTTGGACATTCTTGGCAGTTCGGGTTCTGTGACTGGTGTTGACATTGCAAAACATCGTTTAGCGGCCTGTAGAACCATGATACAAAAATACGGTCTTGGTGACCATTGTCGTCTTTTTGTTGCTGATGGAACCAACTTTTCCCTTCTTCCTGTCAGGGTCCATTCAGACTCTCCGTTGCAAAATGAAAATGGTAAAAATATTTTACTATCATTCGGTAACCTTTGGTTGCAGATGCTTCTTTGTTTCTTAATGATTTTTGCAAACTTTTTTGGTCATAGTCTTATTTAAAGTTATTTTGTTTTTCTATTAATCTAGCGGATGAATTTGCTTCCGGAGAAAATTCTGAAGTATATAGGGAGTGGAAGTCCCGCAGACCATGGAAAGAAAGGAAGAAGGAAGCTCTAGCGAGAGAAAAAGGTGTCTCCAAGCTATTCTCACCAACTCAAGAACCAGAACTTATATTTTATGGTCGGTATTCTGGGGTGGTTGGGATGAGAAAGAATGAATTATACCAAAAGATGCCCATCAGTGAGGTTTTGCAGCTCGGCTATGACAAGGTAAACCAAAGTTTCGAAACTCCAATTGTTTACTATTAACCTTTAATTGTTTTTGCTCCGACTTGAAGGCTTATTTTCTTCTTCTAAAAACTTATCATCATCAAGTCAGGAATATTGTTTTGGTTCCTATTCAACAGTTTGAATGGCTTGAAGCCATTTTTGTTATATTTTCCTGAATAACTACTGACTGGTTTGAGTTTAAGTCAGGTTCTTGTGGATGCAGAATGTACCCATGATGGTTCTATTAAGCACGTTCAGAAATTTGAACAATGGGGCTGGACAACCCTCGAGCGCCGCGTGCTAGATGCAGAAAGAACCGATGATCTGACTGTCCTTCAGGTGCAGTTAGCTTGTTTTCCCAAACCTACAAATATATTCTGCCTTGAAAACACTCGACTGATTTCTTGCGGCTGACATAGCTAGGGGTTAACAAGAGAGATTGGCTCATAGCTTGTAAAGATTAGTATAGTATAATTTGGATAACTAATTGTGGTTTGTGGTGAGTAATAGTTTGAAAATTGGAACTGCTTATAATAATTTGTCTAACCTCCTTAATGACAATTCTCCTCACTGGAAAAATTAGAAACCGCAGTATAACAGTTTACCAGATTAATAAGCATATATGGAGCAGTTTATGACTTTCCTAGAAATGTTAGGAGTTTAGTAGTTGTATAATTGATGTAAAAAAGGGCAGCCCGTTGCACAAAGCATCCCGCGTTAGCAGGGTCCGGGGAAGGGCCTACCCTAATGCAAGCATTAGCGGTTGCTTCCACGGTTCGAAACCGTGAACTATAGGTCACACGGAGACCACTTTACCGTTGCTCCTATTAGTAGTTGCGTAATCGATGTAGTTCAGTATATTTTGGTCTTTCTAGTTCTATACCTTCTTGTTACCTTTATTAATAATACCATTACCATTTCAAAAAATAAAGATTAATAAGCATATCAAGAATTCCACTACTGTGGTTTGTTTTTGCTTTGGTTATCTTACTATTTTTGCTGTCAATATTTCTCCTCTCTTAGTATTTTCATTAGAGCTTCTTCACTCTTGTATTTTTAACC
The DNA here is from genome assembly GCF_019175385.1 of Lycium barbarum. NCBI lineage: Eukaryota > Viridiplantae > Streptophyta > Magnoliopsida > Solanales > Solanaceae > Lycium > Lycium barbarum. Next base: position 113,186,970 of record NC_083347.1, on the reverse strand, counting down.
CTGTTTTTAAAACGCTCTTCTTGAGCTGAGGGTCTATCGGAAACAACCTCTCTACCTCACGCAAGGTAGGGGTAAGGTTTACGTATACTCTACCCTCCCCAGACCCACTTGTGGGATCACACTGGGTATGTTGTTGTTGCTGTTGTTGCTGTATCAAGAATTTCATTGTCTAATTAATGGCTGATGCATTTAATTACTTCTAGAAGGTTAAGGATTTTGTGGAATAATAAAACCATGAGAATCTAAAGATCTAATTGAATGCATTCAACTTGTAATCTAAAGAACTTTGCACCCCATTGTTGATTTTGGTAGTTTCTAACTTTCTTGTTGAATTTCTTGCTGTCTGGATCACGTGTATACTATGCTTGAGTCTTACATAATGGTCTAGTTCTCAAAAAGCAAGAGAACTCCAAAAGCAATGGAAAGAATTCCTAAAGCAATATCTCGGGAAGCACAAGATCTAATCTTGCATGCATGTTGTTGCGTGATAAGAAAAAAAAAAAATCAAACTTTATTGCTCTTCAATATTCATAGAACCAGAATCACAATTAGGTATATCAAAATGAATTTAGTATGTCACTTCCAAGTTTTGCCATTAATTCTGATGCTTGTTCCAGGTCCTAGTAGCACTCTTCAACTGTAACTTTAGTTTGGGGTTGATTTTTCTGTTGTGGGCTGCTAGGCAGTAGTTTGTAGATACTCTTTTAATTGGGAAAGGCTATTGAAGATGTCCTGTCCCAGGCTTTAAATTTTCTTAACATTCAAGAGAAGTTGGTGTCTGCTTTCTATCATCACAAAAAGATAGAACTTGTTTCTTCTGCTATGTGGTTGGGAAGATTCTGCAGCTATATCTTTTTCCATGTAACACTTCTTACTTCAGGGTGATGGGCACAGTTTCTCTGTTACTCCTTCTTTACTGCCCTCAAATCAGCTCTGATGAATACATGAATCTTTCTGAATTCAGTGCCATGTAGTTAATTTGCATGTCTCACTGGAACTTTCTTATCTTGGTGCTTCATTTGTCATTCTGGGCTTTTCTCATTGCTCTAGTGTTGCTTTTTCCTAGGTCTTTGCCTCAGTATTTTATTCGTTTCTTGCAGCTGCAACTTCTGACTAATGGATTCAGATTGCTCAGAGTTGGGGGAGTCCTTGTCTACAGCACTTGCAGGTGTCGTTTACTTGTATCCGTTAGCTACAGATCCTCTTTCTTTTCATTCTATTAAATCCTCATAAACCCCTTTTCTTTATTTTTGTGGTGTGTACCAAATAGTTTAACCTTCACTCAGAACGAAGATGTGGTCGAGCAGTTTCTTTCAGAGAACACCTCTGCAGGTAAAATTTTACTTTTGTAATGAATCTAGAAACTGATAAACAATTAAAACAAATGAATCTAGAAACTGATAAATGATTAAAACAAATGAATCTAGAAACTGATAGCTTAAGGTACTTGTGATTTCATAAGCTGGGTGCCGGATATAATCGAATATGTGGTTAAAGTTGTTTATTTTCCATGGCATATACCTATAGTAAAGTTACCTATCAATATATATACCTACAGTAAAGTTGAACAGTTTGGAAATTGTGTTACCATTACTTTGGCTGGGGACTTCTCAATTAGTTGGCGGCGGATGCTTTCTAATATAAGTTAACATGGTGAAAAAAATTAACAAAAGCCTTAAGCAAGACGGGGTTTATTCAGCTGCTTGTAAATCTGATCAGTAGAGTTAAGAATTGCATGAAAGACAATGTTGAGTCATATTCCTCGTGAATACAGGCTTTCCTCATCTCTGGCACCTTTTCGCCTGTCAGCTCCCCCTTTTTTGTTTTCTTGATACAGTCAGTCTCTTATTTATATGCAGAATTGCTAGAGATTACTGCTGCCAAAAATTGGCCATGCAAAAGTGGTCGGATACAGAAAACATTAAGGTTTGATCCGTGGACATCTAGTACGAGTGGACTCTTTGTTGCCAAGTTCACAAAGTTGGCCATTTAGTCGAAAGGTTTGTTCTAAACCTAATCCATATCCCAGTTTGGGTATCATGGTTGGCTGGCAAATTTTATATTCTACTTTTACCTTTTTTGTTGTGAAAGAAACTCATTATCTAATGTTAATTTGAACAGGACGAATTTCGAGATTGTAGTGATGGTGAAGTACCCTTATTTGGCTTTGCTATATACAAGTGTATTCGGTGTCCGAAACATGCAAGTTCGACTAATCTGGGTTCGCGCCATTGAAGGCTCACCACGAGGCAATTGGATTACTTGAAAAACTTCTATGCAATTTTAAGTGTAGTCTCTGCATACGATAATATCCCTATTTAGGCTCAGTTTGTAGATGAAAATAGCTTCTTCTCTACAGATGGAAACGAAAATCTGTTCCATCAAAAGTTTTTGGAGTACAAAATTTTTTACAATATGTTTGAGAATGAGGTGAAGGTTACTATAACAGATGTTTTCTTCTTAAAAAGTTAAACCATGTACGTGTTATAGACTCCTCCTAAAACATGTATAGATTTTGTTTTATGTGTCATTATTTTGAAAAGAGTAATCCGAGGGTCTACCAGAAACAGTCTCTCTACCTTGGTAGAGGTAAGGTCTGCGTACATTCTACCCTCTCCAAATCCACAAAGTGGGATTTCACTGCGTACATTCTTAACTATGTATCTATGATTACTCTTTTCGTGCATAACAAGCAAATAGTTACTGTTTATGTTTATGGATTTTTGCTTTTGAGTTTTGACTGCTCTGTATGTGTCCAAGAGGTATTCACTTGCAAGAAGATGAACATTACCTAGGTAATTAGTGTGACCTAATCAAATAGTGGTGAATAAACGCTAAAACCGGTTAAAATACATTAATTATCTAAACAATGTATTTAATTTAAGCAAGAGGGAAACTAAGTTGAGGCAAGAAAAATAATATTTCACAAATAAGACAAAAATACATTTGTTCTATATTTAAACTATAGAACAATGTATTTAATGTAAACAAAGGCAGTTAAGTTGAGGGAAGATAGTTGAGGGAAAGGGTTAAAACTGAATGTCTTTCCTTCTAATACAAAAATTGCAATAAGGTCAAAATACATTTTTTCTATATTTTAATCAGTCGAATCTTTTTGGCGTAAATATTTGTAACAAAGGAGCTTCAACAACTGCTTTGGGTCATAAGTCCAAATCCCAAGTATGATTATTCCTAGTTATTTTCTGAATCCTCCGTATAAGATGAGAAAAAAAAAGAAGCTAAATAGTTAATCAACATCTAAGTTAAATTGTCAAAAAAGAAGGAGATGTTCATAGACATAATCATTCAAAAACTGGGGCTAATCTTCGGTTGAAGTTACGGGTTCGGCAAAATTCAATATTTCAAATTTCGAATTTATGTTTAAAAAATTCACTAAATATGTATGATAATCTACCTAGAACTTAGTAAACAAAAAAAAGATACGAGGCCACAAACCTATTACTGTACTAACTTAAGATCCTGAAACCGCCTCCATACTAAAAATGCCAAATATTTCTACACTCCACGGGTAGCCTCTCAAAAATTGCTTTAGGTCACAAGTTCATTCTCCGAATATTTGCTTTGTATACGTTGATCCTCATAAAATCTCCTAATAAAGTCTTCTGCTCTTTGCTCCAAAATTTGCTTCTCCTCAAAAGTAGCTTCTTCTTCATCATCATCCTCACTATCTGATAAATAATTATGCTCATCATAATTATAATCAACCTTTGTATTCCACAATTCTTGGCCATGCAATTTCTCTAGGCAAAAAAAATTTCTCCTTTTTTCAACCTTTTTTCTTTCTTTATCATGATATTGACAATTGCATTCATAAAGACTCGATTCTGAGGAGGAAGTACAAGGATACATTGATTGAGTTTTTTTTCTAATTCTTTTGTTTTTGGAGGGATTATTATTTGAGGAAATGAAGAAAATACGAGAGATTTTTTTGATTATTTTGAACAACATGAGGGGATTGTTTCTTGATGAAGACATTGTGAAACGCATGCAATACTTTGAAGTTGGTGAATTAATAATGTACATGTATTTAAAAGGAACGTTTTAGGGTTTTAATTAATTAATAATAACGCTGGTAAGGGAAGTGATATAATTTGTATATTTTCTATATATCCGAAAGATCTTGAACCAAGTTTTCACGTTAAATTGATCACTTTCCATAAAAATGTCTTTGTGTTTGTGGAGTTAGAAAATTTCCGAAGAATATATTTACTTGCACATCAAATTAATTATGTAAGCCATACGCTGTGCGAATCTGAATTTAGTCAGGCTCAATGGGGGACCGGCACCAGGTGGGAAACAAAAAATAACATCAAATCATGTAAATTTTATTATAGTTAAATAATTTGAAGAGGTTCAATACATGTTAATTCATCACAGTTAAATACTAAAAGTCTATGTACATGCAAACACATGTTGTGCATCTATTGGCTTAGTGTAAGCGAGCCTACAAACTTTAAATAAATAATGGATTTAATTAAGTTATACATATGCATTTTATCCGATCATTATACTTTAATTCCGGTTAGTTACCATTTTTATCAACTTATCAATTAATGTTTATTATTTTTACTTTAATTATAAGTGATCTAAATGTGTTTATTTACACTGCGATTGCATAGTTTTTCTTGATTATTTTGAACAACTTGAGGGAACTGTTTCTTGAAGACATTGTGAAACGCATGCAACAATCTTTAAAATTGTGAATAATAATGTACATGTATTTAAAAGGAACATCTTAGGGTTGTAATTAAAGTTGATGAGGAAAGTGATATACTTTGATCATTGCTATATATTCGATAGATCTTGAATTAAGTTTCTATTTAGTTACATTGATCACTTTCTTATAAATTAAATGTCTTTGTGGAGTTGAAATTTTTTCCGACGAGGTACAAACCACACAATAAATACGGTGAAGCTAGCTAATTGCTTAAAATAAATAATGGATTAAGTTATATGCATTTTATATACTGAGGAAATAGAATCTCTTGGCCTCTTACAATTTGAATAGAAGAATATGTCTTTTTCAGATCGCTTATGTGTTTTTCTTCAGATCTCTTACGTGTAAAAAATAAAAATCTCTTGTAAAAAGATCATAAAACTAAAAAAGTTTGTAAAGGGACGAAAATCCATTTCTCCCTATCAATAAATGGGTAAAATTCCGTAGCTAATTCCATTTAACGACGAATTAATGGCATATTAAAAAAATCATATCAACTGCGAACTACTTATTAGTGATAAATCTCGTAGTACCAATTTTATCAGCTTAAATTGATAATTAATGCTTAGCATAAAAATTTACTTGTAATTACCTTAAGTATAAGCGACCTATTTGGCCACTCGTGTAATACTTTTTACACTACGAGCGCATAGAAATTGACTTCATAAATAATAGGATCTTCTTGCTGTATATTTAATTACTGCATCGTATGTATATGACGTGCGAAATTGGCATACGGACATTTAACTTGGGCACAACTTTAATTTGATTAATATACTTTTTAATGAAAAGAAGCTACAAATTTGCATGTAATTTAAAAGGAAAATTAGGGGTTTAACGTAGATAAGGAAAGTGATATACTTGTATCTTCGAAATATATTCGAGAGATCTTGATGTTTTATTACATGCAGACACTTTCCTTATAAATATCTTTGTGGAGTTAAAATATTTTGGATCTAATTATATTGAAAATGTATAATCTTTCTTCTATTGGGGTAGTTTAACCTAGTATTATCACATGTTATAAGTAATGTTAATTTGGAAAAGAAAATTACAACGGAAATTTGTGCTTTAGTCCCTCAAGGACCAGCGAATTATAATTTTAGTCCTTGTGGTATCTAGCGCACTTAATCTTGAATTAATTGAAATGTGCACCTTTGATCTATCTGCTTGTAAATATTCTCAAATTTAATGAATTATGTACCGTTACATGATTTAGTTAATCCCATATGTTCTGTTAAGTAATTGTATTATTGTTTCATATTTAAAGGCATTATAATTCCAAATTTGTCTAATTGTATCAAGCGTTAATGAGATCAGAAATATATATTTTAACTGATTAAACATTAAACGTGTATATATACATTATAAAGATCAAAATTAGAATTTATCAAAAGTCGAGAAGTCAAGAGTATTGTTAGCCTTACGTAAAAAAAAATGAAAATATCTTACAAAAAGTCATAAAATTAAAAAAAGTGTAAAAGGCTAAAAAACCATATCTCTCAGGAAATGAATTAAGAGCCTGTTTGGATGGGCTTATGCTTATAAGCTGCAAACAACTTATAAGCTAAAAAAAAAAGTTGGGGTAGTTTAACTTATTTTTTTGGTTTATAAGCTGTTTTCAGCTTATAAACTGCTTTAGATAAGCTAAGTCAAATGGGCCCAATTATTTTTTTGAGCTTATTCTAAGTACAAAATGACTTTAAACTGGTCAGCCAAACACTCAAAAAAACTGAAAACAGCTTATAAGCAATTTATAAGTAAGTTATAAACTAATCCAAACGGGCTCTAAAAGACTCAAATTTTAAGAAATGGATAAGGAGGATTCATTAATGATGGTCATCAGAGTGAATCGCACATCCTCCCATGTTTTTCTGACATTGTCTCAAGTGGCTTTTAACCCGAGGAAATAAGATCACTTGCCTCTTACAATTTGAATTAAAAATAATAATTTTTTATATGTTATTTTCAAATCTTTATTGTAAAAAATGAATATCTATTGAAAAAATATCATAAAACTTACTCCCTCTGTTTCAATTTGTTTGAACCTATTTTCTTTTTAATTCGTGCCAAAATAAATGACCTCTTTCCTAATTTGAAAATAAATTCACTTTATGAATGATTTACAGACACACAAATTTTCAAAGTTTATTTTGAACCACAAGTTTCAAAAGTCTTTCCTTTTTCTTAAATATCGTGTCCAGTCAAATGGGTCAGGGAGTATATTTTTTTGTAAAGGACCAATAAACTTCTCCCCGAACCTCTTTACATTAAGAAAGCATGGTATATTAAAATATTTTAAAATTTCATATTTCCTTAGGACAAAAGATTCGAATCTGTCCTTGTACCGCTAGAAATTATTTAAATTTTCGTTCTATACTTTTGATCCATTCATACACTTGTCATTAGTAAATGGTCGTATTTTTGTTTTCTTGCCGTTAACATTGCAGAGCAAAATTGGTGGAGACAACACGTCCAAATTCTTTGGAAAAAGAATCTAAATTTACCTCTCAATTTGTAACCATAATTTAAAAAACAGTCTAGTGGCAGGTAATATTAGCCTACATGTCTAAGGGAGGGTAAAATTGCTCAACAAATTTAACCCTTTTTTTTTTGAAAAAATTATAGTCTAATACCAATTGGTAATCTAATTTGCAAAATATGTACATAATGTATATTTTATATCAAATATACATATACAACTGAGTGTATACTTTTTACTAAATATATATATACTATACTATACATACACAATATATACAACAGAAGTGTATGAGATAGTGTATACTTCAGCCATGTTGGTAAACTAGTTGGCGGAAGGTACATTTACTTAAGCCATTTTTCCTCTCCCTTTTCTTTTTCCCTATTGTTTCGGGACTTGGGGTGGTGGGTTAACATGTCTAACACGATTCCGCAACTTAAATGACCCAAAATGTGTTGAAAGGTACCAAAATACCCCAGAAAAAAAAGTGACCGAACTAACCTTTGCGCACTAATTTAGTGCGCAAAGAGTAGTATCCCCCCCCCCCCCCCCCCCCCTAATTTTAAAGCTCTGAAATTCACATTTTTTTCATACTTTGACGCAAGATTAGTAATGTTTCAAAACTCCGAAATATTAATATTTCATATAGAACTTGATATCTTTTTTTGCGGACAATAATGTCGGCTCATTACATCAAGTTTACCTAAACGTTTGAATCGTTGTTTTAGGGATTGTAAAATGCCCCGACTAAGTTTTGTTTGTTTGAATCTTGTTATGTTTAGGTTTAAGTCTTTTATTTTATAAGGTTTTGTTTTAAGTGTTTTATTCTTTTGTCGAGGCGTTACTTTTTTTCAAATGTACAAATAAAAATATTATATTAAAAAATAACCCATCCAATACAAGAGGTTCAAAATAATTCATTGCAATAACCAAATAATACATCATTATTTACAATAAGAAAATATTTAAAACAATACATCAAGTACGGGAAGCTCTTCTACTACGAGACGTACTTGCACCACCACGGCCTTGTAGTTGTAGGCTACACAAATGCTTATCATGGCCAAACTCCTTACACGTAGAGCACCTGTGAGAGTATGTTTTATCATTGACATACATTTGATTGTGAATCCGAGTTCGTGTGTTAACTCGAATTTTACGGATATACTCCTTGTTAGCAACCATTGAAAATGGCTCGTCTGGCCAATAAACTTGATCACCAAGTGGGTAGAAGCGGCCGGCATATACTTTAGCGTAACTTTTGGTGTTGTATTCCGATGCCACATAACTTGATACCGTTTTTCCTATTGACTCGAAACACTTGACGGCATGAGAACACAACATGTGGTATATTTGCCACTTACTACAACTGCACGTTCTCGTTCCCTCATAAACGGTATGTATGTTTCCTCCCCTACCCTGGTAATAACCTGTTCTGACTTCATACACACGTTCAGCTAGGCTATACTCGGTCATCTTGTGCAGCTGAAATTTTTGCCTGTGATGCTCCATCATTTTTAAAGGTTTTGGCATCCATCTCCCACCCTCTGCTAATATGGCTCTGGCTTGCTTGGTTCTTGTCACAAACCGCTCCACAACTTGCATGAAAGTCATTCTTACCATTGCAGTAACGGGTAGTCCCCGAGCAGATTTTAGCAAATCGTTGAATGACTCCGAGCTGTTTGTTGTAAGCATCCCCCATCTCCTACCTTCATCAGCATGTAATGTCCCTTCATTAGCATGTAATGTCCATTTTTCAACTTGGATTTCCTTCAACCAAGTATATGCTTCTGGACTCACTTCCTTGATCGTTTCCATCCTCACAAGCCATTTTTTTTTGTTGATGCTCCATAGCAGCCCCCCACATCAATTTGTTGAGTGTGCCGTTTTTAAACTTCGTTTGAAAAATTGCCTTAAACAATAGCGATGGTAAGCAAAGGGAGGCTGCCACCCCCCCAAAGTAGACATGTTGTGCATTATGCCTTGATGTCGATCAGATAGCATGCATATGCCCATACGATCCTTAATAATATGCTGCCTCAAATGTGTCAAAAATATCCCCCATGTGTCGTTACTCTCGTTAGCGACAATTGCGAAAGCAAGGGGGAATATCGACCCATTGGCATCCATTCCTAGTACAATTAGTAGCTTGATATCGTATGCACCATATACATGCGTGCCATCTATGGATATGACTGGCCGGCAGTGAGCAAAACCATCAATAGATGGTTTGAATGCCCAAAACACATAGTTGAAAATATTACCGGCCAGAAGCCTCCACTCTACAACAGTTCCAGCATTGAATTTTTGTAGAGCTGCCATATACCTCGGCAATGTCTTGAAAGAGCCCTCCCAATTTCCATAAATTATCTCAAACACACGGCTACCCCTAAGATATCCCTTTCTCTTGCTTATTGTTTTTTAATATACTATCTTAACGTTTATAATGCAATCTTTGATGGGGATCCTGCACAAGTTTAAACAAACAACACTTAGCAATGAAAATTTAATTGATGTAAGAATTATAATGAACTAGATAGAATAGGTTCGGCAACGTCTTTAAGTTGCACTTGAGCAATCATATTTATATCTAAATTAAAATGATCTGCTTGATTCTCTCTCATATCACAAGTGTGACGTTTGTGGAATTTTGTGATAACCCACATACCATTGAGCTTAACAATTCCCCAAAGCATCCATGCACAACCTTGATACTGTCGTCTACAAACTAGTCTCCATATTTTTTTAGTTGAATCATCAACCTATACTCCCTAATTTCCTTGTAACAATAAATTTTGACTGCCCTTTGCAATGCATTTTTTGATCTGAACACCATCTCTTTTTCGAGGTAGCAATCATCTTTTATAAAATCGGCCGGTTCTTTCCACATTTTTTAACGATATTGATCATCTTCTCTGGTAATGACAAAGGCATCAGAACGACCTTGAAGATTGTCTAGATATGGAATATTGTCAGAATGCCATTGCATTAGGCTTTCTGGTCTGGATAAAGATCATCTCCACCGAATAGAGTGGATTGCCAAAAATCAACATTTGGTATCACCGGCGAATTTTGTGAATAATTTTCAGCTCCATCGAATTGAGAGTTTTGCCCAATATTACTCATATTAGGTGTGTAACCCCTACAAAGATACCAAAAATGGATATTTACCAATAAATAAAATAAACACATGCTACTACACAAAATAATAATTTAAAAATGGATATTTACCAATTTTCAGTGTAAGTTTGATTAAATTGCTGGCTTAGAGTTTCCAACGGGACTTAACCACTCAAAATGTGTCCATAAGAACTAAAGTCCCCATAAGTTTTATCATGAGTAGGCTGGACCTGAGGTACTTCTTCATGTATCTTTTGTATATACATTTTAAGAACATAAATGACGACTAAATCTCTATATTCTTCAGGCGCCCTCAAATACTCCCTCAAAGAGTCATTATCATTGATATTCCACACACCATAAAGCACTAAGCCTTGTGAAACGCTCTGTGGATATCTGCCAATTACAGATAATCCATATTCTATGGGATCGGTGTTCATTTTTTTTTGTGTAGGTAAGTGACTAATATTTCGTAATTTAAGGTTGTTGGAAACTTTACATGAGTTTTTGGTTTGTTACTATAACGAACGGTATTATTGTCATCAAGTATATCTCCATTCCAAAATAGAGAAACCTTAACGGTTGAAGAAGGAGAAGACATTTTTCTTTGAAGTTTGAGTTTTTTCAAGAACTTAAAGGACTTAAATTTATGAAATGGATGAGTTTTACCTCATCCAACATTCATATTAAATAGGCAAAATATGAGCGCAAAAGTGAACATTTAAAAACACGGGAACCCTATTTCTCATGAAAATACTGCGCAATACTATTGCGCATGAAAATGTTGCGCAATAGGATAAGATTTTTGAAATAATGTAGCATTGTGTTGTCACATCAAGCATAGTGTGTCATAAAAACCGAACAAATAATGCAGCATTGTGTTGTCACATCAAGCATAGTGTATCATAAAAAGCGGTCAAATAATAGAGCATTGTGTTATCACATCAAACATAGTGTGTCATAAAAAGCGGACAAACATAGTGTGTCATCTATGACTCATATATTGCACATTTAAATGTTGCACAATACAATTTAGTGTCATAAAAAACGATCAAATAATAGAGCATTGTGTTGTCACATCAAGCATAGTGTATCATAAAAATTGGACAAGCATAGTGTGTCATCTATGGCTCATATATTGCACATTTAAATATTGTGCAATACAATTTAGTGTCATAAAAAACGATCAAATAATGGAGTATTGTGTTGTCACATCAAGCATAGTGTGTCATAAAAAGCGGACAAGCATAGTGTGTCATCTATGGCTCATATATTGCGCATTTAAATGTTGTGAAATACAAGCTAGTGTCATAAAAAAGGGTCAAATAATGGAGTATTGTGTTATCACATCAAGCATAGTGTGTCATAAAAAGCGGACAAGCATAGTGTGTCATCTATGGCTCATATATTGCGCATTTAATTGTTGCGCATTACAAGCTAGTGTCATGAAAAGCAGTCAAATAATGCAGCATGGCGTTGTCAAATCAAACATGTCATCCTAAAAACTCATATTTTGCGCATTTAAATGTTGCACAATATAAGTTAATGTTGTCAAATCAAGGAGTAGTATATTACATGATTAACGAACAACTAGCATTCACATTAAAAAGCGAGTTATCATGTCATTCTATATCTAATTTGCTGATATTGGTTCTATTACATGTTTTACCCCACAAGACATATTCGAAGCAATGGATAGGACATGGGAACTTGATGATGATTTTAAACACTCAAATAACCCGAACACAGATTTAATCGATAATACATTAACACAACGAGAAAGGAGTGGGATTGGCGTGTCAGGGAGGCTGCAACACTTGAACAAAACTTGAGGTCATTAGGGCTTAAACGCTCAAAAAAACATGTTGTGTCAATTCATGACACTCCACAAGAGTTGCATTTTGCTCTTAACCGTTTTCATGAAGAGAACAATTGGATGAAAATACGTTGCCTAAGGGTAGAATATGGTCAACATGGTTACGTAAGATTCAGATCCAAGTGGGATTCGATGTGTGAGATGTCTGATGAAGATTAATATTTTTTATAATAAAGTAAGTATGTAGGGTCATAATGACCACTCCCCGAGGGTACTTGGGTGTTTCCATCTATATAAGTAGCCTTTCATTTGTTATTAGACTACAACATATTCAATGTCGAGTAGTAGAAATGTAGATTGGTCTTTATTGCTTCCAAAGGATTCGAATAGCCGTGGTGATGATAGTTCAAATCATAGCAGCTATTCCAGTGAACCAAGTTTTCTTGATAACAATGATTTCAAACTAGATGATTTGAAACCCCACCTTTTTATAGAGCGTAATGATGATTTTTGCATCGTGAAATATTCAGATCCTCGAGAATATTTTTGCAGGTTACACCGAGAATAGGCACATCGGCATGCTGAATCAGAACGTCTTGTTCGTGACTTGGCAAATCTCAACACTCAAATCCCAATAAGGTACTCAATAATCATGCCTCAAGTGGGTCGAAAAACTTACGAGCTTGCCGTACAAAGGATTAGAAAAGAAAACAACAGAATGCTAGCAAGACATTGTAGATTTTACATGCTAAAGTTGGCCGAAGAACAAGCATCATCAACAAGTAGAGAATTAACATCTACAAAAAAAAGATATGTCTTAAGAAACCCAAAATATTATTCTGAGGACGATATTGAGGACTTCTATTCTGATGATGATTAGGGGTTATTTTGGTTCACTCTCTTAGATTTTGGGTAATTTAAGTTTCGGACTCATGCGGTTAATTTGTATTTTTAGTTTATGATGAAGTCACCAATTTGAATATTTTTAGTATATTTTTAATTTGCTTTGATTTTTATTGTCTATTATTAATTTAAATAATCTTCTTAGAGTTAATAATACATAAAAAGTTCAACAATTCACAATTTGAAAAAAACATACTCCCTCCGTTTCAATTTATGTGAACTCATTTGACTGGGCACGGAGTTTAAGAAAGTAGAGTAGACTTTTAAACTTGTGGTGTAAAATGAGTCACATATATTTTGTGTGGCTATAAATCATTACATAAAGGTAAATTGTTTCCAAATATAGAAATATGTCATTTTTTTTTGGCACAGACTAATAAGGAAGTGGGTTCACATAAATTGAAACAGAGAGAATATAAATTAGTATATAAAGGGTGAGGATTACATAATAAATGAAAACGGGCAACTAGTAAAAACAAAGTACATAAAAATAACAAAATAAATAGAAAATACATAGAAAAACAAAATACATAGAAATATTAAACTTAATAAACAAAATACATAGAAATAATAAACAACAACAACATAGCACAAATAATATTTCAAAATTTCAGTTTTTCTTTCAAAACATTTTTCTCGTGTTAAGTTTCTTTAAAATTAGCTAGCCTTGAGCACACTTTGTTTTTCTTTAGATTCTTTTAGCAAGACCTCCAAAAGGTCTATTTTTTCTTTAGCTTCCATAAGCTTAAATTGCAAGTCAAACTTCACGGTATCTCTTGAGATACGTGAAGTTGCGGTATCTCTATCAAGAGGAGGCTTTTTAATCTTCGCCACCACCGTTTTATCCACGGGAATGCTATCTTCCCAATGAAAATGTTTGCAACTACCCATATCCTATAAACATTACAAGAAAATTAATTTTTAAAGGGAAAATATGTAAATAATGTGAAAAAAATTTAAACCCTTAAAAATTGTAAAAACACTTACTTCGGGCACTTTACAACTCCAAAAGCGACGCCCCGGATTATCTTCAGTCCTTGATGTTCTTAGCTTACAATAATGATCACATTCACAAACATCGAGTTCTATAGCAAAGTTTGACGTTTTAGAGGTTTGAGACATGATTTTTTTTTTTTGGGGGGGGGGGGGGGGGGGGGGGTTAAAGTATGTTGAAAGAATGAAAATAGAGAAGGTGAAGAAGAGTAACTTGGAAAAATGAGACTGGTTGGGTTTTTATTAAACCGACTAAACTGTAAAAGTGTAGTTTACCCCTATTGCGCACTAATTTATTGCGCAAAGGTAGTTTGGTTACTGTGTTATTTTGGTCTCAAGCACCACTTTTTGAGTCATTTAAATTGGAGACTCGTCAAACATGTGTTAAAGACCACCAAAATGTATAATCACCCGCAGGTAGGCCAGGTTCATTTTCTTTCTTTATTACTCCTACTAAATTTATTTGCAAGTTGAAAAATTAAAAAACATTGTTATCCGTACTTATACACCATGAATCTCATTTTCTCCATTGCTGACTTCAACAACTCTCAACTTTACATGTTACCCACTTCATCTCATCTCCGACAACATAAATATTCCATTGACAGATTCTGTACGCACTTACAACATAAATTCATCTTCTTTATCTTGTTCACTTTGAATCTGAATCTAATACAAAATCCTTCACTATAGTACGTTGACTTTATATAGTGATAGAGGAAAATCATGATTGACCATGAAGAAGAAACACATGAAGAAATCTCAGCTCCACTTAGTAAGCATTCATAAATTCTTACTTGTTGCTCTTTCACTTCACCCTATTTTACATCTTCACGAAATATCTTCTTAGTGGCAGTAGAGGCAGATTCAAAATTTTGAGTTTTTGAATCTTGAATTTCAAAAAAGTCAATTTAATGGGTGTGGATGAATTAGATTTCTTAACACAAATATATATGTGGTTCCGATAAAAGCTACACAGAATCCGTAATTAGAATATCTAGTTCTTCATTGCCTCTCTATATGCTGGAGTTAGATTCAAAATTTAAGTTTGATGGTTATGTATTTATTACTTTTGAAATTATGAATTCATTTTTTTTTTTTTTTTTTTTGTGATTTGCAATACATATATCTATGCTGAAAGTAGTGGTTCAGTTAAATCCATTGATGATATTGCTACATTCATATTATGTGGTTTGGCTTTTAGGAAATACGTGCATACTTAGGTGGCAGTTGGACATATATATATTTGGTTAAATTTGAAAAAAAAAAAAAAGTTTTTGAAGTTGTTTCAAAATTAGTTATTGGAAGTTGAAATTATGTTTAGATATGCATTTTGCTTGAAAAAGAAGTTGGAGTTACTTTGAGTGGAAGATCCAAACCAATTTTTAAAACTTAGAAAAGTTTTCTTCGAATGTATCAAAAAACTGATCAAATTTCATGAAGAAATAATATTTTCAATTTTTTTTAGTGAAAAAAGTAGTAAAAAGTATCTACTTTCAAATGGAAGCTTAGTACACGAAACTACTCTGTGAGTCTGTGGGGATGAACTTATGTCTATAAGCTGCAAACAGCTTATAAACTAAAAAAAATAAGTTGAGATAGTCTAACTTATTTTTTTTTTGACTTATAAGCTGTTTTCAGCTTATGAGTTGCTTTAGATAAGCTAAGTCAAATGGGCCCAATTATTTTTTTGAGCTTATTTTAAGCACAAAATGACTTTAAGCTGGCCAGTCAAACACTCAAAAAAGCTGAAAACAGCTTATAAGCAACTTATAAGTCAATCCAAACGGGCTCTGTATCTACTTCCTCCATTAAATAATTAAATTTTTGGGATGTAGCACACCCATTAAGAAATCTAATTAATGGCATAGATGAAAGTATCATTTGACTAAATTACCCTATGTATTTCCCCAAACTTTTAGAATTTGAAAAAACTATTACTCCATCCGTTCACTTTTACTTGTTCACTTTGGACTTTTCACACTGTTTAAGAAATAATAAATGAAGTGCATAATTTACCAATATAACCATATTAATTGGTACATATTTTTATTGGATTTCAAAAAAGATTTGAACTGAGTAATTAATACTATGGGAAAAATAGAAAAAAAAAATTGTCTTATCTTGATATGCTAAAAGTGACAAGTAAAAGTGAAAATCTATTTTTAAAATATTGGACAAGTAAAAGTGAACCGTGAGAGTTACATTTTTGTTTAACTTACAATTTTGAATCTATGGGTATGCAAATGTTGCAGTTGATAAGCAGAAGCAGAAGGAGATATCTTCACATTACAGCAATGATGTTTCAAGCAGTAGTTCTCAATCTGAAAACTCACCAATTGAGCAAGTTGCACTTACTGTTCCAATCACAGACGACCAAGCACTTCCGGTTGTTACATTCCGAATGTGGATTCTTGGAACTCTAGCTTGTATTCTCCTCTCATTTCTCAACCAATTCTTCTGGTTCCGCCGTGAACCGCTCTCCATCAGCTCAATCTCCGCTCAAATCGCGGTGGTTCCACTAGGTCAGTAGCGGAGACTCGAAGGGTGGTTAGTTGGACACCCTTATCGGAAGATTATAATTTGTTAGAGAAAGTTATACTACATAAAAACTACTGCTCCCTCCGTTTCAATTTATGTGGTACGGTTGGAATTTCGAGAGTAATCAAATTTTTCTTTGACGGGAAATTTTTTATATGACTTTAAAATTTTTGAAGCTGTTAATTATTGTGATTTATAGTACTTTTTATGTAATTTCTAAATATATAAATTTTATTTCAAAAAACATATATCTTCTATTTCTGAATTCACAATCAAAGTTTAGAAGTTTGAATCTCGAAATTCTAACGGTGCAACATAAATTGAGACACATGGAGTATATATTAAAGGTAGGCAATTGGCCATAGAAACTAAATATTTTTCGCTTTATTTGAAATTTTTGAAGTTGAAGTTGAAGATGAGTTGTGTTTGGTTGCAATCCTTGCAAAAAGATATTTGGTTGTTTGAATGTATTGAAGGGGAAAATATGATTTTAGGTGTTTTTCAAAGTTGTACTGTAGTTGAAATTTTCACGCCCAAAGATTTTTAAATAAAGTGAAAAGAATTTCTGAAAAAAAAGAAAAATTCTCACTGTCAAATGCTGATTTTTAGATAAAGTGAAAATAATTATCGAAAAAAGTGAATAATTCTCATGGCCAAACAGTTCCCTTAACGAAATTTCTGGTTTTGCTCTAGGTCACCTAATGGCTATGACGATCCCGAATCGAGTTTTTTTCAAAGGGGGGAAATTCGAATTTACGCTAAATCCAGGGCCGTTCAATGTGAAAGAACATGTATTGATTACGATTTTCGCCAACTCTGGTGCTGGGAATCCCTATGCTATTCATATTGTTAGTGCGGTCAAGGTTTTCTATAAGAGGACGTTGACTTTTTGGGTTTCGTTGATTGTGGTTCTAACGACACAGGTATAGTATTTTGATAATTAACACTAATTTGTCATTTCTTCCAAATTTGTTAAAAAAATAATAATAGACCTTTGCACATGATTAGTTGAAGTGAAGTTAAAAAGAGCATTTGAAAGTTGAAATAGTATTTAGATAGAAACTAGAATTGAAATTTTAAGAGTGAAACATAGTACTCCTTCCGTCCCAATTTATGTAATATAATTTGAGTAGACATACAATTTAAGAAAGAAAAGAAGATTTTTTAAACTAATGATCTAAAATAAGCCGTAAATATTTATATACTTGTAAATCATTTTATTACAAATTAGAAGCATGTAATCTAAATATAAAAATGTATCATTCTTTTTTGACAGACTAAAAATTAAAAGTGAATAACATAAATTGAGACATTGGGAGTAGGCGTTTCGCCATAGAATTTGGAAGCTTGATTTCATATTCTGATTTAAACTCAACATTTGTTTATGAAATTTGCACAAAATTTTAACTTCAATTTATGATCATGATTTTAAATTCTAAATTCTCTAAAAAGTAGGATTTGAAATTCCAAAAACGCGATTTCAATTTTTTTTAAAACGTAAAACTGGACCCATAAATTTATAGTATTTTATTAAAAAAAGACCCATCATTTTATATTTTATTAAAAAAGACTCATCCTCGACGTGATGTCCGTATCATGTGTAAAAATTATATTAAAGAATAAATAATTAGAGATTCTGTACGTCGTTGATTGTGGTTCTGACGACGCAGGTATTGGGCTTTGGATGGGCCGGGATTTTTAGGAAGTATTTGGTGGAGCCTGCTGCTATGTGGTGGCCCCACAATCTTGTTCAAGTCTCTCTGTTTAGGTACGTAACAATCCACTTTAAGTTATCGTGTGGACTTTAATGGGCTTTTGCCACGTGGCAACCAGCTAAGTAGTGATTCTTTGACATATCTTTAGTGGGAAGAGATTCTATTAGGAAAAGTTTTCCACTTATGTATTTGATTTTTTTTTTTTGATAAAGCACTTATGTATTTGATATTGCAGAAGCTATTTCAGAAGAATAAAAAGTTTTCATGAGAACATTTTAGGTTGTTTAATTACTGGTCATTTGGTAGGTAGCCAAAATTATCCCGGGACTAATTTATCCCCTCTCTTGGGATTATTTTATACCATCTAAAAGATGGTATAAAATAGTCTCGGGATAAGTGGGATAAGAAGGGATATTCCACTCTTGGGATTATGCTTCATTTTGTACCGTATTTGGTAGGAGGTATAAATTTATCCTCCTGGGATAAATTTATACCTCCTACCAAAGACGGTATAAAAAATTAGTGCTGAGATATGCCAGCCTATACCATGCACCAAACGATTGAAAGATTTATCCTTTTTTCTAGCAAAGGGGAAATGAATTCATTTGTGAAATTACTTGCTCCAACCAAGGACATCAATATGTAGTTGTGAAATCTTCAATATATAGTCCATTTTCTTTTAGAAAATATGTTTCATTCACTAAACAAAGAAAATATTTTCCATGACAAATAACTTCCATCATGCCAGACACATTGAGAGTAGGAAGTATTGCAAACCATTGAATCCCTATGTAATCAGCAAGTCTTTCATTTAAAATTACTTGAGCAGGCTCGTTGGGTGATCAAGAATGCACATGGCTTAGGTTGATGACGTCCATTACACTTAGGAGTTAGGAGGATACCATATCCAAGTGGTCTAACTTGCCTCATAATTTGTAATAACAAGGAGGGTTGTATTTGTGCAGTATGAATCACGGTCATTGAAGTTTTTTCCTTCCAACTATAGGAGGATCAACAATATTCCCGCTTACTCTCTATGTGATTTTAACTTCAATCTACTGGTTGGTGATGGAGGAGCTTGAAATAAATCTTTTAAGGTCGAGGAAAAAGGAAAAAAAGCAAGTTTGGCCGTGCTACGCGAATAAGTCACTTGGCTTTGGCTAGCATTTACATAAATTCCAGTAGATCAGGAAATTATCTTTATAAGTGAGGTATCTTCTCTCAAGATAGTTTTCTCAGCGCCTCAACTGGCCAACCCCAACTGATAAAGACAAGGAGGGGAAAGATGAGAATTTTCACCATTATATTACTGAAGCCAAAAAAGTTACAAAAAATATTAAAAGCACTGATTTGTTCCCACTTTACTGGTTTTTATTTAGCTTGTTATATAAAGTTCTTGAGCTCCCTTCATGCATTGAAACATGTGGTACTTAGAACTTAGAAGAGAACTCTAAAAACATAGTATGCTGTTGCAGTGGTTGTTATGACTTATATGCTTATAGAAGTTTTCACTTCGAAAATGGCAGGGCACTTCATGAGAAAGAAGAGAGAGCCAAGAACGAATTGACACAAAACCAGTTCTTCCTCATTGCCTTTTTATGTAGCTTTGCTTACTATGTCTTTCCAGGTTACCTTTTCCCAATGCTAAGTTCCCTTTCCTGGCTATGTTGGTTATACCCAACTTCTGTCCTTGCCCAACAGTTGGGTTCTGGGCTTCATGGTCTTGGAATCGGTGCCATTGGACTCGATTGGTCTAGTATATCCTCCTATCTTGGAAGCCCACTAGCTAGCCCGTGGTTCGCCACTGCAAACATAGCTGCTGGATATTTTCTCATAATGTATGTTGTTACACCTTTTATGTACTGGTCCAATGTGTACAAAGCCAAGACCTTTCCGATATTCTCAGATGGCCTCTTCACATCAGATGGTCAAAAATACAATATTTCAGCCATTATTGATCCAAATTTCCATATTGATTTCAATGCTTATGATCGTGAGGGCCCTCTCTATCTCAGCACTTTCTTTTCAATGACTTATGCATTCAGCTTTGCGTGCCTCAGTGCCACAGTCGTTCATGTCTTCCTTTTCCATGGACGGTAAGTCGCAGTCTTGGACAAATGATAATTTTTGCAGATTGTCTTATTCTATTCTATGTATCTGACTCTCTATGTATATATTTCTACAATGTTATAATGTGCTTTTGGTGCAACTCGCTTCACATCTAATTGTCACTAAAGATTGAAAAGAATTTTTGTTGCAATGTTTCAGAAATATCTTAGTATGTAGGTTGCAATACACTTAACAACTAGTATAATCACAGGTATCACTGAAGATAATATTTGTCGATAGAGTAATCTCTATGCTGAAGCATTTAAATTAGGACGAATCAGATAAGAACTTTTTTCATTTTGTGATTAAAAACAATTTGCAAGTGACATACCAATCAAAGAGTAATTTGCAAACAACATGTGTGCATTTTATTGGCAATTGATCTTGTCCAAGGCAAAAGTTGTATTGATAGCTACAGATGCTAGACCACGTGATACTACATTGGAATTTAAAGGCTGCTGCTGATGGACTGAATTGTCTAATTATGAGAAGTTTCACCTTTTCTGTAGATTTAATACTCCATTTAAAGCTTAGCTGCATATGGTGTTACCTTAAAAGTGAAGTTGGTCTAGCACCAGAAAGTGGCAAAAAAGTAACAGGGGTGGGGAAAAGATGAGTGCTATTAGGATAAAACGAAGTAAAACAAAACTTTCTAAAAATAGCTTTCGACACATTGATGCTCATAAATCTGTAATACGGCTTTCTACATGATTAAAGAAAATGATTCCTTGAATTCGTTCTAAATGATTCTCTCCTCATCTTGTTGAGGGAAGTAAAAAGGCAAAAACTTCTCCGCGTTCCTAATGTGTAAAAAAAGATAAGTGGAACTTTGCATTGTTGTGCTGTGTCTATCTGTGTTCCTAATGTAAGTTTTGAGCTAGTTTTGGCTTTAATGCACAAGACATATCAACTCATTGAATTTGGGAATGTAGAGATCTATGGCAGCTGAGCAAGTCTGCTTTCCAAGAGAAGAAAATGGATATTCACACAAAGCTAATGAGAAAGTACAAGCAAGTTCCTGAATGGTGGTTCTTAAGCATTCTTCTTGTAAATATTATTGCAACTGTGGTTATATGTGAATATTACAAAGCGCAGCTCCAATTACCATGGTGGGGTGTCTTGCTGGCGTGTTTTCTTGCTTTCTTTTTCACCCTTCCGGTTGGCGTCATCACTGCTACCACAAACCAAGTAATGTGCTATATATTCTGTTTCATAGCTGTTTGCAAACATCCATAGCTTTTTTTTGATTGCATCCTATCCTATGGTTTATTCCATTAGTAATAGGGATATGTTGCCATGCATAAGCTGGGATTAGTACTTATATAAGGGAAAAAAAACTGGCATCTTTTTCAGGTACAGTCAGACCTCTCTATAACAGTCATCCTCTATAACAACATTTTACTATAACGGCCAAGTTTTCTTTGGAACCGATTTCTCATGTTATGTTACAGTATATTATATGTTCTCTATAACAGCATTTCGCAATAGTAGCCAAAAAGTATCCGGACAAACGACACCTTTATAGAGAGGTTTGATTGTATTACCTTGATATCTCTCTTGTGGATTCTAGTTGATTTTGGATTTGGCATACTCTATATGAGAGCATTGGGATTTTGCACAATGCAGTCTTACATGAAGATATATAAGCTATCTTCTATTCAAACACCACATGAAACTCTTTCTGGTTCTAACCTTCCAATATCTTTTTGTGCACAGACTCCTGGTTTGAATGTGATAACGGAGTACATAATTGGGTACTTGTACCCCGGATATCCAGTAGCTAACATGTGCTTTAAGGTGTACGGATACATCAGCATGAAGCAGGGACTAACATTTTTACAAGACTTAAAGCTTGGACATTACATGAAGATTCCTCCCAGAGCAATGTTTATGGCTCAGGTGGGCTTTTCTTTCCTTCTGCATCTGTAAATTCGGAGCCTGTTTGACCAATAGTTCCTTTCCTCTATTTCTCCTCTCCCTCTCTGGAATAACAAAGTATTTCTAGGAAAAATACAAGTTAATATGTTTTCACATAACTTCAAAGGCTTTCATAATAAATATTTAAAATAACGTCTCTGTTTAAACAATCCTAATAGTAAAATGCGCCATGATACTTGTCCTTTTTTGTAATTTGATGCTCAAAAGCATTTTTTTTTAAATATTAGACAAACACAATCTACTTATCAATTATTGAAAAAAATGCTTCTCAAACAAACTGGTCAAACCAAAATTGCTTTTCTCCAAAAGCGCTTTTCTGAAAAGCTGCTTTGATAGAAGTTCTTCTCAAAACAAGCAGTTTTTGGCAGCGTGGCGAAACAGACTCTGATGTGTTGGCATGTGAAACTAGCTCGGGTGCCTGGTTGAACAGATAGTCTTGCGAACTGTAACCTTTGTGCTTTGAACTCTTTAATCAGGTTGTTGGAACCTTGATATCAGCTCTAGTGCATCTTGGAACAGCATGGTGGCTTATGGAAACCGTCCCAGATATTTGTGACAGGGCTTTGCTTCCTCCTGGAAGCCCGTGGACGTGCCCAGGCGATCATGTATTCTATGATGCCTCAGTCATCTGGGGTTTGATTGGGCCGCAAAGAATTTTTGGAAACCTTGGTCACTACTCTGCCCTAAACTGGTCTTTCTTATTCGGAGCTATAGCTCCTGTAATTGTTTGGATCGCGCACAAGAGTTTTCCTAACCAGCAGTGGATCAGGTTAATCACAGTGCCTGTGCTATTAGCTGGGATAATCAATATGCCACCAGCTACTTCTGTAAACTACAACAGTTGGATCATTATAGCTTTTCTTTCTGGATTTGTTGGTTATAGATACTATAGGAAAATGTGGAGTCGTCACAATTATGTTTTATCTGGGGCGTTAGATGCTGGATTAGCATTCATGGGGGTGTTGTTGTATTTATGCTTGGGAATGGAGCATGTTAGGCTTGACTGGTGGGGAAGTGATGCAGATCGATGCCTGTTGGCTAAATGTCCGACTGCTGAAGGGGTTGTGGTTAAAGGATGCCCCGTTTTTTAAGTGATCAATGAAAAGATGTGTCGGGACTTATTCGAGGCGTTTGATTATTCTTTTGGTGTATATGTTTGTAAATGGATGTAGGTTAGTAGTCCTTGCATTGTTTTGGAATTAATTATTGTGAGGAGTTCTGCAACTTTCACCCTTTTACTACTGGAGTTCAGTTTCATCACAAGGTTGATGGAGATGGTAATTATCATCTCTCTTACAACATTTGAGCTCTTTTGGGTGCAAATATTCGGCTTTCTTGCATAAGTTTGTCCAGAAAATTCACGAGACTCGTTTATCATTTGAAAGTAGCTTGAAATGTTAAAGGCCTATTTGTAATGTGTCTCAACTTGTTTGGTAGTGTATGTTGTGATGGTCAATTGATCATTGCAATTCCTGGTCTCAATTGGAAACTTAAGTCAGGAACTCCTGATTCAAGAAAATGCCATGTAAACTTGTACTGTCTGATTGATGGATTTTTACAGTTTACACTCCCTTTGATTGGTAGAACATAGTGAAAAAGTGCCAATGAAACATTGATTCTTGCTGTCATTTTTTTTGGTTGAATCTGTGTACAAGTGCAAGCAACTACAGATATTCAGCAGCTTTCAGACTTTCTTAATCTATTTTTTTTTTTTGGATAATCGTGGTGGTTTGGTCTGCTTACGTGCACGTCGATAATTTCTCGGAGTATTTGCTGCCTCCCACCAGTACATGTAGTGGGTAGTTTCTGTCCACCAAAACTTGGATTGATGGAACGAAATCACCTAGTATTTTTGGCTCGGGTAAAATAACCTTCTTAATCTTCTCGTCATCTATAGACTATAGTAAGGAATTGAGCAGACCAATTCAAATAATTGAACAACCATTACAATGAGTTAGCTTAATACAAAAGCTTATTTGTCTAACTGGAGTCTAATCTAAAATTCCAAAGAATTTAACTTACATAAGTTCACGGTGCAAAGTGCGTAATTTTAACACACGAGTGCAATCTAACTTTGCCCTAATTTTGTAATTATTGGTCTTCAACAAAAAACTCCTGATAGGCGCGAGTCATCAACTTGCATTGATTACGTACTTGCCCTTTGTACACACTGGCCATCGCTACTATCTATTGAATGATTCAGTGAAGTGCTCGGATCGCGCCTACGCGAGTAGTTCACTGCCCAAGGGCTTGTCTAATCGGGACTCGCGCCGAGAACTTCCAAAATAACGTGTTAACTTTTGACAAACTTAAAGGACTAAAACTGTTCAGTACGTACTTAAGTGACTATTTTGAATACACCCTCAAACATAAGGGACCAATAATGTAATTTCTTTCATATATACTCTCTCCGTCCCAATTTAAGTGTCTTACTTTTCTTGTTGGTCTGTACCAAAAAGAGTGTCTCTTTCTATATTTAATAAGTTGATAATTCAAATATACTACCTGGTAAGTTTATAGCCACAAAATACAAATGACATTTTACTATATTATACATATTGTTAATTTAGAACCACAGAATTCAAAAGTCTCCCTTTATTTTTGGGTCATTTGCACGATTGCCCTTCAAAGGCACTGGTCTTTATTTTTTGCACTTCGCTAAAAATTCCTTGGTTTCGGGTTTGAACGCCCGCTTAATAAAAACTTTTAAAAAAATCGCAAGGTAAAGTGTGATTCGCAAGACAGAGTTTCAAACTACCTTAAGGTTTTTTTTTTTTTTTTTTTTACTTAGTTGGAATTTTATAAACATCTGCCTTAAAGCCTAACTTTTGCCCGAATAGGCCTAATTTGGACAAAAGTTAGGCCTTAAGGCAGAGATTTGTCTTAAGGCCTAATTTTGGGTAAAAGTTTGCCTTAAGGCATAACTTTGGTCCGAATAGGCCTAACTTTGCTATAAAACTCTGTCTTGAGAAATCATCTTTTTTTTTTTTTTTTTACTGAGACGAGGTTCGAACTCCAAACCTCATGGTATTAGGCGAAGATCAAAAATTAAAGTCCACCAATTTGAGGGGAAAAAATTAAAGACTAGTGCATTTGAAGGACAAGCCGCACAAAAAAATGTTTATTTTTTAAATTTTGTGTCTAGTCAAACTAACCCGGAGGCAATTAATTATAGGTGATAAAAAGGTTTTAAAATTGAGTCGGGGTAACTCAAGTTTTTTTTTTTTTTATTGAGTAGAGGTGATAAAATTTGGATTAGTGATTAAGGATTTTTGACCATTTTCGAACTTGTCCAACAGTTTTATTTTTAACTCTTTGGCCCGAAGCTTTATTTTTAACACTTAGCCCCAAGTTTTATTTTTGACACTTTGACCCAACCAATATAAACCCTAAATTACCCAAAAGGGGTAAAACAAAAAAAAAATGGCGCCAATTTTAGCGCCATTGTTGCTTCCCCTGCTTCTTCATCAATTCTTCTTCCTGCTTCTTCTTCGTCAATTTTAGCGCCATTGCTGCTTCTTCATCAATTTTAGCGCCATCAGTGCTGCTTCTTCTTTTTCCATTGATGCCGTTTATTCTTTATTTTGGAGAATTTGCTCAAGAAAGAAAAAAACGAAACCATCAGATTTTGCAATTTTTTGACTGGATTTCGTTCGTGTAGCACTGGGCATTACTTCATAAGTGATTTCCGCTCATTTGGTAAGTAAAACAATGTTGTTTTGTTTCAATTATTCATCTGGGTATAGCTGCTGATTTTCCAACAATTTACATTAGCAGTTGCAGTTCTGGCAACAAGTGCTAAAACTGCTGTATAAGAGCTTGTGAATATTTTGCAACTACTGTTGTAGTTTCTGCACTACTTGCAATAAATTATGCAGTTGTTGCAACAGATTACAATTGCTAAAAATGTATATAAATATTTACAATAGTTGTAGTACTTTGTCCAACAACTGTGAAATCTGTTGGACATCTTCTACTCTTTCCAACAACTGACTGACTTATTGCAACAAGTATGTTACTTGCTGCAACAAGTACAACAGTTGTTGGACATATTTTACAGCTGTTGGATGAAACAGAGACTGAAGCTATCGCCAACAACTAAGTGAGTAGTTAGAACAAGTAACTTACTTGTTGCAACAAGTCACTTATTTGTTCCAACTAGTCACTTAGTTGTTGCAATTTGTTATGAAACAAAGACAAAAACTGAAGATGTCTTCAACAAATAAGTGAGCTGTTGCAACAAGTAACTTAGTAACTTACTTGTTGCAACAAGTCACTTATTTGTTCCAACAAGTCACTTAGCTATTGCATTTTGGTATGAAACAGAGACAAAACTAAAGCTATCTCCAACAAATAACTGAATTGTTTCAACGAGTCACTTATTTGCTCCAACAAGTCATTTAGTTGTTACATTTTGTTATGAAACAGAGATAAAAATTGAAGCTGTCTCCAACAAATACGTGAGTTGTTGCAACAAGTAACCTACTTGTTGCAACAAGTCACCTACTTGTTCCAACAAGTCACTTAGTTATTGCATTTTGTTACTATACTGTCATGACTGATTTTCTTAAAATAAAATATCTTTAGGTACCGTTAATGGGGGACTCAATAACAATAGTTGTTGATTGCCATGGTGAATGGATCAGGAAGAACAATTGATATATTTGGCGATCGAAGGATAGTGACATGTTAGAGACGATAGCGATAACTGTTCAAAGAGATGTTGTGTTTGATGATTTTGTGAACTTAATCATCACCTATTGTGAATTAACTTGTGAACCGAAAGATCTTGCCTTCACTTACATGCATAACTCTTTTGAAAACTAGAGGGTCTTACCTTTTAAGATAACCGATCAACTTCGTTTGCGTACTTATTTGAATGATGTAGCTAGGCCCATTTTAAGGGCATACGTAGTTGGAAGCCCGGTAGAGAACCGTAATTTAGCTCAAGACCAACAAGATATCTTAAATGATAAATTGGATGGGGTGGATATGCATATTCCAAATAATGGAAGTGGGGTTGAGCCGATTCCTATACCCAAAGTTGCGAGCAATACACTGTGTGCTGCACAATCGTCACAGTCCAACCATGTTCAAGATGATGAAACAAGTTTTTATAAAGGAATGTCATTCAAGGACAAACAAGTACAAGCAACTTAATTGAAACTTGCTTGCTTGAAGAAAGATTTTAGACTCAAGAAGGTGATTAATTCGCGTACTATGTATTGCTTTAGATGTATACATCCGGAGTGCAAATGGTGGCTGAGGGCTGTGAAGCTTTTAAATTCTGACAAATTTTGTATTAAAACCTACATAAAGCATCACACATGTGGTTCGAAGCATATTACAAGCCATAATCCACACGCCACAACGAAAGTCATTAGTGAATACTTCACAGATAGGTTTCTTGACGGTAAAGGCCTATCTACAAATGATATGAGCCAGTCAATTCGCACATAATTGGGTTGTAAGGTAAGTTATTGGAAGGTTTGGAAGGGTATGGAGATTGTAAAGGATTTGACAAGGAGCATACATAAGCACAGGTATGCAGTGCTTGATGTGTACCATTATGTGCTTCATTCCGCAAATCCGGGAAGTAAGAAGGTACTGAAGATAGATGAAAATGGGAACTTCAAGTACTTTTTTGTAGCCTATAAGACTTGGATGCTTGGTTTTACTCAAATGAGAAAAGTCATAGCTGTCGATGGAACATTCTTGAAGAGCAAGTACGAAGGAGTGTTGTTGTTAGTAGTGGCACAGGATGCGGAGATTCATATTTTTTTGGTGGCATTTTATGTGGTGGACAAAGAGTGCGATGCCTCATACAAATATTTTTTTGAACAAATAAGAATCTATGTAGATGATACCACTGAGTTGTGCATAATTTCTGATAGGCATCCAAGTATCAAAAAATCGGTTTCAATTGTCTTCCCTACATCTCATTATGGTTTTCGCATGAGACACCTTGGGGAAAATCTCAGAACCACCTTTCATAATCTGAAGGTCGTATCTCAGTTTTATAAATCAACAAAATCGTACAATATAGATGAGTTCAATGACCATTTCAATCAAATCAGATATGTGGTCCTTGGGGTAGACGAACATCTTGAATGTGTTGGATCCCACAGATGGAGCAGGGTATTCTTCCCCAGAAATAGGTATTTACACATTACAGTTTCCAACAAGTAACACATATGTTGCAATAACTCACTTAGTTATTGTATTTTGTTACGAAACAGAGACAAAAACTGAAGCTGTCTCCAACAAATAAGTGAGCTGTTGCAACAAGTAACTTACTTGTTGCAACAAGTCACTTAGTTTTTCCGACAACTCACTTAGTTGTTGCATTTTGTTATGAAACAGAGAGAAAAATTGAAGTCGTCTCCAACAAATAGGTGAGCTGTTGCAAAAAGGAACTTACTTGTTGCAACAACTCATTTAGTTGTTGCAATTTGTTATGAAACTGTCATGACTATTTGATTTTTTCCAATAGCTAACCTGATTTGTACATTAATGAAAGACTTTACTGTTTATTTTCACAGATATAATCTTATGACGACAGACATTGATGAGTCATTTTTCACAGGTATAATCTTATGAGAACAAACATTGCTGAGTCGGTGGATGCAGTGTTCGATGTTGAAAGAGAATCTCCTATTATTGCTTTATTTGATGCCATAAATAGGAGGTTTGCAGAAAAATTTCATGAGAGGCGTATGGAAGTCATCGACTTACCAACCATCTTTGTTCCCTTTAGTGGAAATTTTTTTTCAAAATTTATCAACTTGGGGAACAAGTTATTGGCCCATCAAACTGCCAACTACAAGTTCAACGTCATCGTTCACGGTGTAGTTGCGACAATCGATCTGCAAAGAAGATCTTGTAGTTGTAGATTTTTTGACCTGGACAAAATATCTTGTCCACATGTAATGGCAGTGCTTCGGGTCCAATAGGGTGAAGACTTTGGAATGCGGATTTATGAGTACTCATCTCCATATTATAAGGTGAAGAAATACATAATTGCATATTATGAGGAAATTTGTCCTGTGCCTTCTGAATAATCTTAGGAAGTTCCTTTGGAGATTTTAGAGAGAGTAATACCTTCTCCACATATTGATTTCAGCAAACCTGGAAGAAGGCGGACAAAGAGGAGGCGTGAGATCAGGGAATCATTTCCAACGAGGAAAAACAAATGGTCCTTATGCAAAACAGCTAGCCACAAAAAAATTACATGCCCAAGCCGAAATGCTCCATAATTGTTAATTGCATTGTGTTGTAATAATAGTTGTTGGTGGTGGTGGTGGTTGTGAACAATTTCTTTATGACATTTTAATGTTGTTCCATCTTAGAATGGTAATTTCTGTTCTTGGAGTTTGTGAATTTGGTTTCTATGATATGGGAGGACTTGTTGAAACAACCAGTTATCTGTTGGAACTTGATTTATATTAGATGTTGATCTTGTTTAAATCACAAATGTATGTTCTTATGTTAATAAATTGCTAAAAGATTTCCAATAAGTAAGCAATCTGTTGCAACAACTTTCTTACTTTTTGTAGAAATTCCAACAAGTGACAGGCCTTGTAGCAGCAACTAGTAATTTGTTGAACATATTACAAAAAATGGGAGTTTTTAAGAAGTATCAAATCTGTTGCAACAACTAAGTTACTTGTTGGGGTTTGTCCAACAAGTGACACGACTTGTTACAACAACTAGGTTGGTTGTTTAAGTTTTTCCAACAAGTGGAGTGACTTGTTGCAGAAACTAGGTAACTTGTTGTGTTTTATCCAACAAGAGTAAGGACTTGTTCAACAAATATATAACTTGCTGCAACAGATACTATAGTTATTGCAATAGATACTACTTGATTCACCCATAATTAGTGATCAACAGAGGGAATCAATGATATTTAGTGATAAACAAATAAAATCAACGATATTTAGTGATCATACTTAATCAATTTGATGGTATTTTGACTCAGGATAAATGATCAACTAAGTCACTATGCACTAAATCGAGTGATCATTAGAGTGAATTGATGTGAAGTACTTGATTCACCCATATTTAGTAATAAACAAAGGAAATCAACGATATTTAATGATCAATATATATACTTAATCAATTTGATGATATTTTGAGTCAGAAAAGATGATCAACTAAGTCACTATGCACTAAATCGAGAGATCATTAGAGTGAATTGATGTGAACTACTTGATTCACCCATATTTAGTGATAAACAAAGGAAACCAATGATATTTAGTGATCAAGTAAGTCACAATGCAAGTACATTGTTGCAATAACTAAGTATATTGTTGCAACAGCTGCTCTATCTATTGCAACAAATTTGTAACATGTTGCAACATCTTCAGCAGCTGTTTGATTTTTTGCAACAGATGAGTTATCTGTTCCAACATATGACCCATTTGTTGCAACATATTACGCATCTGTTGCAATAATTTACGCAGTTGTTTGATTTTTACCAACAAGGTCCTGAGTCTGGTGCAATAACATTTTCACATATGTTGCAACATTTGCAGTAGCTGTTTGAGTTTTACCAACATATTTGTGACTTGTTTGAAACTACTGAACATAATGTGAAAATCTAACAACATACTGATTTTTTAATTTTATTTTTATCCAACATATGAGAAGCTATTGCAACATATTCATTATCTGTTGCAACAACTTTACACATTTGTTGCAACTTCTGAAGCAACTGATTGTTTTTTTACCAACAAATTATGTATTTGTTGCAACAGAATTGTGAGTTGTTTGAAACTACATAAACAACTTAAATACTTACTGAACATACATGAGAAAGGTATTGAATACCTAACATATATATAATAAGTAAATTACATAATTTCATCACCATAATTCACCAACATAAAGTAGTAAGTTAAAAGAAATTCTTCAACAGGCCATTTTGGGCTCCAATCAGCAAGCACCTTGGAAATTGTTTTGGCCCTCTTGCGAATCCCAATTGGATTATAGGATGAGGTAAGCTTTTTGGATGGATTGACACCCCTCTTGGATAACAATATCTGTATAGCAGAATTTGTGTCCTTTTGTGCCTGCACTAACTCTTCAACCTTGTTTATCAAATCATTCATTTTCTGCTTGCAAGTTTGCATTTACAAGCACAAGAAGGCACCTTGGAGATACCGGAAGCAACTGAAGAATATCTACCCAACCTATATGGGATATCTGCAGTCTGTCCACCACCACCAAGGGGAGTATATCCACCAGCTTTACCACCAACTCCATCACCATCATCATCTCTTCTTTTAGCAACAAGATCTGCCACAACTTGTTTTGCAACATCAACAACAATATCAAGATCAACACCATCACCTGCACCATCACCATCACCATCACCAACACCAACATCACCACCATCAACAATACCAGCCCTTGATTCCCTTATGATGGCTGCGGCTCTAGCCAATTTTTTTTTTTTATCTAATCAATCAATTTGTCCAGCACATATTCCACGGGCCCTAAAGTAACAAGACATGGCATGTTCGACTCTCATTTTGTCAGGACAAACCATGGGTGCACAACCTACAACAAACAAACAGATGGTTAGAGGTTACACGTCCACCAAACAAAGTATATAGAGAGACCTGGTTGCTGCTAGCTCTCTCAGACAATGCAGTAAGAGAATAACACAAGATTTTTACGTGAAAAACTCCTTGCTCAAGGGATTAAAAATCACGACCTACCTCGGTAGGATTTTAACTCCACTAACCAAGTAACTTCAGATTACAATCGATTGTAAGCTAGGAATTAACTCCCATAACCCCTCACCCTTACAATAGCCCAATCTTAACCTTTACACTTGACTACCCCTAGCCAAGCAAACTAATACACCTAGACTAACTCTAGCCACCCACATACTAATACACCTAGACGAACTCTAACCTAGTGTACCACTCAAGAGCTTGTGGAAGCAATCTTGAGAATTTAGAACACCTACAACTACCTTCCGTTTAGAGAAGAGTAGGCTTACAGTTTAACACAAAAGAATAAAGACTCAACAACCTCAGGACCTAAAGCATCTTCAGTTTTGGATCTGGTCCTTCGTCTTGTTAAGGCTTTGTTCTTGGGGAACACCTTGAGAGGTGGAGACTTTCACTTAGGATGGAGCAATTTGATTTGTGCAAGAATACTTCTTTATTTGAGCATGGTGTTGTATATGTAGAGGGACGGGGGTGAGAAGGTGACGGCCCATACTGGTCCTCTATTGTTGTATTGCTAGTGCACTGCTGTACTGCTACAGTGTCGACAGCTTTACAGCTGTAGAGTTGACTTTTCAACGGTCCAGGGACCTAGTCTCTCATCTGGAGGAACCTGGTCCCTCATTTATTCTTGAACAAGCTGCAACAACTCTGCTGCTACACTGCTGCAATGTCAGTCTCTTTACAATTATACAGTTAAGCAATAGCTGGGGACCTGATCTTATCTGGTCCCTCTGAATCTGTATCTGGTCCTTCATATATGGACATATCCTGCTGGGAACCTGATCTCATCTGGTCCCTCTGAAAACATATCTGGTCCTTTATATATGAACATATCCTGCAGTTTGTGTAGTGAGACTGATTGCATCTGTTTCTTCAAGGAGCATGTCAACATAGCCGCACATGAGATATCTGGTTCCTTAGGGTTCCTTAGGGTTTGTCAAATCTTCAAAACATAAGGTATCATAACTCATCACAGATATATTCAAATGGTGATAACAATTTACAAGTTGTTGTAATAGATTCACAAGTTAACAATTTGACAAATAACTTGATCTATTGCAGCAGGTGTCAGACATGTTCAATATTTTCCAACAGATTCTAAGGTTGTAGCAACAGATAAATGTATCTGTTGCAACAAGTAGTTACTTGTTATAAAACTATTCTGGGATATTTTCCAACAGATTCTGACTTACTGCTTCCTTAGGGGGAGGGGCGGTTAAAAGGATGAAGATTTATTTTTTTGTTATTGTTTCTGGCAGTCAACCATATGAGGATCCTTGGAAAAGAAACTTTTTCTAAGTAGTCAATGACTTGATTATGGAGGTGAGGAATAGATTCAAATGCCCAAGCCAAGAAAAAAAGATGCCACCAAAATCAAAATAATCAATGAAGTAAAAGAATTAAAAAGATAAAACATTGAAGAAAGAAAGTTTACCATGAAAGTCCAAGGAAAGCCATATAGGTTGATCGTCTTTACATTTGGGTTGAAATCTCACAACAAATATTCAACAGTCAACTGAAAACTTTGATAACCCAGGGATAGTTATTGAATGCCTTATGATCCTCCGAGAGTTTAATCAAACCAAGTGATATACTATTCTTTACATCTTTTTCCCAAAGAATAGAATGCACAAACCAAACTAAGCATAGTGACTCCTTGTGCTTTCTTGACATAGTTTTTGACTTCATGTCCTCCAACAAGTTCTCTACCTTGTAGTACTTCCTAAATCCAAATCATCATCAACCTTAGCTTTGCCTTTCTTGGCTGTCTTAGATGGCTTGGCTCTCTTCTTTAATGTAACTATAGGAAGAGGCTGAGAAGGAGCATGACATCTCAGTTCGGTCACTATAGGAAAAAACTCCTTTATGGCAAAACAAATTAGCATGCCACAGAAGTTTATCCATAGCTCATCTTTTTTGCTATAAATAATCCTGTGTTTGAGAAGACAATACACAATGGTCATTTAAAACCGTACATTGTTGTCCTCAGGCAAATCTAGATACATCCCAAAATATTTGGCCCTACAGAAAGTCTCCAAGTCCTCCTCTTGAAGTGTCTTCCTAAAGTTATCAAAGGGCTTGCCCATCATTGATTTTACAACAATATCACCATTCAAATCACTGTGTTCATCCAACGACATTCGCATCAGGAACTTCTCAATATTGAAACTTTTGACGACTTCATATCAGTCCCAATAAAAGACTCAACAGTACAGGACTTGGAATTCTTATCATGTAAAGTTTTTGTTGTAATTTCAGCCCCAGTCGTAGACCTTTCAAAAGAAATAGTTTTATCCTCTTCATTTTCTTCTTCAGATTCTTCATCTTCTTCATTGTCATTTTTATTTTCATCATCATCATCTTTTCTTCTTCTTCTTCTTCACTTTGTTGTATTTGTTCATGGCCAGAAACTTCTGCTTGAGAGGTTTCCTGTTCAAGCAAGTTCTTTAGAAATAATATTTACCTGTTCAGCGAGATCTTCTAATGATGTTTACCCCCTGGGTCTTTTACTAACTGTAGATGCCTCATCAGATGATTTCTCTCCTTTTCTTTTTCGTGGAGACATTTTATCTGCACACAGGAGATAAACACAAAACAATTTTGATTGATTTGTGCATCATTCAAAGTAAACAAGTAATGAATTTTTATAACAGCTGAAGCATATGTTGCAACAAGTGTGTAATCTGTTGCAACAACTTCCTCATATGTTACAACATCTTACTTAGTTGTTGCAACATATTCTTCAGCTGTTGGAAAAAATCAAAACAGTTGTTGGACCTTCCTCATCAACTGTATTGATATTTCCCAGCAGATTGTTAATATGTTGCGACAACTGAATAAAATGTTCCAACATCTTAGGGAGTTGTTGTAACATATTAACAATCTGTTGGGAAATACAAGAATAGTGGCTGCAGCTTCCTTAGCAACTGTATTGATTTTTTCCAACAGATTGTTAATCTGTTGCAACAATTGAGTACGTTGTTCCAACATCTTAGGGAGTTGTTGCAACAGATTACTCAGCTGTTGGATAAAAACAAAACAAAGGCAAGACCCTTTTTCCTAAACCTTACAAGGATTACAACAACATCAAAAACATTTATTTCACTATCATCATTATCAGTGTACATTTACAAACACACAACTATAAAAAATTGAACAAAATACACAACATTGAAGAGAAACCCATGTTCTTCCTCTTTTTCTTTAACCAAAATCATCATTTTCATTCTTTAATTTCAAAACCCTAACTTTTGAAACAACAAAAACGTCTATTTCACTACAAACACACAACTATCACAAGTTAAACAAAATACACCAAATAGGGATTTTTTAAGCATGCAACCTCAGCAAATGTTTGCAACTGTCAAACAATTGTTGAAGTTGCTGCAACAGATTACTCATCTGTTGAAAAAAATCAACAAAATTGCAAATCCTTTTTTCGAAACACCCTAAGGAGAACAAGAACAAAAGCAACACTAAAAACCATAATTTCACAATCACATACACTAGTTACAAACGCACAAACCCAACAAGTGCAGCAAATACCCCAAATAAGGGTTTCTGAAGCATGGAACAACAAAATAAACAACATTGAAGGCAAACCAATGTTCTTCATCTTCTTCTTCTTCTCTCACCAAAATCATCATTTGCAGCTATTGATTTCAAAATCACAATTTCTTCCCTTGAGCCACTAATGGACAAATAGTAGTGAAAGAAAAAGGAGAAAATTGTTATATGAGAAAATAGTAGTGACGACTTGAGGAGTGGCAACAACAATTAAGATCTTCGTGGGTGGTTTAAAGAGAAGAGAGGAAGGGAAAAGAGAGACCGATTTTAGAGAGAAATTTAAAGGAGAGTGATTTCTTTTTTTGAAATAAATGGGGAAAGATCATGTTGTGAGAAGGGAGGGGGGGGGGGGGGGGGGGGAGGGTTGGGGTTAATAGGGAATAGAATTAAAAGGGGAGTTGTTTTGTATTTTATAAAAGTTTAATAAATTTTAAAAATTATAATTCAAATCCCATTTAATTTAATCTCACTTTTAAGACAAGTTTGATGACAAACCTTTTCTAATGGAGTAGTAGATTCAAATGGTATAGTTCATTATTGTCAGACAGTAGTCCCACTGTTAACACAAACCCAAGAAGTGAAAACTAGGAGCAAAATCAGCATTTCAAGAAGTGCAAAAATGGAGGCAAATAACTCAAAATCAAACACAAGTGCATCATCTCTTCGATGGAAAATCCTTCGTCGTTCTCTTATTCGTCGCCCTTCTTCCAATTCAGGTCTAAATATAATCTTTTATTAACTACATTTCAAACACATAAGGGTACATAATCAAAGATTCGATTTTTTTGATCACTTGTATTGATTTTTTGTGTCTCACAAGATAAATCTGAAATGGGAGTTTTTTTTTTTTTGAAACTGCTACAGATTTTTTTTTTCAAACAATATGTATACATTCACATACACACGTCATCAAGTTCTTGATTTTTTATCATTTATACTGAATTGTTGTGTCTCACAAGATAAATCTGAAATGAATTTTCAATTCAGGTCTAAAAAATCTCTTTTTTTTTCCACCTACACTTCAAACATATATGTGTACATACACATACACATACCCATATCATTAAAGTTTTGATTTTTTTTTGATAATTTGTATTGACTTGTTTTCTCTCAGAAGATAAATCTGAAATTGGTATTCAGAGAATTTCTAGGAAGGCAACCCATGGGTTTAATTTGATACCATATCATCTGATGAAAGACAGTATTGAAGAAAATGTGAATTCCTCAAAGGAAAATTCAATGGATAGCTCAAGGGATGCTACCTTATGTTATACATTGCCAATTCTTAATGCTCCCCAACTTATTCTACAGTGAGTTTTCCATTCCTAAGTTCATTTTCTTTACTTACAGCTTTGTTTGGATGGTTGTTACATACCGTTTCATAATGTATCGTATTAGTATATTGTATTGTATTGTTTTGATAAATACAACATCTGGATGGTTGTTACCTATTGTATTGTATTGTTACTTTAAATAAAATAGTTGTTTTGATTGTTACTTAAATTTTATTGTATTGTATTGTTAAATCAGTTGTTAGGTAGCCATGAAAAGTGTCATTTTGTGGGACGACCGAGTTGGTGTGATCGCGTCGTTTCCTTATTTTCTTTTCTCGTCTTGCCTTACTTTTTTATTTAATAATTCTACTTTAGCTTCGCCCTACTGTTTTGATAGTACATAACTCTACCCCATACCCTATTTTTTTCTTTGTAATATTGTATGTTTATTTTTCAAACTGTCAATGCGTGGCATTATGGAATGATGGAAAGCAATACAATCTATCCAAACGTTATATTCGTCAAAACAGTACAGTACAATACGCTACATCATGAAATGATGTATAAGAACCATCCAAACAAGCTGTAACAATATAGAAGTTTGTGCAGCAGTGATCCACTTCACTTATCCTTGACATTGGCATCTCTATTTTGATTGATGGATGTGCTCAGTTTTTTTTCATTTCGTGGTGAAAAATATTATGTTTTTTTTGTTGTTAATTCCTGTCTTCATTGCTTAGTTTTTTATCATTCTTTTGACCCTGAATAGTAAAAATAGAATATGGGGAATAATTCTTTCATGAGAACCAACTGGTTGATGGTGTTCCCTGATGTTATCTAATGGTTAGACTTTAATGCAGTCAGAGAGTGGACGATATGGCACATCTTAATGACTTTGAGGTCTGCAATAGATATGATATTGACAACACTGGACTTGTTTGTAAGTATTTTTCAAATCTTCTTTTAGTTTTCTCTTTCCTGGAAAAGTATGTAAAATTGTCCTGGTTCTGCTGTAAAATAAGCTGCTTTATCCTTATCCCCCCTTCACCTGTTTATTTCTTGATTCCTCTCCATTAACCACCAAAGTAACCGTTAAGTCTGTCTAAAGTCTAAACACAGACTGGTTGAGTTTAATGTGGTTAATTTCTGAGTTGCATCCAAGGGTGTGAACTAGTGGTTAATGAAGTAGGTGCAAACTTTGGAGATAGAAATCCCAAAGAGGGGAAAAAACGGTGGGTGATTTCTTCCATCTGCCTAAGCCTTCATGGGCAAAGTTACCCCGTACTTGTGCTGGTGAGAGCTAGTAGGTACCTCGTAAATTAGTCGAGGTGCGCGCGTGCTGCCTTGCACATCACCATTAACAGAAAAAGAATTTCTAAGTTGAATATGGAAATTGCTGCGTCTTATTTTCTTAGATAGTTGCATGAACATCCTTGTAGTCGCTGTTTGATGGGTATTTATTGGAAATCATAGCCTTGTCAACCCACTACTTGGTTTACTGATAAAAAATAAACAAAAAATTTCACTGCTTAGGTAAAGTAAACCATAGCCCAAATGCAGACTGGTATCTTAGATCAAAAAAGCACTTATTGAGGGATAAAGCGGTAGGAGAACATTTGTGTCAATGTAGAAACCTTTTTTCTCCCTTAAACAGAAGATGTTTGAATGTAAATATGAAAGGAAGAAACAGTATAGACTAAAACAGTGTTGTCAAAGGCGCGCTTAAAAACATGTAGAGCGCTTCGCCTAGCTCTATGGGCACTTCAGTGTCTTCATTGAGGCTCTAAGGCATACTTTTCCTTGCCAGTGAGCGTAATCCTGAAGATGATACACTAGACAATTGATATTTCACTTTATTGTAATCTTTTTCAGTTTCTTTGTCTATATATTTGTTGTTCATGCTTATGATTATTAATCTAGGACTGCACATACATAGTCGTAGTTTTTCTCCAATTGCACCTTTTTTCATTAAAGCCACGCTTCATTTGTGCTTAAAGCCCCAAAGGACCTTAGAGCTTTTTTGCACTTTTCGCTTTTGATAACACAGGACTAAAATTGGTTTTGTGATTTGTTGTTTGAGTTCACTAGGTGTAGGAGTTAACTTATCTAATATAACCCACACTCTTGGCCGCTGTTTTTGGTGCTATTCTGAACATAACATTTATTCCAGAAGTTTGGATAGAAGATCTCGTGCATTGCAGGACATTCTATTTCTATTGCTTATCCATTTGAATCTCCTTATTTTGCCAGTGAACTGGGGAAGAGGAAATAGAGTTGACTAGTTTTTGAATAGATGCTTTTCTCAAAATGCTTTATCTGAACTCTGAAATGTGATGAGACTAAAAAAGTGAAAAT
The DNA here is from genome assembly GCF_019175385.1 of Lycium barbarum. Taxonomy (NCBI): domain Eukaryota; kingdom Viridiplantae; phylum Streptophyta; class Magnoliopsida; order Solanales; family Solanaceae; genus Lycium; species Lycium barbarum. The sequence continues at coordinate 113,147,679 of NC_083347.1, read as the reverse complement.
AATATACAATTCTCTCAAACAATAGATGTTGTCTGCTACTATAGAAGATAAAAGACAAAAGTAAACATCATGAAAATAAGCAAATCTTCTGGACGTATTGCATGCATGGAATTTCTGAAAACTAGTCCATGGCTATTAATTGTCCCTTTTGATTATAATAATTGTCCTCTAGGTAATGGCATTTATAGATTAAGTTTCTTTAACTCCTGTCTAATAGACTAATTTCTTCTATTCTGGAATAAAGTTTGTTCATAAACTATTGGGTCTTCACAGTACTTATATAATACTCCCTCCGGATCAAAAAAAGAGTCCACTTAGCCATTTGCAACGCTTATTAAAATACTAACTCCTTGACAAAAATAGGTAATTTGACTAAACTACCCATAATTAAATAGACATTGGGATTTGATCATATAACACTTAATAGGGGTACATCTGGAAAAACAAGGTTAATTCTTTCTTGATTTGATAAGTTGACACTTTTTTTGACCCAAGAAAAAAAAGCTAAGTGGACACTTTTTTTGATCCGGAGGGAGTAGAATGTGCATATCTTTTAGTCAGCCTTAATGATCCATGTCGTGTTTGCTTTATTACTACTAGTTAGGTAATTTATAACTTTCTTGTTGAGCAGGTCAATGGCCGTCAGAGGATGTCCTTGCCCACTACTGCTTGTTACATGCAAGCATTTTCAGGTGTTAACAAATGTTTTATTTCACATTGTATTATAAATATTTTTGGTCATACCTTCAACTGATGATTTCAGTTGTGCATTTTTTCGACTCTTCCAGACAAAAAAGAGTCATTGAACTTGGATCTGGCTATGGCTTAGCTGGATTGGTCGTTGCAATGACCTCAGAAGCACAAGAAGTTTTCATATCTGATGGAAATCCCCAAGTTGTTGATTGTATCCTTTTGATTTAGTCGGGAGATGGGCACTGTAATTTGTTGCACTGGTTTTGGCCAATTACTGGTACAAATAGGTAAAATGATAAATGCAATCTGTCTCTAAAATGTGTAGGATAATAGCATTTTTGATCCCTCGGTTAATGGTAAATTCCTACTTTTGGTCTTTCTGATATATTACTTGGCACGTTTAGCCTTCAATTAGTTAAAATGTGTGCTTTTGGTCCCTTTATGTGGAAATATGTTATATTTGGACTATTTTTAGAAGTATAATACCCTCAAATATGGAGTAATAGTAAAAGCTTCACACAACGCATGTGTAATTAAATGGTGGAACAGTTAAATAATCATGGAAATTTGTGAATATTCACTACCAAAGGGATTAAAAGTGCACATTTCAAGTAACTGAAGGTTGAACGTGCTTATTAAATATCACAAGGATTAAACTTAGAATTTATCGATAACTGAGGGACCAAAAATACTATTAACATTAATGTGTATTTTATTCATTTTTCTCTTTATTGATCATGCCACTTGTTTTTACTTGTCACCTTCAATGGCGCCCTAGTAATTAAGTGGTTTGTCATTCATCCGTAGTGCGTTGAAGAATGCAGCATTTGCTAAGACCTTGTCGTTTTCATCTATCCATTAATTCTGCAGTAACCTGAATTTCTATTGCTTACTTTCCTCTTTCCTGAGATATAGATTGATGGACATGCATTGAATCAAATTTAGTATGACTTGTGCCTATCAAACATTGCGTAAGGTGTCCAAACTTAATTAGTGGTTCAATAATTCGTTTCCTTCACATATCTTCTTATCTTTAGATGTACTTAACATTCAGATATACAGCGTAATGTATATGCCAACTCTGGTTCGTTTGATGGTACAGAGGTGAAGTCATTGATGTTACACTGGGGTCAGGAAAAAGACATTGATATCTCCAACACATTCGATGTTATCATTGCAAGTGACTGGTAATTGTCGCTTCTCTTACTAAACTGTTCTTTTCCTCATTGAGCATTCTGCTGTGAGTTGTAAATTGAGTGCATCATATCTCTGTTTCATTGTTTTCACATCAATGGCTAATAAACGTTTACCTGGAGAACATAAAGCCTTATGATTTATACAAATATTGTATTACGGTCATGCTGGCCACCTGACCTTTTCCATGGTACTGTGTAGTGTAATATGGTGTAGCCCCTCCTAAACTTCAAATACTGTGATGGGCACCTAACCGGACTTGGTCAAGCAAACCCCAATAGCCTCCTTTAAATTAAAAACCCCCTGGTTGAATATGTGGCAAAATGTTTGGGATAACTTGTTGAGAGGCGCGTGGGAGATGCAAAAAGTCTTTAAAATGTGTTCACTTGGCACAATGAGTTCATGGTAGTTCCGGGGGGAAGTTGTGGACACCAATAGTTTAGGTTTTTTTTTTTAACATTATTCACTCAATTTTTTTCCACGTGTACTGCCACTTGGAGCTCTTTGGAGGTGCTTTTGGAGCGTGATGTGCATGTAGCATGTCATATTCTTCCAAAGGGTATTTTAATATGAGTTCATGGTAATTTAGAAGTACTGTGAACACTCAATAGTTAGGTATGAAACTCGCAAAATGGTGATAGTTTAGGAAGGTTTTAACCTATTCACTCTTATAAAATAAGCCTTTCATGTACACATGCAACTACTCAATAGAGATCTTTGCCTTTCTGTACGCCAAAGTTGCCCTGCATTTCAACTTCGTTTGTCATTTTGCAGCACTTTCTTCAAAGAGTTCCACGGAGCACTCGTCCGAACTATCAAATCACTTCTAAAAGAGGAAGGTCCGTCTGAAGCCATACTTTTAAGCCCCAGAAGAGGCAACTCATTGGACAAATTTCTCGTAGAAGTTAAAGATAGGGGGTTGCGTTTCAGGACAGATGAAATCTACGATGAAGAAGTTTGGAGGCGTCATCAGGGATTTGTTGAGGGTGATGATTCCTGGCCCAATTATGAGATGGATCATTGCTATCCTTTATTGGTCAGAATTACGCGGTGAAGATTTACAGTGCAGATTTACTGTGTTCAGTATGCTTATTTTGTACATATAAAACTATAAAAAAGTTAGCTCCAATCTTAATACTATGAAATATGAACTGATTCCGCTATGGACAAGTTACTACCAGAGTTATCAAGATTTCATATTTGTCTTAGCCCCCTCTAGAGTTCTGAAGTAGTTCAACTGCAAACAACTTGGTATTCTTACTCAAGTGTAGACTTCATTTTGATTTTACACATTGCAGACAATTGAACTCACTTGTTATCTTTTACTGTCCTTAGCTTGTATATCAACTGTTTGTTGCTGGAAAATGTTGCAAAGGAAGTCAAACTGTGAAAGGATCTTTCACATCACTCATTCCTCTAAGGATGTGTTTGGTACAAAGAATGCTTTCTAATTTTTCTATCTTTGGTTGGCTAAAAAGTTGAGGAAAACATTTTCCCGGAGAAAATAAATTCCCTAAAATCGGGATAACTTCACATGGGAGATCAGAGAAGTTTGCTCAACTGTGCACACTTGACTTGCAACCGATAAGTTGGTAGTTTAAGTCAAACGAAAGATAACAATGTAATTAGCAGCTGCAGATTAATGAGATATATATTGAGTTAGTCATGTCATCCAAATTGGTTCTGAAAAGATTAAAGTCGTTCAGTAGTGGCCTAGACCACCACACTGATAGAAATATACAACTTTTAGTGTCTAGTCAGATGTGCTGTTCTTGATTCATAGTCTTTCTTCTCTCATTATTTGGGTAGGGAATGGAATAGTTGAGGTGCACGCTAGTTAGACGGAACAACCTGTTATATAAAAAGAAAAACTTTATCTTTCGTTCTTAAGACTGCCTCCTATTATTAGTTTATAGATATCTAGGACTCGATATTGGATCCCGGAGCAAAAAGAAAGAAAAGGTGAGTTCTTCCATATGTTGAAAAGAAAAGATGCGGTGCGTTCGAGGGTGGCGAGGAGACAATCAATAATGTGGAATGCTACTTGTGGAACTTGTTTTTCCTACTTTCATTAGAGAAGTCATTTTACTCATTTTTAAGGAACTTATTTTCCTAGAGAAAATGATTTTAAAATTTTTTGATCAACCAAACGTGAGAAAATTGAAAAATAGTTTCCTCCATTCACACACCCTTAATTGTGTAACTTTGTATGCAGAGGGCTTTTAATATATTTGACCGCTCGATCGAAAATAATTAATACAGCTAGTCAATATACAAAATATATATACTGATTATGAATAAAGTATATATTAATATTATACATTAAAATGCAAAAAAAGATACATTTCCCGGGTCAAATTTTCCCTTTTTTATTACACAGTAATTTGTTTTGTATTTATACTTTTCAGAACGTTTACTCTATCTAGGGTGCTAATCAAAATCGTTATTCTTAGTTTAAAAGGACCACTAGAGTACAAATTGATAATGAGAGTTTCTTTTAATGAACAATAAAACGAAGTTAGTGTAACAGTGATACATTTTTTGCATAGTTTAGGGTCTCTTAAGCGAGTTCCTTAAAATATATGGGGTTCAACAGTACTCTAGGATAGTTTCTGTCAGTTCAGAAATCGAAGTTTTTGTTTCTTCCCAAATGCAAAGTGTTTTTAACCCCCAATTCTTCTTCTTCTCCCTGCTTTTGGTCCTCATTGTTTTGGTGCTTAAGATTCAGAAAGACATAATGCATAAACATGCTCTCAAACTTCGCCTAGGCTGGTAAATATGCCCTCCAACTTTGGGTGTACACAAGCAGACACATCAACCTGTATAAAGTTGAACAAGTAAACACTAATGTTGACGTGACACATAAATTTTGCAGGTGCCACATCAGTGCCACGTCAGCGCCACATCAGCGCCACATCAGTGCCACGTCAGCATTCGTGTTTACTTGTTCAAGTTGAGGTGCCTACTTGTGCACACCTAAAGTTAGAAGGCGTACTTGCCAGCTGAATCCAAGTTGGAGGGCCTATTTATATATTATGTCATTCAGAAATAACTCACATTTCCTCTTTTTGGGTATTCGAATCAGGAAAGTGAAGAGAAAAAAAAATCAAAAGCGATAACAACAGTAAAAAATAATAATTTTGTAGTTTTGACTCTCAATTTGAAGCAATTGATACTATTCTCTCTTAAATTATCCCAATATTAGAAAGAAAATAATAAGTAGAGATATTAAGGCAAGTGACAAGCTAATGATTAAAGGCGAGATAACAATTTTTGACAATATAGTAAAATTAAGTAAGGTTATTTTTAAATTTGTAATTAAAAGATAATATTTTAAAACTAAGTATGATTTGCTTATATTAAATTTGATTTAAAAGATAAAATTATGAAGTCAACTAATTAGAAAGTATTTTATAATATCATAACCTTTTCTAAATATGTCAACGGGATATGATGACAATATTTTTTCCATATAAAATATCTAAAGTAATTGCAATCATAATATGATAATAAGTATCAATTTAATTTTCAATATAAAACTTTGATTTAAGCATACATCAATACATCATTGATGACGCTAAATATGGTATATTAATAGTTAGGCCAAAGTCATAGACAACCCCCTAAACTTGTTCACATATTCCTCATGGCCACCTAAACTGATGTTTGTTCCGATTGAATACCTATACCCCTCTGAATTTGTACTATTTAGACACCTTTTTTACAATCAACAAAAAATATAAAATGTGTGTATTACACTCGCAGTGACGTGGAAACATGACCAATTAAAAAATGACATGTGGCGGGGGGGGGGGGGGGGGTTAAAAATTATTAAAAAAAGAACTTAAGTAAAAAAAAAAAAAATTGTAAACTTAGCCAGCCGCCACCACCTCCGCTGATCGCCGCCAACCACTGAAAATAAAATCCATTACTTTCCTCCACCTGCCATTGCCCATCCTTTCTCCACCACCACCACCATCTCCATCTTTATCTTCTTCCTCTTTTCACAAAAATAAAACCATTTTTTCTCCACCCATAAACCACCATTAAACCACCCCGTTACCACCTCCGTCACACCACTATAACACCACCCCATCACCACCTTCATCTCCTTCACAAGACAGACCCCTCAACCACCTCACCGCCCTATTTTTCCGTCCAAACACCACCTTTAAATAACCCACAAATCCCAAAACGAACCTCTTCTGAAAAAATAAAAATCTAAAGCCAATTTTTTTCTTTTCTTTTTTAGATCTGATTCTGTTATTTCTTTTAGATTTGATTCTGTTTTTTCTTTAGATTTGATTTTTTTTTTAATTTTGCATATAATTTATTTTAGTAAAAGAGAGGGAGGGAGAGAGAAAGATAGTGGTGTGGCAAAGGTGGCGGTAGTAGATCTTCATTTTTTCCGGCTACAAGTTGAAGAAAAAAAAAAGACGGAGGAAGACGAGGAGGAAGAATGACTGATAGAGAGATAAAGATGGAAAAGAGATGAGGAGGAAGACGTACAGATTCTTTTTTCTTTGTTAAATTATTTAGATTATAGATATTTAGGTGTATAAGTTGGAAAAAAATCATTTTGGACTTGTTTCACGCGCCACAAGAGATTGGAGAACACTTCTTTTGCCGTGTCAGCAAAACGTATTCAATAGGCACACTTTTTGAACACTGATGGTGTTCAATCGGAACAAGTCTAAGTTTAGGTGGCTACGAGGAATTTGTGGACAAGTTTAGGGGTCCGCTTATGACTTTAGCCTAATAGTTATATTTATTACTTGAAATTTTTTATTAATCAAACAAATAAATTAGTGTTGTTTTACTATTAATTTCCTCCGAGATCCTATGAGCATCACGCGGATACGAATACTAGTTCGAAAAAGAAAAAAAAAACACAGTTAAGGGATACAATTGTGCATAGTTTAGGATCTCTTAAGAGAGTTCCTGAAAATATAGGGGGTTCAATATAAAACTCAATATCGGATACTTTCTTTCAGTTGAGACAATCGAAGTGTTCGTTTCTTAGCGAATTCAAAGTGTTTTTAACCCCTAATTTGTCCCCATTGTTACGGTACTTAAGATTAAAAAATAACTTGACATTTTCTCATTGTTGGTGTTTACCCCTTAAAAAGGTAACAATTGAATTTATAAGTGGTCTAAAGGATATGCGATTTAATTTGCTATGAAACGGAAAAACAATAGTAATGAAATATAGATTGCGGATAAAAGAGTATGAAATAGCCTTGAGTTTGAATGGACGGCCCAGCCTGAGATTTAAATCTGCTCGGACTAAACTGTGAGAACTTTTGTTATTTGATACCTGACAAAACTTGTGAGAATAAGACAATGGAGTAATCATGT